>NC_080029.1:28246451-28555080 GCF_030020395.1 Manis pentadactyla
TTTCTGAGCTGGGAGAACTTGACAAGTTACTTCGAACTTTCATTTCCTGTAAATTCCCCAAATTTTCTTCTGTTAATTGAAATCTAGTTTTGTCTCATTTTGATTGTAGAACATACTTCATATGATTTAAACCCTTTAAAATTTATGGAGGCTTGCTTTATGGCCGCATTTGTGATCTATTCTAGAGAATATTCCATGTGCTCTTGAGAAGAATGTATATTCTGCTGTTGGGTGGAATGTTTTTTAGATATCCAAATATTTGGTTTAGTTTGGTTTAGTGGCTTTATAGTGTTCAAGTCTTCTATTTCCGTGTTGATCTTCTTTTTAGTTGTTCTGTCCATTCTTGAAAGTGTAGTATTGAAGTATACAACTGTTATTGTTGAATTGTCTATTTCTTCTTTCAGTTCTGACAGTTTTGGCTTCATGTATTTTGGGGGCTCTTGTTAGGTGCATATATGTTTATAATTATAATATCATCCTGCTGGGTGGTCACTTTTATCACTGTAAGTGTCCTTTGTCTTTAATAAGAATTTTTGTCTTAAAGTCTATTTTATCTTACATTATCACAGCCATTCCAGCTCCCTTTGGTTACTGTTTGCATGGTATATCTTCTTCCATCCTATTACTTTTCAACCTATTTGTATTTTTGAATCTTAAGTGTCCCTTGTAAGCCCCATATAGTTGTATTGTCTTTTTTTTTTACCCATTTTCCCAACCTCTACCTTTTAATCAGTGTTTAATCTATTTACATTTAAAATAATTATTGATAAGGTAAGATTTATATCTCCCATTTTGCTATTTGAGTTCTTATATTTTTTTGTTCTTCTGTTACTCTGTCTTCTTTTGTGTTAGTTTTTTGCTTTTTTTTTTTTTAATGTACCATTTCATGACCTATAAAATGAGACAAAGAAGAGTGAGGGTTAAATGGGATGTTGCCTGCAGTGCACCTAGCCCAATGCCTGGCAAATAATAAGTGCTCAGAAGACATGGGCACTCAGCTGGGCCTCAGGCACCGACTGCTGGTCAGTGCTAGGGCTAGCTGAGAGCAAAGTCCACCAAGGCTCTGTGGGATTGCTCATGTCTGCTGGGCAGGGAACAACACTCTGGCAGGCCACTCCTTTGGGGAATGAGGAACATTAGGTCCTTGGAAACTGCCTTATACAAGGCCCTGACCCTCTAGCCTTTCTGCTGCTCCAGCACCTGGGCACCACCTGGGTTGCTTATGAAGCATAGCAGATATCCCTCTGCCCCTGACCCCTCACCAAACCCATGAACCAATCTCTCAGGGTAGGTTTGAGAACCACTAGTCCATTAAGATGGGCAGCAGGGTGTGACAAAGAGATACTTGGTTTGGAGTTGGCTGGCTTGGATTTGAATTCTGGCTCCTCCCTTGTAAGCTGGAACAGGTTACTTTTCAAAGCCAACCTTTCCTCATTTCTCAGATGGGAATAAGTGGTTACACAAGTGATGTTCACACACATTGGGCATGTGGGCAGTGCTGGCAGCTACTACTTCATGGGCATGTAGCAGTTGCTTGTAACAGAGGTGTTTCTTTGATCCTGGACACAGGCCTTGTCCTCCCTGGCTCAAAGGGAGGAATCAGTGAGTGGCAGCTCCTGGATCAGATACCTGGTGTCCTGACAACTAGTCCACCGCTTTCTCCATTGGGTCACACTGCCTCCAGGCCCTACTCAATGGAAGGGAATTGAAGAAGCATGGAATAGTGGTTAATACCAAGTAAGAGCACAAGGATTCAGAAAGGGTGAGAATAGGATATGCTGGAAGGCTGCCTGGAAGAGGTAGCCTTGAAGGAAGGCAGTTTGTTAGAGTGGAGGCAGGGCTTCCAGGCATAGGAAACAGCTACAGCAAAGGCTCAAAGTCAGGGAACTCTCTCCAGGGTCAACTCTTCCCTGTGTGTATCTCTAGCCCTTTTACGGACCGCCTGACATTATAATCAGTGTGTGTTTCTGTGTGTCTCCTCTGTGGACTGGGAGGTCTGTGCAGGTAGGGACTATGCCTTGTTTTCTGTGTCTCCCAGAGCCTGGCTTGCAGCAAGTGCTCAGCATATGCTTGTTGAACAGATGAAGGGCAGTGAACAAACCTGCAGGGCTGCAGAGGGTGTGGTGAGGAAGTGGCAGGGTGAGACCATGTTAAGGAGGCCCTCCAAGTGACCTCCTCTGCATCTTGGCCTGGAGCAGTCTGGCACTGGGGCTCAGGCACAGACTCCAGAGAGCTCTGCCCTTGCCAGGAAGCCAAGCTTTCCTAGTAGGCCCTTCCCAGAGCAGCCTCTGGTGGTATGAGCCCTGTCGCATAGAGGGATGATGGTAAGGAGACCAAGAATCCAACCAGTCCCCAGGAAGTCCTGGCCAGGGTTTAGTCACTTAAGGACCTGGCTGCAGGGACATTTGCTGCATTTCTTCTGAAGAGAGCCTAAACCTGCCAGCTGCTACCTTAATCCCCTGGGATTCCTCAATCCTGTTGGAAGGGGTTTTCCTGGGCTGCCTGATTACCTGAAGGATGAGCAGGACTTGACCAGATGAAAAGAGTGGAAGGTGGCTGAGGAAGAAGTAGTGCCTAGCCAAAGATCTGGAAGCAAAGCAGGAATATCACATTGGAGCAACAGCATTGCATGATGGCCCTACATGGCATGTTGAGCAAGGTGGCAGGAGCCAAAGTCTGCAGGGCTTGTGGGCAGGATGGGGAGTTCAGATTTTGTCCTAACGTAGCCTCTGTTTGGTGCTCAGGGAACTGGCTGGCTTAGAAATTCCGGGCCTGGTTAGATACCATATTTAGGTCTATTTTGCCGTGGGTTGAAGATGTATGAGCTGACCCCCCTTCTTCCTAGGGGTGGCCAAGGTTGTAACAGCAAGACTTTGGAGCATTAGCTCCAAGGGGTCAGTTATGTCCTCCAATCAACCCTCATCCCCATGTCAGAGCTGAGTCCCTGGAGGTGCTGGGACCAAGCTGGGCACCTGCTTCCTGGCCTGTGTAACCTTGACTCACAACAGTTTTGTCTCAGATGGCTGCACTGAATGCCCCAAGCTTGAGTGGTCCTGGTCCTCTCAGTGGTCATAGCCTGGCCCCTGTGGTGAGGGCTCGCTGGGCACTCCTGGTGGATGCTGGACATGCGGCGGGGCTGCTGCTGGGACGTGTGGAGCAGTATGTGTTCAGGTTGCCCTCCCTGAAGGGCATGGTGTCACCAACAGCACAGAATTCCTAAAGGCCTTTCCAGCACCTTCTCTCATGTGTCTGTAAAACGCACATGTGGGTTCAGCACTGCTTTCATCCGTAGAGATGAAGTGCTTCTCACCACAGATCCTCCTGAAAGCCTCACAGGTCCCTAACCACTGATCTCACACACTTACCTTGTCTTCTGCCCAGGGGTACCTACGTGTCTGGTCAGGATCGGTTGCAGCAGCGAGGTATCTGGAAGAAAGGAAGAGTAAACAGATTTTGTCCTAACGTAGGACAGACACACAGGCAGTGGGCTGCAGTGGCTGGAGCCCCGTGGTGGCTGCGGGTTTCCTTTTGCAGTGTTCCTGCATCTCTCGTCAGAGGCCCTGCTACTGGTCCCAGGAATGAATTGCCTGCAGGAGTTCCTCATTATACTCTCTTTCCTGCAGCCTCAGGAAGTTGGCCCATAGGTCAGCATCCTTTGGAAAGATGGCTACCTTCCTAGTCCTTACTGCAAGGAAGGCCAGGCTGACTTCCACTTGAGAGACAGACAAGTGGGGTGGGGCAGAAGAAATGGGAGGAAGCCGCTCAGTCCTGCCCAGAGTTGCAGGCTGTGAGGTACAAGTGGAGCATGAGAGCTGGGAGCCCCACCAGCAGCAATTAGAACTGAGGCAGGGGTGGGCTTTCAGGGCTGGAGAGTTGGGGCCCAAGTGGCCAGTGCAGTAAGGTCTCCATGCAGGAGGACCTCAAATACCTGCTGGCCCCATTGTGGTGAGGTTCCTTCCTTTCCCTCCCTTCCTACAGGACCCAGGGTCTTAGCTGTATTGGGAGAGTATAGGAGAGGTTTGCCTGCCAAAAGTTCAGTTGGGGTAGGGTGCTTCTCACTGCCAAAAAAAGAGATACCTGTGTCCAGAAAATCCTTGTTCTGCAAGTGGGGAGCATGCTGTGGAAGGGAGGTGTGCAGAGAGGGACCTGGTATCTTAGAAGCATGTCTTAGGGATGAGGAATATGAGCTTGGTCTTGGAGTCAGATAGACGTAGTTTCAAATGCTCATTCTGCAACATAACTACTGTGTGACAACTGGCAAGCTACTGAGCCTTATCTAGCTCACCTGTAAAGAGGAGGTTCCCAGGCATCTTCCACTCTTCTCCCTATACCCCAGCTAACAACCTTTCTTCCCTGAGGGTCCCAGGACTGGGTGTCTATGCTTCTATCACTCTGAGCCTTCTAGTGGAGGGTGACATGGAGGCCTCTGCAGAAGATTCTGGGTCAACTCAGTCCCCCCAGAATCGGTCCCCTTGATTTCTTCTAAGCAAGTCCCTGGCCCAGCTTTGGAAACCCGCTTGGTCCTCCTTGATGTGCAGAGTTGGGGGTGGGAGCCCACCAAGCCAAGCCCTCCTGGGCCTGACCCAAGAGGCAGCCGCAGGTGAACCAGCATGGGACAGGCAGGGAGAGCACAGCCCTGGAGCCCCATTGGAAGATTCCTTCCTCATCTCTCTCAACCTAACCAACAGAGCTCACTGTCCCCTAGGTGCTGAATGGCCGTCCCTGTGCCTGGGGCTTGCACACTCTTCATCAGGTGCACACTCACACGTGCACCCAGTCCCATCTGCCACGTGGGCCTTCCCTTCCTCCAGGCCCCCAGCCCAAGCAGAGCTGTGCTGTGGCTCACAAGGCAACAGGGCTGTGATGGGAGGAGGTGGTCTGTGTGCTGTTGGGGGAGGGGAGGCACGGGCTGCATGTGACTGCAGCCCCCTGGAGACACGTGGGCCTGCCAGCTCCCTCCACCGCCTCCCTTCAAGCACGTTCTTCCTTCCTCTGTCTTGGTTCTGCAGACGTGTATCGTATTGTTCATGCTGATTGGACAGGCAGAGCCGGATTCCTGTAGCTTGGACAGTCCCACTCTGCTGCTGCACAGTGTTGCCCAGGGTTCTTGTCAATCAGGGGTCTGGCTCCTGGGTCTTCTCTCTGAATTGTGTTGGCTATCAAGGAATGAGAGTTTAAAAGCAAGAGAGAGGGGTTTACTCAAAAAGTGGTTTTCTTTGGCCCCCAGCGCTCTCTGATTCACATCCTCCCCCTGGTGTGGGGGCCGAGTGACTTGGATGCCCTCCCTGGTCTCTCTCCATCCCCCAACTTCCATATGACAAAGGGGTGCAAGCGGGGAGAGTCTCTCTCTCACTTCAGGGCCAGGAGCTGAGGAAGGAAATGGAGGAGGAAGTTCCTCCTCTTCTGGGTGCTGGGCGAAAGTGAAAGGCAGGCTGCGGGCCAGAGTGAGTCACGGCAGCTCCGGGAGGGGAAGGGCTGCGGAGCTGCGGAAGCCTGCGGAACAGCGATAGCGCCCAGGCCTCCCTGGGCCGGCAGGGGCATCCATGGGTGTAGCCAGGCCTTCGACCGAGAGCCTGTCGGTACCGCCCAGCCCCAAGCCTCCTGCGGCTGCGAACAAGGACTTGGAGCACCGAAGGTCTGAGGTCTGGGGTCAGCCTGGACCTGCAGATTTATTTCCCAGAAATTCAGTACCTCCCTCCGCCCTCCTCCCCTCCTTCCTATCCTGACTGGCTAGGAACCAGAAACTCAGCTTGGGGAAGAGGTGGGCCATGTAGCTCCCACCCTAACCAACTTCCCAGGAAGGAAAAAAAGAAAGAAAGAAAGTCTTTGAAAATATATGCAAGTTGTGCATATAAGTTGTAACTTACATGTAGGTAGTAAAAATACATGTAAGTTATAAAATACTGGTGTCTGTTCTCTCTGTTTTGAAGAAAGATACAGAGAGCAACCTCTTTGTTTTTTAATCAAGTTAGAAAACAAACACAGAAACGCTATGAGATATTAATGATGCCATGTCATAGAGAAACCTTCTGGACCCAAATTCTAACAGTTCACATTCCCTCAGATTGCATGGTGGTTAGGCTCTTCCTTCGCTCTGAATACCTTGAGCTCGTTGGCAGCTGGAGGAGGGTGGGTGGGGATCCTGCCTCCAGCTCACCAGGGCTGCAAAACAGGTTCTTCACTAGTTTGGGGAAGACTCTGGCAGCTACAGTCAGACTCAGCAGCACCTCCCAGGGGTGGGCCTAGGACCTGACACACCCTTCTGGGGCCTCACCTACATGCCTCAGTGCAAAGGACGTCAGCCTGTCTCTGGGCCCTGGACTCTGCAAGGAGCTGGTGGGCTCCCAACCCTGGGCAGCACAGTTGGGAATGAACCCTGTTCTCCACTTACTGTGTCTGAGATGGGCTCGGACCATCAGAGGAGGCCCTGGCTGGATAAAGCTCCTTCTGGGTCTGGTGGGGAAGCGTGGACAGATGTGAGGGGACCAGGCCTGGTTGCCCAGGGGGGCAGAGGCCTGGCTTAAGAGGAGAAAGCCCAACCTGTACCCTGTCACCCCTTTTCCCACCTTGATCACAGGAGCTGGGACTGGATCTCAGTCCCACTTGTCCCCTGGCAGGTGTCTTTGTTCAGTGCACAAATAACACAACCAAATGCAACAGTCCTGGAGCCTAACCAGGAGCGTAAGGTGGTGGGACAAGAGAGGAGTTGCAGAGCACCCTGGGAGACGCCGCTGCCCTCTGGTGGCTCTCCCTAAGGTCCTGGCTTCTGGCTCACCCAATGCTGCTCTGTGAACTAGGGCTTGCCCTCCGAGGCATGGCCCTGAGGGCCAGAGAGACCCCTCCCTCACACTTGTGCTGACTTCTGGGGCCTCCTGGGAGGCTGTGGCTGACACTATCCTTCTTCTGTCCATAGGATCCAGGGTCCAGTGAAGCACCATGAACTGGGAGGCATAGATGAGCCCAAGAGCCCCTCTGCAAGAAGGAGGAAGAGCCAGCAGTTCTTTCTCCTGTGCTTGACTGCATAGCCCAGCACTTTTCTCTGCCCCTGCTCAGCCCCCACCGGCTCCTGGACTAGGGCAGGGCTTCTGGCAGGACCCACCCCCAGGGGATGGGCGACTGGTGAAGTAGGACTCACTGCTGGGGCCCAGTTGGCCACACCATGAACCTCCAGGCCCAGCCCAAGGCTCAGAACAAGCGGAAGCGTTGCCTCTTTGGGGACCAGGAAGCAGCTCCCAAGGAGCACCCACCACCCCTTCAGGCCCCACAGCAGCCCTCGGCCCCTCCACAGTCCACCAGAGTGAAGGAGGAACCTTACTTTGGGCACGAGGGCCTGTCAGGAGCAGCCCCTGCCTCCCAGTCTGTGGAACTGCCCCCTCCCAACAGCCTGGCCCTGCTTAACTCTGTGGTGTATGGGTCTGAGCGGACCACGGCAGCCATGTTGTCCCAGCAGGTGGGCTCAGTCAAGTGGCCCAACTCTGTGATGGCTCCAGGGCGGGGCCCAGAGCGTGGAGGGAGTGCTGGTGTCAGTGACAGTGGCTGGCAGCAGCAGCCTGGTCAACCTCCACCCCACTCAACATGGAACCGCCACAGCCTGCCCCTCTACAGTGGACCCAAGGGGAGCCCCCATCCGGGTATGGCGGTCTCCACCTACTATAACCACCCTGAGGCACTGAAGCGGGAGAAAGGAGGGGGGCCACAGCTGGACCGCTATGGAAATGCAGTGCGGCCGATGATGCCCCAGAAGGTACAGCTGGAGGTGGGGCGGCCCCAGGCACCCCTGAACTCTTTCCATGTGGCTAAGAAGCCGCCAAACCAGACGCTGCCTCTGCAGCCCTTCCAGCTGGCGTTCGGCCACCAGGTAAACCGGCAGGTCTTCCGGCAGGGCCCACCGCCCCCCAACCCGGTTGCTGCCTTCCCACCACAGAAGCAGCAGCAGCAAGCAGCCCTACCCCAGATGCAGCTCTTTGAGAACTTCTATCCCATGCAGCAGCCGCCCTCTCAGCAGCCCCAGGACTTTGGCCTGCAGCCAGCTGGGCCACTCGGGCAGTCCCATCTGGCTCACCACAGCATGGCCTCCTACCCCTTCCCCCCAAACCCTGACATGAACCCAGAACTGCGCAAGGCCCTACTGCAGGAGTCGGCCCCGCAGCCTGTGCTACCTCAGGCCCAGATCGCCTTCCCCCGCCGCTCCCGCCGCCTCTCTAAGGAGGGCATCCTGCCTTCCACCGCCCTGGATGGGGCTGGCACCCAACATGGACAGGAGCCCACCAGCAACCTGTTCCTACACCACTGGGCCCCACAGCAGCCACCAGCCAGCCATCTGGGGCAGCCCCATCCTGAAGCTCTGGGATTCCCTCTGGAGCTGAGGGAGGCGCAGTTGCTGTCTGATGGGGAGAGACTGGCACCCAATGGTCGGGAGCGGGAGGCCACCACCATGGGCAACGAGGAGGGCATGCGGGCAGTGGGCCTGGGGGACTGTGGGCAGGTGCTACGGGGTGGCGTGATCCAGAGCACTCGACGGAGGCGCCGGGTGTCTCAGGAGGCCAATTTGCTGACCCTGGCCCAGAAGGCAGTGGAGCTGGCCTCACTGCAGAACACAAAGGTGAGAATGGCATGGGATGGGGACTGGACCTGGCCGAGGGCAGGGTGAGCCATGTCTGGGGTGAGGGGAGAGCAAGTGACTCCAGGCCTACAAGGGCAGTTTTTCTTACCTTACTGAAGGAAATGGAAGAATCCATACCTTTCAGGGAATTATTAACTCGGAATGCAAGGAATCTCTGCATAGGTGCATCCATATCTGAAGGGAAGATGAGGTTTAGATACACACAGGGTTGCAGGCAGGAAAGTGCAACACACCATTGTGGGTTGTCTTGTTCATTTGGGGCTTGAAGGATTGGGAGTAGGGGGAGGCAAAACCATTTCCAGATCCAGTATGCCAAAAGAAAAGAATATGGCAGTGTTTACACAGGTAATTATATCAGAATGTGTCACACTGTCAAAATTGATGCATTTTGTTGTGTGTAAACTATACCACATAAAGATGATTGAAAAGAAAAAACAGTCACAATGGGAAAGATGAACAGAATATGAGCACCCCTGTTGTACTTGGAGTTTCTTATACTTAATCACAAATCATTTATCATCAAACCCTATGAGAGGGCTGCTGTCACTTATCCCATTTTATTGCTAAAGAAGCTGAGACCCCAGAGGGATATCCCAAGGTCACAAAGCTAGGATAGAAGCCTAGTGTCTGACTCCAAAGCCAGCATTTGCTCCTTCCTTCCTGTAGGGCCAGGATGATACATAGGAGGCTGCAGAATATGACTTCACTCCAGCAGTTGGCCAGTGGGGAAATAGATGCAAAGACCACCCTTATCTTGCAATAGGGGTCTTGCTTATTTTCTTTTGCAGAGATATGTTTTAAATATTTAGATACTATTTCATGTGCCATTCACTGTCCTAGCCAAACAAAACAATCCATAAGCCAACTGTGGCCTGAGATGGCCATCTGGGGACCCCTATTCCAGGCCAGGATAGAAGGACCTGACAGAAGGGAGGTTATGGAGAGTGTTCGGGAATGTGGTGGGAGAAAATGGGGTCAGGGAAAGGCCAGATTGTTGAAGACCACTGGGAACCCTTGTGGGTGTTTGACTCCTTGAATCAAATGGGACGAGGACCAGCAAATCAGAACTTATCTTCTAAACCTTGTTGCCATTCCCTCTCTTCCTTCTCCAGGATGCCAGTGGCTCTGAGGAGAAGCGGAAAAGTGTATTGGCTTCAACAACCAAGTGTGGGGTGGAGTTTTCTGAGCCTTCCTTAGCTGCCAAGCGAGCACGAGAGGACAGTGGGATGGTTCCCCTCATCATCCCAGTGTCTGTGCCTGTGCGGACTGTGGACCCAACTGAGGCAGCCCAAGCTGGAGGTGTTGAGGATGGGAAGGGTCCTGAACAGAATCCCACTGAACACAAGCCGTCAGTCATTGTCACCCGCAGGCGGTCCACCCGTATCCCTGGGACTGATGCCCTTGCTCAGGTATGAGAGGCTCCTCATGCAAAGACCTCCAGTATCTGTGTGCTCCTGGGAGCCTAGTAACCTGCAGGAAAGAAAGGAAAATGTGGCAGCGTAGAGAGATTCAAAACCCATGGGGATAATATTTATATTTTCCAAACCAAACTTCTGGGCAAATGCACTTATGGAAGACAATGAGACAGTTTTATACTTGAAATTGGGTCTATCTAGGAAAATTTATGAAGTGTGAATTCCTATTATTTCAAGTCAGCAAATTTTAATTGGACTCCTAATATGGGTCATACCCTGTGGTAGGCACTGGGATGTAGAGGTGCTTGCTTGTTCTGTCAGTACAAACGTATGTATATTGAGATCTCCCACTAAGATTGAGGCTTTGTCTATTTCTTCTGTTAGTTCTGGCAGTATTTGTTTTATACATTTTAGTGCAATGTTATTAGCTGCATACTCATTTAGAACTGGATTAGACACTTTATTATTCTGAAATATCTCTTTTCATCTTTAGTAAACTTTTTGCTTTTTTAAGTCTACTTTGTCAAATATTTAGCTTTCTTTTGGTTAGTGTTGGGGGTGGGAGAAGATGAAGGATGAGTGTATCTTTTCCATCTTTTTATTTTCAGCCTCTCTGTATCCTTCTATTTAAAGGTATGTCTTTCAAGGGACATATAATAGGAGTTTGTTACTGTCTGTTCTAACAACCTTTGTCTTTTAATTAGAGCATTGATAACAGTTTACATTTAATGTAATTACTAATATACTTGGGTTCAAATCTGCTGTGCTGTTTGCTATTTATTCCATCCTGCTTTTTCCTTTATTCCCCTTCTTTGTTTCCTTTGGATTGATTTGGGTTGTTATTCCTTTTCCCCTCTTTATTAATGTATTAGTTACATACTTATTTATTACTCTTGGTGATTACCCTAGCAGCTTTTCTTATGTGGATTTCTGCGAGAGAGAACAAAGCCCTATAGAAAGGGATTTGCATGACTGTTTTCTCAATTCGCTGGAGGACAGCACATAGTTAGTACCATTCTAGATGCATAGGACAGAAGTTAACTTATTACATATAGTAAGTAAATGCCTTATGACTTTAGGGCTTCATTCTCTGGTTCAGAAGGGCTACTAGAGATTAAAGCATGCATTATTGGTTTATTGAAATCTGAATTGGTATTTTACTTCTTCTGAGACAATGCAAAGTTCTTACAACACTTTAATTCCATTTTCCATCAACCCCTAACTTGTAGAATTATTAACATGTACTTTCTTTCTGTCTATATTTTAACATCAACAGAACATTGTAACATTGTTTTGTTCTGTTGTTCATTTTAGATTTACTTAAATACTGTTTTTGTTGCTTTTCATTTCTTCTCATATCTCCAACTAGGATCCTCATAGGTCTGTTTCCATTATCTGTTATTTCTTGTTTTTAAGTCACATCTTGATCTCTTGTACATCTGGTTATTTTTTATTGAATGTCAGACATTACATATGAAAAATTATTGAGGTAATTAAGGACTCTAGATGATGTTCTCCTGTTCCAGAGAGGCTTTATCTTTGCACCTGAGAAGTAGCAAAGGGCACTAGCAATTCTGAATTACTTTAATCAGATTGAGATGAGATTATTTGAAACTGGGCATTATTCCATGTGAGGACTAGTCTATTTCTGATTTACCTTTATTCTGAGATACAGCCCTTTGGAGTTCCAATCCAAAGCTTCAGAGTTTATCAGTTTCTCCTTCCTTGGCAAAACCTAAACTCTGACTTTTATTCTGTTAGCTCCTTGAATTTATTAAAGGCTCTACTCAGTGCATCCACCTCAAGAGAAAACACAATTCCAAATGCTGGGCTTACCTCTGACTTTCCTTCTTTTCCTGGATCTTGGCTCTTTCTTTGCCAATTTATTTGCTCTCTAATACCTTTAGAAATGGTTTTTTATATTGAGTTCATCTTTTCTAGTTATTCTGAACTAGAGAGTTGGCCTCAGACCTGTCCTCTGTAAAGAAAGGATAGAGGTTGGAGGCTGGAGGTCTGGGCAGCTTGTACTAAGGATGTCAGGAAGGAGCCTGAGCAACTACACCGCTCAATGTACCCATTTCATAGATGAGGAAATAGGTCTGGAAAAGGCAAGAGACTTACCCTAAGGTCATACAGTCAAGTAATGGCAGAGCTAGTCCTGGAATTTCTATCTCCTGAATGCCTGCCTGTATTTTCACTACACCAGGCTTTTGGGGGAGGTTTATTTTTTATTAGTTATTTTCTTTATTATAGGCATTTTGAATCTTGCACAAAAGCATAGAGAATGGAAAATGACCCCCAAATTTAGCCATCATCCAGCCTTAGCAGTTTTCAAAATATAGCCAATTTCTTTAATTTGTACCTCCAGTTCTTCCTATCACTGTATTTTTTTTTTAAAGCCAATCCCAAACGTTGAATCAGTCCATACATAAGTACTTTGGTTTGTATCTGAAGTCGTCATGCAGAAGGTTCCTTCATTCCTCCCTCCCTCCCTTCCTTCCTTTTCTTTTCTTTTTTCTCTTTTAACATAAGCTCAATACCATTATCACACATAAAAATCAGTTCAAAAAATATTGTCAAATATTCAGAATAGTTTAAATCCATTTCCTTTATTGTAAAATTACAAATTATTACAGCTAGCTGAGTTCATGTTGGATTTCTTGTCTAGCAAGTTTGGGGGCCTTTAGCACCACTGCAGTTTTTTCTGTGCAATCATATTGGAAAGAAGAATGAACAATTTCATTTCTTCCTAGTCTGTAGAAGAGAAAAGAGGGCACGAGTAGGTAAAGGACATGGCCAAGGCCTCATGGAGAATCAACACTCTCCACTGGAAGGTCTTGTGGGAGCTGGAACCCGGGAAGGAGAGAAAGCCTGTTGTTTCCAGGCCCTCTTAGTCAATGTGTCCAATATCACCTGTTGGTCAGCTGTGTACCCAGGGAGATGACCACCCTCATAGCCCATTCTCTCTTGAAAGGATAGGGATGGTGCAAGAGGAAGCTTGCATTCCCTTATAGGCCTACCTTCTGTTCAATATGGAGACCCATGAGGCATACCGAGCAGGGTGAAGTGTAGGCCAGGAGGGCTAACCTTTGAGTGGGCTAGCCTGTGGTAGTAGGACTAATACTGTAAGAACAAAACTTCCTGTGAGGACAGGACTATCCTGTTCATTTTGTGGTCTGATGCCCAGCTCAGGTCTTGGCACACAGTAGAGGCTGCAGTCTAATACAGAGCTTGGAGGTTAAGCAGTGATAGCAACCAGTATTTATTGAGTAATTCCTATGTACTAGGTACTGTTCTCAGTGATTTCCATATATTAACTCATTTAGTCCTCATAGCTATCCCATTAGGAAGGCACTCATTATTCCCATGTTAAAAATGGTGATGCGCAGAGAGGTGAAGTAATTTTAAGTGGTAAGTAGAGGAGGTCAATCTCAGTCCAAGCAATCCAGCTCCAGAGACTGACCCTTTACCACTGTACTCCCCTGCCCTAGAGCTTGCTTTATAGCGGGCTGGGAACTATGGCCTCTGGAACAAATCCAGACCTAAGAATGTTTTTTACATTTTTAACTAATTGTTAAAAGACAGGAGAAGAAGAATATGTAACAGGGACCGGGGTGTGGCCTACAAAGCCTAAATTCACCATCTGGCCCTTTACAGAAACAGTTTGCTGGCCCCTGCCCTAGAGGAGAGACGATAAGAAGGGCTTTTGGACCTGCTGCCTGTCTCAGGCTCGCCTTGGTGGGTTTGGTGGGCAGACTAAGTTCCAAAGGTGAGACTGGCAAGCAGTGGTCAAGACTGTGATCCCCCAGGACAGAAGAGGCTGAGCCGCCTTGGTTCTGTTTCCTTCTCCAGGCTGAGGACATGAGTCAGAGGTTGGAGGGGGAAACTTCGGTGCGGAAACCAAAGCAGCGGCCGCGGCCTGAGCCCCTCATCATCCCCACCAAGGCGGGCACTTTCATTGCCCCTCCCGTCTACTCCAACATCACCCCATACCAGAGCCACCTGCGCTCTCCCGTCCGCCTAGCTGACCACCCCTCCGAGCGGAGCTTTGAGCTGCCCCCCTACACACCACCCCCCATCCTCAGCCCCGTGCGGGAAGGCTCCGGCCTCTATTTCAATGCCATCATGTCAACGAGCAGCATCCCGGCCCCTCCTCCCATCACACCAAAGAGCGCCCATCGCACCCTGCTCCGGTCTAGTGAGTGAACCCCTCAGCGGCCATGGGGGCAGGGAATGTGGAGAGGGTGGGCAGTGGGCAGGTGTGAGATGCAGGTTATGGACTCCTGGGGTTTGGGGTGGAACACTGTGGGAAAAGAGGATCCTCTCTCTCCTCTGAGTAAAGGAGGTTGTCCTGGTTCAAGAACAGGCAGGGGCAGGGGAGGATGTTAGCCCAGTTCTTTGGGTTCAAATCCCAGTTCCACCATTTGCTATTTCATCCCCTGTGCAAATCACGGAAACTCCTTGGGCTTTGGTTACTTCAATATTTAGATAAGGATATTAGTATTTGGTTGATGATGAAATCACCAATATTGAACTATTTTTAGATGCACAAATAGCAGTTTCCTATGGTGCAACCTAATAGCTAACTCACTGGGTTGTGGTGAGGCCCAGATACATCAACACATGTAAAGCACTGAACATCATGCCTGCTGCATCAGGTTCACTGTGAATGGTATGGGGCAGATCCCATCT
Source organism: Manis pentadactyla (assembly GCF_030020395.1). Taxonomy (NCBI): domain Eukaryota; kingdom Metazoa; phylum Chordata; class Mammalia; order Pholidota; family Manidae; genus Manis; species Manis pentadactyla. The sequence goes on from NC_080029.1 coordinate 28,261,182, forward strand.
CCTGGGTCTTTTCAACAGTCATTTGACCAAGAGCAGACATTTTGGCTGGCCTGGATGGTGAATTGCTGAAAAATGTTGCCCACTCCACAAAAGGATCCATTTCCGCAGGAAAACGGGATAATCCTATCTGTTTGTGTGGTGGATAGTAAACTTTACCGGAGGTAGCACAGAGGTGAGGCAGTGCTGTCACTGGATTAACCTCTGACCCTGACCTCACCCATGGTATAGCTCTCTGGTGCCCCCTGGTGTCTGTGGGGGAGAAATGGCTCACCCTGGGCTGGCCGTCCTTTGGCCCTCCCACTTTCACTGCAAGCTTAGAAGCTTTGCTCTCTCCCTGCCTGGGATGTGCAGAAGGAAGTCACTGTAGAGGCCAGACTGGCAGCAAAGAAGAGGTCTGTCCATCCATGAGTATTTATGGAACACTTGGGTGTAAAGCCTGTGAGGACTCCAATAATGTATGGGACACCATGGTCTGTTCTCAAGAGAGGATGAGGTCATTAGGGAGTTGGCATGGAAGCCTGGGAGACAAAAACACAGAGGTTCTGGGCAGTGTGGGATCAGCAGCCAGTAAGTGAAGCAGACCCCAAACTCCAAGTCTGTGGAGGCTTACTAGCCTTAGGTGGTGAGGAGAGCATTCAGGAGAGGGTGGGGCAAGAGCTGAGCTTGAACTAGGAGCCAGTCAGGGAGGGCACACTAGACCGGGGAAATAAGTGGTGCAAAGGCCTGGAGGTGGGACTGGACTATGCAGGGAATGTGAGGGGTCATGAGTAAGCAATCTTCTAGGATCCAGGGTCCAGGCAAGTTGGTGGTGGAGGCATAGGTGGAAAGGGAACCACCTTGAGTGCCTGAGGAGTTCAGGTTTTATCTCATACTGCAGAGAGAAGTCGGCAGAGATTTTGTTTTTGGAGCAAGGGAGTGTCTTCATCATGTGGGGCATTAAGAAGATTAGCTCAGGAGAAACCGAGGCAGAGAACCCAGCAAGGAAGTGAGAAGATAATTATGAAATGCTGATCCCCTTCACCACCCTGTTAGTGTGCGGAAAGTTTCCGCCTCTTTACTGGAGCAACCATGCTTAATGTTGGAATTAAATTGGTAGTGTGGGAGTTCTCAGGGCAGGGACATGGCTTTAGAAGTAGAAACTGGTAGTAGTAGTAGTACTACTACTACTACCACTATATGTACTACTAATAATATTTATTGAGGGCAAAGCTTTGTGCATCATTTCATTCACTCTTCACATTAACCTTAGGAGATGGGTAGTAATAGTCCCTTTTAGCAGGTGTGCAAATGGAGGCACCCACACATTTGATGAAGTCAGTTAGTCACCACAGTCACAGGCTGCGGAGCAGGACTCAGGATGCTCTGATTTCCAGGTGTGAACCTCTGTGAGTCAGCACTGTGCTCTTGTGCACACAGAGCCAGCTACCTAGGGTTGGGTGGGTGGGTGGGCTTGCTGAAGGGAGGAGGGTGCCCTTTTACCAACTTACCTTTTGTCCCATAGATAGTGCTGAAGTCACACCGCCTGTCCTCTCTGTGATGGGGGAGGCCACCCCAGTGAGCATCGAGCCGTAAGTGCAGCCCTGCCTGGCCAATGGTGTGAGGGTGGCCAGTTGGGGTCCAGCATGTGCAGGCAGGCCCTGCGAGGAAGAGGAGGGTTCTTGGGTACTGCAGAGTGCTAAGCAGGCCTCTCTGGGCTTCTGCAGTTGGCGCTGGTCTTTACTGTCTCCACCTTGCCTGCATGTGGAAATCACAGGGAAAGGAAAGGACCAGTTCAGTGTGAATTTGCTTCTGAAGAAAATTCTAAGGGTAGTCCAAGATACTCTTTTACCTGTCTATAAACTTGGTGCTTCTTTGCCCCTTTCCAACCTCTGGGCCTTGCCTTTCCAGTGGTACCATGCACTGGTCACCAGACTGTCCTCACAGTCCCCAGAAGCCAGATTCCCTTACCCCCAACCCTGCCATACCCAGCCTCTGCCAACTACCCCCAGCATCTTCTCAGCCCCACAAGGTGAGACTTCACTCCCTGCCCCTTTCATCCCTGCAGACGGATCAACGTGGGCTCCCGGTTCCAAGCAGAGATCCCCTCGATGAGGGACCGTGCCTTGGCAGCTGCAGACCCCCACAAGGCTGACTTGGTGTGGCAGCCATGGGAGGACCTAGAGAGCAGCCGTGAGAAGCAGAGGCAAGGTGAGAGGGGACCTAAGCCAGAGCTAGCAAGTGACAGGGGGCTGTTGGGCGGTGGATGGGCTAAGCCCAGATCCTGTCCAGCCTAGCCTGGCTCTGAAAGTGATTCTTCCCCTCCTCCCCGTGCTCGCTCCCTTGAATCCAGTGGAAGACCTGCTGACAGCTGCCTGCTCCAGCATTTTACCTGGCGCTGGCACCAACCAGGAGCTGGCCCTGCACTGTCTGCACGAGTCCAGGGGAGACATCCTGGTGAGACAACACTGCCAGTGGAGGGAGGGAGGGAGGGACCCCCAGGGAGGCTAGCATGGATCCATGCCTACTGCCCAGGAACCAGGCCCACTAGAGTGCAGATTTAAGGCAATCGGGAGAATTTGACCCAGCTGTGGGTTGTACAGGCTCAGCCCAAGGCAGCCCTAGTTCCAAAGTCCAGACTTTGCTGCACAGGGTCCTCCTCCCCAGTCCCTGATTCTGGGTCCCTGGGTTCCCATCCTCAGATGGGGCTATCACTGAGGGCCTTCTCTGCCTGTAGTTGCCTGCCTTGGGGGCCATGTGCTCCCTCTTAAGAGGCCTGGTGGCCTGGTTCCTGAGCAGCCCACCTCCCATGACCTCGCCATCCGGCCAGACCTCTTGTCCTTTAGCGGTTAAGGGGGCCAAGAATATGTGCCCTCCCTACTTGGAGGCCAAAAGAGGCCTTCTTAATTTTTCCCAGAGCCTCGGATGCTCAGCCTACCACCAAGACCCCTGCCAGGGCACTGACCTTTGCCTCATTTCCCTTGCAGGAGACGCTGAATAAGCTGCTATTGAAGAAGCCCCTCCGGCCCCACAACCACCCACTGGCAACTTATCACTACACAGGTGAGTCAGGCTGGGCCTGGGGCCTGGGGCCTCAAGGGGTCTCCCACATCAGTGGGGCCCAGCTGGGTGCTGGCTCACAGCCCGGGGTAGAGGTGGTGGGGAGGTGGGGTGGACAAGCCAAGAGCCAGAGGGAACCGACACCAAAGCTGGGGCTTCCTGTGCCCTGGAGGGGAAGGGGGAAGGGGGCAGGTAACAGGAGCCCATCCAGGACAGGGCAGAGGCACAGGAACCCAGAGAGTACCATCCAAATTGGCACCGGGTCCTGGAGCTTAGATGATCTCTGGAGTGTCATGTCCCTTTCTGGGCCCTGTGCTTTAAGCAGGACATTGACCAGGCGGCATAGTTACAGCAGCCCTTGTTATCGATCCCTGTTGAGTGGTCTGTCTTGCCTGTGCCAGGCAGAGAGCACCAACGGCCCCACACACATTATCTCACAGCTGGTGAGGTGGCTTCTATTTGACAAAAGAGGAGAGCATGGCTCAGAGGCTGAGCAATGAGGCCAGTATGAGGCAGGACCAGGATGTGGAGCCAGCTGTTAATGCCTGCAGGGGCCCTGGGTGGATGGCCTCACTCTTTTCTGCGGGTCAGAACTGGCCCCACCGCATTCACAGTCCCACCCACCTCACCTTCCTGGCTCCCTCTTACCTGCAGGCTCTGACCAGTGGAAGATGGCTGAGAGGAAGCTGTTCAACAAGGGCATTGCCATCTATAAGAAGGATTTTTTTCTGGTGCAGAAGCTGGTGAGCCGGGACTCTGTTTCAGGGGCAAGCAGGGCAGTTGGTGGGTTGGAGGAGAGAAGCTGCCTGCATGCCTCGGGGGTCCCTGTGCAGTGGGGGCCTTGCCTTCACTCACCAAGCACTTAGGTCAGTGCCACTAAGTAGCCACAGAGAAAATTTTCTAAACAAAACAGGAAGGGGATAAGAAAGGGCCTTTTTTCCCACTGGTTCTCAGCCAGTGGTTCCCTCACCTCAGGCTAGTGTGACCAGCCATGCTCTGGGTCTCAATCCAGAGGGATGTCTGAGTGGTCAGCAGACCCAGGAATGTCAGACTTAAAATAGTGACTTGCCTAAGGGAGAACAAGAGGATGGTTGCAGGCAGAGGTAAGCATTCCCCAAGGAGCTGGAGTATTTCAAAAGCCACAGTTTGTAAGTAGGAGAAGTCACCCTAAAATGAGAGCCAGTAAGTTACTGTATAACCAGACAGTGGGGAAGGGGTTGGGTGGAGGCCTCTGCCCACTTCTGTCAGATGCAGGGCTTCCTTCCAGAACTCAGATGACCACCAAGAGGAGGCCCAAGGCTAGTTTTCCTAGGTTCAACGTGTCTTGTCCTCTCCCTGTGTTCTTTTGGGGAGAGTAGTCCTTGCTAAGCCAAGAACTTGGATCTTTCCACCAGCCCTTTCTTACAAAATCTGGGCTGTGGGGAAAGTGAGTTCTGTGGACCACTCTGGGGAAAAGGGCTTGTAAGAGCGCACACTTTATTCCTGGGGTTGTAGATTGTGCCAGGGATGGCTCTGGGGACTGGACAAAGTACCAGTGAATTCTCCTACAAGGTCCTGTTGTGAGGACAGCTGTCTGCTGGGTTTCAGTAACACTCTGTTCCCTATTGGGCAATATTGCTGGGAAGGACATGCCTGTGAAATTCACTGAGGCGCCCCTAATGCCATAATGAAAAGAGCAGACCATTAGTCAGTCAAACACATGATCAGAGAACGACATGATAGTCAAAAGTGTAAACAGGACAAAGTATAAGTTTTAAGAAATTAAATCTGTTCCTGTGACATGGAGCATGTCTCCTCCCCCTCAGGCACAGCAGACCCTCACTGATCCCTTAGGCTTCTTCGGACAGGGTCTCCCAGCTCCCTTCCTGTGCAGCCCAGCAATTGGCTGAAGAGTCTGGGACCTGGGAGGAAGGGTATACAGTCAGAGAAAACTGACTCTATGTACAAGAAGCTAGTCCAGAAACTAAACCCAGTGGCCGCCTGGGTTTATGGAAGGGAGGGCTAGCATTTCAGAGGTTGGGAGGCCCTGGAGGATCATTTTAATTTTACCCCCTCACTATTTATACACAGAGAGACTTGCCTCAGACCACACAGCCATTTAGTGGCAGAGTTTGGAGTAAGATGCTTCCTCGTCAGGTTTTCAAGAGCTTCCTTGTTAGTCTCTCTTGAGTTCCTCTCTGAATAGGAGAGTCTGGCATTTCTCTCTTAGACCTGTCAGTTGCCACTGCCTGGGGAGGAGTCAGACTATTGCCTGGATTGATGAAGGGCGTCTGTGTTGCCGGCTGGCTTTGAATGTGGATGGTGCCCAGACTTTTCTCCCTTAATTTTTCATTTTGAAAGATTTCAAACTTACAGAAAAATTGAAAGAGCAGTACAGTGAACACCACATGCCCCTTAGATTTACCAATTGTCGCCATTTGTTTTCTCTCTGTGTCTATATACAAACCTATACACACCTATAGTCTCTGTTTTAACTAATCATTAAAAGTAAGTTACAGACATCATGAGACTTGACCCAAATAGCTCCTAAGAACAAGGATATTCTCCTATAAACCCACAGTGCCATTATCATACCCAAGAAAGTTCAACCAATAAAATAGTACTTTCTAATATGCAGCCCATATGAAATTTCCTCAAGGCTCCACTTCGTCCTTTTTGGCTCTTTTTTCTTTTAAAATAGTGATGATAGATTGGTTAGTTGAATTTGTTAACATTTGCTGAGGTTGAGGGGGGATGTGCAGGGATGGGAAAGGCAGGTTTGCAAAACCAGGAACTCTGACCTTGGTTTTGGCTTCCAACCAGATCCAGACGAAGACCGTGGCCCAGTGTGTGGAGTTCTACTACACCTACAAGAAGCAGGTGAAAATTGGCCGCAATGGGACTCTAACCTTCGGAGATGTGGACACAAGTGACGAGAAGTCAGCACAGGAAGAGGTTGAAGTGGATATTAAGGTGACTCCCTTCCCAGCCTCTGCTGCTTCGAGCCTGGGCTGGGTCTGGGGCTAGGGCTGAGTGGGGAGCCTGAAGCCGAGCTACCAGGAGTCCCTGGAGGACAGAGAGAGGAAGGTAGTGTCCCTGCAGCCCCAAGGAACTGATGTCCTGGGCACTGGCCCTGGGCTTTTGGGTTCCCCTCTCTATCCGCCAGTGTCATAGTAATAATATATTATGTTGATGCAGAACATTGGGGGATTTTCTCACAGTATTTGCACCAGCATCAACTTAGTGTTCCCAGAGAGCAGACCTCTGACACTGTTTCCCAAACTTTAGTCATTCTCGTATTACCCTTAAGAATTTTACTATGTCTGCATCCTACCACATGTCACCATCACTATTTCTGTCATGTCCACACACGACTTGTTCTATTACTTCACGTTTTTCTTTAAGTCAACTCACTTTTTACTCAAAAGGGAAGCTTTATCTCATAATCATTAATAGAAAACCAGTATCACTTGGTATAGAGGGTACTGGTAAAAATAAATATATGTGAAACCTAAGAATGTTATTAAATTCTAGCTAGGTACTATTACCTGCAAGGCTCTGAGACTGGGGCCTGACCTCTCTTTAAGTCTAGTGAAGTATAAAGACACATTAACACCAACTTGAGAATTTGTCCTTGACGTAATCAGGATTGAACAAGAATTGAAAAGAGAATGTTATTTAATTCTGTGCCCATGTATCCACCTACCCTCATCTTGGGGTTACAAATCAGCACTTGGTGACATGCTACTTTAAGATAGGGAGTACTTGGGTCCCTATTCTGCAGATGGGAAGGGAGTAGAGATACAGAAAGTGATGCAAGATAGTTCAGAATTGGAGCTCAAGGCTTCTACCGGGTTCCACAGATCACCCAACCCAAGGATGTGTCTCTTGGACACATCCAGGACAGGTGGCCTTTGGCGAGGGACCAGCGTGCTTCCTCAATGCCCCTGGCTCCATCTCAAGCGCTTGGTCTCCATCCGAGGGCTCCCAGGGCCCAAGACTCTCTTCTTTCCCAGACAGACTAGCTGTGGGAGGGCAGAGAGTCATAGCTGAGGAGGCTGTCCCGGGCCAGACCAGGCAAGCAGGACTAGCAGGAGCCGGTGACCCCCGGACTGGGTCAGGATCAGTCCACCATGGCTCCGTGACTGAGCTACAGGCTCACTACTCTCGTTCTTGTCCCCTGTAGACTTCCCAGAAGTTCCCAAGGGTGACTCTGTCCAGAAGAGAGTCCCCAAGTGAAGAGAGACTGGAGCCCAAGAGGGAAATAAAGGAGACCGGGAAGGAGGGGGAGGAAGAGGTGCCAGAGGTCCAGGAGAAAGGGGAGCAGGAAGAGGGACGAGAGCGAAGCCGGAGGGCAGCAGCCGTCAAAGCCACCCAGACACTACAGGCCAATGAGTCGGTAAGTGCAGCCTCCACCGGAGGAGCTGAGAGCTAAGAGGAGGGCTGGGGCTGGGCCTGGGAGTGCGGGAGGGAGGGCAGAAGAGGAACATGACTGTGATCACCATCATCATCATAGCAGGAAATGTGTTCAGTACCTCACGATGTTGATTCATTTAATCCTCATAATCCTATGTGGTAGGTAGTCATTATTCCCATTTTACAGATGAAGAAACTGAGGCCCAAGACAGGATGGTTAGTAGGTAGCCTGATTCCAGAGTCTGCTATTAATTTTTAAACTATATTGCCTCTGTATCTGAGGCCCAGGGGAAAGAGTCTTTATGAAAACCCAGGAGGTGTGTGGGACATTGGGGAAGCATTCATGAGTAGACAGAAGAGGGCTGACGAGAATGTCTGAAGCTGAGCTGAGGCAACAATAATGGCCCCTCATGCATGACCTCTGCAAAGTGCTTTTCTGTCCAGTATCTCAGTAATTCCTCACAATAACCCCATAGTGTTCATCACACCTTGCAGATGGAGGAAACCAGATTCAGAGATGCCAATGACCTACTTGAGGTCTTACCCCAGATACTTCCAGTGCAGTACTCTGCCCACCACATCACAGGCCAAGAAGCAACTTACCAGCCAGAGCTGTTCCTTGTTAGGGAGAGGTCCCCCAAGAGAGGGCAGAGATGGGAAGGGTCTGTGGGGAACTACAGTGAGAGTCTTCGTGTGTGTGTGTGTGTGTGTGTGTGTGTGTGTGTGTGTGTGTGTTGTGTACACTGTGCTTGCAGGAAAAAACCCACAAACTGTAGATACAAAGCTGTTTGCTACCTTATGAGCCTTGCTGTGCTTGTTCGAGCTGTGCTCTGTGTACATGCTCACTTGAGTTCTGCAGACTTTTGTGAACACTTTCCTGTGAGGGTCAACCCAGTGCACATACTTACGACTTCTAATGGCCATCTGGGGCTCCCTTGGCCTGAGGCCCATGCTTTGCATATCCTGAGCAACGCCTCTCCAGGTCTGCACTTAGTGTTGTTGGCTCTCTGGCACCTTCTTGGCATTTAGTATGGTGGCTCATGTTGTCATGACTTAGCTGCCTGCAGTCTCTCGGTTCCACTAGACTTGGATCTGTCTCTTCTGTATCCCTAGCATCTGGCACAATCACATGAACTTGAATCTCATTTATGGAATTAGGGAATGTTAGGTAATTACTTGTACCAGCAGCTTTGTAAAAAGAGAGCTGGCTAAAGACAGAATTGGCTGCCAAAAAAGCAGGGAGTGCCGTGTCACTGGGAGAATTCAAGCGGATTCTGGGGCACCATCTGGAAGATTCTGGGGGACCATCTGGCGAGAGTGTATGAACTTTAAGATCCATCTATTCCCTGAGATTCCAGAATTCAGGAACCTGTCTTCCTTAAATCTCTCAACTCTTTGATCCTCTCCAGGCCAACGACATCCTCATTCTCCGAAGCCATGAGTCTAACGCCCCTGGGTCAGCCGGTGGCCAGGCTGCAGAGAAGCCAAGGGAGGGGGCAGGGAAGTCTCGAAGGGCACTACCTTTCTCGGAGAAGAAGAAAAAAACAGAGACCTTTAATAAGACTCAGAATCAGGAGAATACTTTCCCTTGTAAAAAATGTGGCAGGTAAGACAGCAGGCCCTGTCTCCACGGGGACTGGCATGGTGTCCCGCGGTTGGTGGCTGGGCAGACGTCGGTCGTGGGGCGAGTAGGAGGTCGGATCTTTCGCCTCATCTTCTGATTGGCTACAGGGTTTCCAGGGCAGTGACGTCACCCGGCAGCATTTCAAAGAGGGCGTCAGGACCTCACCCGTCTCCTAGGCGGAGGGGGGTGGGGGTGGGTCACGTGGCAGGAGCCCCCAGTGGGAGGGGAGGGGAGGGGAGGGGAGGGGAGGGGAGGGCCCCCCCCACAAGGCCCCCCCCTACGCAGTCTAGCGGTGGTTCCAGGCTGCTGGGGACAGACCCCTGACTTGGGTCCCTCCTGCCCGGCTACAGGGTGTTTTCCAAGGTGAAAAGCCGCAGCGCCCACATGAAGAGCCACGCAGAGCAGGAGAAGAAGGCCGCCGCTCTGAGACAGAGGGAGAGAGAGGCCGCCGCCGCCGCCGCCTCTGCGGCCAACGCCTCCCCACACCAGCCGTCCCTGCGGGAGGAGAGCAGCGCGGGCGACAGGGGCTGAGGCCCGGGGCTCGGCTGGAGGCCCTCCCTGCACCAGCCCTGCTGGCGCCCACCAGCGCCCTGGAGCCTCCAGAGGGAGAAAGGAGAGATCACATGGATTTTTTCTGAAAAACAAAAAGACGATAAAATAAACGGCTCTTTTATTTATTAAGGCCCCAGGAGCAGTCTTAGGGCTGTAGGATCCAGTTTCTTTGCATTCAGTCTGTTGGAAGTTGTCCTTCCGCTTTCCTGGAACTGTGAGAGCCCTTTCTCTCCGGGGCTGCCCCTGGGGAGGGTCTCCAGCCGCTGCCATTGCTGCCTCTCAACCCAGGACCTCTGCTGCCACGCAGTCCCTGTCCGTACTCTTTGTTTCCCCCTGCCCCACTCGGTCACCATGGAGAGCCAAGCGCAAGCGCACCCCCGACCCCCCACCCCGCTGCAGCGTTATTCCCCCTCCTTAGAGGAACTCAAAGGCTGCACAGGCCTGCCTAAAGCCGGGGAAAAAGGAGCTCCCTTGGTGGGAGTGTGGTGGCCATCTCTGAGAGTAAGCTCAGCCTGGCACCTGTGCAGTCCCTGCATGACAATTTCCAGGCCTATGCTGTTCCAGTGACCCTGTCCTCAGGCCACCTCCTCCATGGGAGGGAAGCCACCAGAATGCCTAGAGGGAGAGAAACCTAGGACAGGTACCTATTTTGCTGCTTGCTCGCAGCCTTCTGGAGCTGGAAAGTTTGGGGAAGGGAACAATGTTCCTGTCCAAGCTCTCAGCCCACTGGAGGGAAGGGAACTGTGCAATGGTTGGAAGACCAGGGACCAGGAGCTTTTGATAATAAGCCTTAGCTCTTCTGCTTCCCAGCTTTTTGCCAAATCCTTGGGCTCTGGAGGCTACTAAGGGAGCTTAGCCTACACCCAGCCTGCGCCTCCACGGTAGATGTTCCCTGACTGCCTTTGCCCTGCCCTTTTCAGCTGCCACCTAACCCCACCCCACCTGGCCTAGTGTTGATAATCCACAGCTCAGCCCCCAGTCCTGCATGCTGGAGATTTCTGGATCCTTCCCTGGGAGGAGAGAGGTCTCCTAGCCAGATTGGACAGGAGCCTTCATTCCTGTTGTCATTTGGGAGCTATTTATTTATTCTGAATATTTAATTTTTAACACATCCTCTCAGGGACCAGGGGCCTCTTGTTTGCCAGAGGCCCAAGTGCATTTATCCCAAAACAAGGCACTTTCTTGGCATCCACCCCACCCCATTCCCAAGACCCTACGGTCCCTTACCTAGTTGCTCTGGGAGCTCTTGTCTATAGGAATGACAGTGGCACTGAAAGAGGGTGGAAAGTACCACCAAAGCCACACATAGACTGGTAGAAGCAAGGGAGATCAAAGGCAGTTCTTGTTACTCTTCTCTGGCTGTACTTTCAGATTGTTTGAGGGGATTGGCTGGAAGCCAGAATTCTGGTTTGGTTTCTGGTTTGAAGAATCCCATATTTGGCATTGAGTCACTGAAGTGAAAGGGCTGGAAGGTTCTGGAGGCCCCCTCACTTGCCAGTCCCATAGAAGGGCTGAGTTATTTTTTATCTTGTCACTGAAATTTAGTTACATAAAAGAAGTTCTAAATTAATTTAAATATGTGACAGGTCAACATGTTAGGAAGGAGCCAAAAAGTATTCATTCTGCTACTCCTTATGAGATAGGCATCATGCTGGTAGCTGGGAATGGGGAGTTTTGTTTATATACTATGCACTAACAGGTATTTTTCAGCATTCATTTATGCATTAATATGGTTCTACAGGACCCCAGCTATGAGGAACAAAATTCTCCCCCCAGACTCCTGGATGGCTACATAGATTTCCAACTTCCCTGTTAGTTTTCTCCATAGATGTCTATAAGCTCAATGTCTCAAGGTTGCAAAAATCTGGTATACTCTCCAGGAACAGTAGGGTAGCAAATTTAGGCTCTCTTCTAAATCACTTGTATGAGTGCCTTCGCAACTTCACCCCAAAGTGCTACTTATATTTCCCAAGGTTTTTTCTATTTAAACCATATTTAGTTTCAGGCCCCTTTTTGGACATGTGGTAACAGAAATCCTTGTTTAGAGTGATTCTTATTTTCTAAATTAATGGAGACCGCACCAGGTGAATGTAGGTAGAGAAAATCAAGGTAGTACCTTGGTATTTACTAATCCCACCAGATACCATATTTTAGAAGGGTTCATGCTCCAGGAAGAGTTTGTATCTAGAATGCAATGTGAAAGTTAAAATGTTTAGAGGGCAGATGCAATTCTGGCAAGTGACCAGCCAATAAAGTAGGTATAGCCATAGAAGCTGGCCTAGGTATGCCTTTTATGGTGCTTTCTCCTTGTGAACACATTAGGCTCTTCTTTTTTCTTTTCCCTTCTCCTCAGAGCTCTTTGCTTTAAGAAGTTAAATGATGAACACCTCCAGCTTTATAATAACCTCCCCACACCATCTCATATCCATCTCCCAGTCTCCATCTACACTCAGCTTAAGGGCATGAAACTAACCTAGTGCCTGTGTTCCAGACCATTTCTAAGGTCTCTTACCCACCCAAGGAGACAGTGCTTCAGCACTGTCATCCTCTATGCCCTCAGCAGCCCCCCTCAGCTAAGGTACACACCCACCCCTTCTGCTACCCCACTTCCACCCCGGCACAGAGGTCATATGCTGCTTATGTCTAAAGGGATCCCCTATATTTAACTGCCTCAGTGACCTAACCTCTTTCTTCTCATGTGCCAGATGTTAAGATGAAGGTAGAATATAACACATACTCAAGCCTCAGCTGTTTAAATATGTTTTCACTGGGGCTCATTTTTCTTGGATGGTATATATTACCAGACTGGCAAGCCTAACTCCTTAGGTTTACAGGAAGTATGCATATTTTTATAAAACAATTGTATGTCCTCCCCATATTTTGCTGTGTTAATATTTGCCTCTAACAACTTGCAGCTGTTTCTCTTCATTTGTCTCTAAGTTGAAGGCCTTGTTGGAAGGGACAGAGCACAGGAACAGCCTTGACAGTCTGTAATTATTGTACAAATTTTTAATAGCATATAAATGAGTATATTCCTTTTATTTTGGAAAAGATCAGACACTGCCTTTTGTGTGTTTGCTGCCTGTGGCACCCTTTTTTAAAAAGACTGTTACATATTAAGATAGTGTATATATATATAAATATTACCTCTTTTGCTGTACAGTTGTGATAGACCAGACTGAAGATTTTATTTTTTGTGTGCTTTTTATAAAAAAATAATAACACACTAAAGAAAATCTTGATGTGATTGATTGTAATGTACCTATGTAACTTATTTACTTTTGAATGTTGTGTATCTTTAAACCTTTTATTAAATAAGGTTTTAAAAATTCAGAGTTGAATGCTGTGTTCTTTTGGGGAGATTTTCACCATCTGGGATTGACCTTGTTTTGCTTGCAGGGGGATTACTTGACGTTTGTGAGCCATTTAAGGATTCTTTTTTATCAGCCCATTGTCAATGATTCCAGGACACGGGAAATGACACTAGCGTTTGCCCAGCTATAAAGATTTCAGGCTATAGGTCTTTTTACAAAAGTTTAGGAAAAAATCCCCAGTGTCTCACATAAAACATGCAAATGGCAGATTTCCAACGTTTTAGTTTCATTGGTATGAAATATGGAGCATGCAGTGTGCGATCAAGTGGTACAGAGAAGCCGCGGAGGGCATTTTCATATGCAGCGCTGATTCATTGAACAAACGACGTGAGTAGACAAGTCTGCCTTGACAGACGCATTTTCAGCAATATCATCATAAGTCCACTTAAGAATTATGCTTTAAACACGGTGCTTCATAAAAAAATATATATATCTAGAAAACGTGAAAAACGAAATGCGCCATCTGAGAAACCAGTACCCGGAGCCCCTCTGACACCATGGCAACTAACTGCACGACCCCGCGGGCCGCGGAAGTGCGCGGGCCTCGCGTCTTCTGGGCCACCGTTGCCATAGCTACGTTCTCGCCGGCTGGGCCGCGGTGGGAGGCGGGCGGGGCGGAAGCCGTCGGCTGAGCCGGCCCCTCCCTTCACTGCGACAGAAACTCCTCCGCTGGCCGAGGGTCGGTGGGATTGGCAGTCGAGTTGCGCCAGACAGCTGCAGCCCGCGCGCACTGCTGCGCCAGCCTCGCTTTCTTGGGCGTCCCACGCCTCCACTGGCTGTGTCCTCGGATCTCGGCCGTCCTTCCCGCCTGGCGCAGTACCTTGCACCCGCAACCATCCTGGCGTCTGGCTGGCCCTGCAGTCGAGACCTCAGAGAAGTCTCCCCGGAGTCACACGTTTCGTACTCAAAGCAGCTGCCCCATCGCCTGCCTGAAGGCCCGGCTCGGACCGCGAACGCCTGATAGACTCCGGCAGCATCAGCGAGTGCCCCCCGACCCAGCTGCGGAGAGGAGGCGGCCACGCCCCGCCATCACACCCCAGCGACTTCTCCAGCCCTGCGGCTCTTGCCTTCGTCGCGCGTTTTCGTTCCTTGCCTGCTACTCTGAGACGCGACACCCAGCCGGCTGGTGGAGGACCCCGGCCACGGACCCCCACTAGGGACGCAAGATGGCGGCGGTCGCATGACACGACAGCATCCCCCAGCCTTCGCTCTGAGAACCCGCCGACGGACTAACTTTGGGGTACAGCGAAAAAACAAGATAGGACTGTGGTGTCGTTTTTTACTTGTGATTGCGTGAAGCTTGTGTTCCTCGGGCGTAGTGGGAAGAGTGTCTCCTGTTGTCCTGAGTCTTAGATTAGGCTGTTGTCCCCAGCCTAATCCGTATTCGTAGAATTGGGGCCCTTGAGAGTTGAGAAAATGGCGATGACACTGTTGGAAGACTGGTGCAGGGGGATGGACGTGAACTCCCAGAGGGCCCTGCTGGTCTGGGGGATCCCAGTGAATTGTGATGAAGCTGAAATCGAGGAGACCCTCCAGACTGCGATGCCCCAGGTGCCCTATCGAGTGCTTGGGAGAATGTTTTGGAGGGAAGAGAATGCGAAAGCAGCCTTGTTAGAGCTCACTGGCGCCGTCGATTACGCTGTAATCCCCAAGGAGATGCCTGGTAAAGGAGGGGTCTGGAAAGTGGTCTTTAAGCCCCCGACCTCCGATGCTGAATTTTTAGAAAGATTGCACCTCTTCCTAGCAAGAGAGGGGTGGACCGTGCAAGATGTTGCCCGAGTCCTTGGGTTTCAGAACCCCACTCCATCCCTAGGCCCAGATATGCCAGCAGAGATGCTAACCTATATTTTGGATAATGTTATTCAGCCTCTTGTTGAGTCCATATGGTACAAGAAGCTGACGCTGTTCTCCGGGAGGGACATCCCGGGGCCTGGGGAGGAGACCTTTGATCCCTGGCTGGAGCACACTAATGAGGTCATAGAGGAATGGCCGGTGTCAGATGTAGAGAAGAGGCGGCGGTTGATGGAGAGTCTTAGAGGCCCCGCAGCTGATGTAATCCGCATCCTCAAGACTAACCACCCTGCGATAACCACTGCAGAATGCTTGAAGGCGCTTGAACAGGTGTTTGGGAGCGTCGAGAGCTCTCGGGATGTGCAGGTCAGATTTCTGAACACTTACCAGAACCCGGGAGAAAAGTTATCTGCTTATGTCATTCGTCTGGAGCCTCTGTTGCAGAAAGTGGTGGAGAAAGGGGCCATCGATAAAGATAACGCGAACCAGGCCCGCCTGGAGCAGGTCATTGCCGGGGCCAGCCACAGCGGGTCTATCCGAAGGCAGCTGTGGTTGACCGGGGCTGCGGAAGGTCCGGCCCCTAACCTTTTCCAGCTGCTGGTGCAAATACGCGAAGCGGAAGCCAAAGAGGAGGAGGAGGAAGCTGAGGCCGCCCTCCTGCAGTTAGGCCTTGAGGGGCACTTCTGAGTCCCAGAAATGGGCTTTAGTGCGGCTCTAGAGCACTGCCCTGCCTTTGTCCCTGTGTTGTCGTACAGGTGTTTCTTAGTAGTAAACACAACGCTTAGCCATGTTCTCTTTTCGTGGGCGGAAGTCAGGCCTGCGTATTTATGTAACAGTAAAATCGTGCAAGCAAGCACTCAGCTGCTACAATACACGCGAGGTTTGTTAGCTACAATGACAGATGAAGGCTTGGACACAAGTGCTCAGTGCAGGCTGTCATAGCAATCATAATCAGTTGTGAAAAACGTGAACCTGTAATACTTCCCATCAAGGTAATTAAATGTGAAACTGCGTGTTACGATGTTTAGTGCAGCGCCTGGCTAAACACAGGAGTGTTTAGTAAATGTGAACTGTTAGCTACTAATTCGTGAATAATATTTCCTTACTGTACATTACTGATTTATATTAATGGAAAGAAATGTGAATCAATTAGATATTTAATTTCACAGTGCAAATTTTTTATATGCCATCTTTAAACACTTGCATCAGTTTAATGGAAACGTATTTTGAGGCTACAAAATAGGGTTTTAGAAATATACTCCCAAATCTTTATTGAGCTGTGTAAATCAGATTTTTTCACTATTCAAGATACAGATATAAATTGCATGGGGAGGTTAATATGAACCAGTTACAGTATCCATTCTCCCATTTCAAGTCTTTGTCATTAATAGTTTTCTTGTTCATACTGACTTTTAAGTGTTCTAAATTTGAAGTTATTAAATACATGTATACAAATAAAAATATTTTAAAAATTCTATTGTCTTCTGATTTTGACATGTATACGAAGACTTCCCCATGTCACTAAAAAATCAAACCTCATTTTATCTTTAAGCTTTATATTTTAAGTTGCAGTACTTTCAATGTATTCAAATTTTGCATGTTATCTACAAGGCAAATTTAAGAAGGCTAAATAGATATAAGTAAATATATAAAATGTTAGAAAATCCTGAAGTGGGGTTCAGGTGGTTATCTAGCAATGCTTTTTCTCCCCTTTTAGCTAAAAATGTCTCACTGAAAGAATAACTCGTCATACCTGTGTAAAATGAATGTTTAAATTTTACAAAAGCCATTTTATATCAGGAGGAAAAAAAAAGGAAATGTAGCCTAAAAACATGTTTTTTGGATGCAGAGATTCAGTGACTAAAGATGTCTATCTTTTGAGATCTAGTAAATCCAGAAGTGATTACACAAACATAAAAGTTCAGTGGAGCTTTTCTTAGTAACAAGGCCTTCTAAAATTACAGCAGACCTATCTAACAATCATAAGAAGATTTAATTATAAAGGCTAATATTGGTATATGTTCTGATTTTTCTGTACACATATCCTCCCTACCCATGTCTGTTCCTCCCTCATGTTCTCTCAACACACATCTCCACATATTTTGACCCCTCCAACAGACGTTCCTGTTCCCCTCTCCCCCACTCAGCTTTCCCTCCAGTCCCACAGGCATGATGCTGGCACACACACTCCCCTCACCCCATACAACCCTCCATCTTCACACATTCTCTCCCTCCTGTCCCCCAACACTCCATCATAAACATACTTCCTCCTCCCACTAGACATGCTCTGCACCATAGTTCCCCACTACCACCGTGCATTCCCATTTCCCTGCACATAGACACACACTCCTAACACACCTGACCAGCTACCACATACATGCACATAGTCCCACCTCACACACATTATATTCGTGATGAAAACGGGTTCATTTTTTCCACTCAGTATATTATGGGCATCCTTCTGTGTATATGAAATACATGTACATATATATTTAATACAACATATATGGCATAAAACAATATCAGGATTCGAGATGTCCACTGTTCTAGAAATCAGTGATCTAAAAAGATAGTAATGTGCTGTTTATGATCTGAATTAAGGTTTTTCTCTTTATAGGCTCAGAAATTAAAATCTTTCTGCTTTTTAAAGCAAGCCAGCAGCAGAAACATCCTTATAACCAAAGAACTGTGTAATAAAGAAATAGAAACTGTACTACAGTTCCACTCTGACCAAAATTACATTTGGCTGATAGTATAGGACATATAATGAGAAAAATGTGTGATATTACTGCTATTACTGGGTTCTTCCTATTTCTTGTGTATCAAAAAGGGGCTGGCTAACATCAGATTATTCCAGACAACAAATCGAGGGCCTATCTGCCAACTTTAATCTTGTACATTTTTGGAAGTGAGTGGAGGATAGGAATTGGCAAGTGCAGTAGTAACTTGCTGCCCTTGAAAGCAACTCCTTCCAGGATCCTACTCATTTGCAGCAGTGCCCAAAGACTTTCTGGGGAAGACTAACAAACCTAGGAGATGAGATCATTGGTAGTGAACTGAACTACTGAAGAAAAAATATAGCAAACAGAGATTACTCTCTTCCTCCCTCCCTCCCCCTCCCTCTCTCACACACACACACACAAATGTGTGGAATGTTATCCAAAACCTGAATTTCTTTAGAATTATCATTGGAAATGCACATTGTTGGTCTATGGTGCTAACACTAATGGTCATGTAAACAAAAAAGATACAAATTAATTTTTTATAAAATAACACAATTTATTACTATTTCAGAACAAGTCTCACAAAATAACACTCAGAAACATTTCTAAATAATTTAACCCAATAAGTTTAGTCATATACACAAAATTCCTGCATATAAAAGATTATTACCAAAGTATTAATAGATGTTAAAATGTTTTTCAGAATGGAGTTGGTTCTGGAAGCCAAAGATTCTGGAATAATGCTCGTGATCATGACTGACACGCTGGGAGAAAAAGCTGACTATATGTATATTCTTTACAGCTACTAAGTTGCCAGTCTTGATGGGCTTGATCCCTCTAGGCACTAGAGAGGCAGGTACCCTGCTGATCAAAGAAGCAAACAATTTCCCACCCTCATAATATTTGCCACAACTTAATTTAACCAACATCTAAATTAATTTTTAAAATCTAGATGTGGGAAAGATCTCCTGAACAGGAGAATTCTACATTCCTGGGGGATGACTGTCAAGGTAGCAGACATGGAAGATGTCACCACGTAGAGAAACAGGGAAATCCTGATTCTGATTATGTCAGCAGGCAGCTACTGGTCAGGTGGGCTTAGAAGGAGCAAGAGTGAAGTTTGGTTCTCTAATATCCATATGCAGACTAGGTATTTACCCATCTGCCTTTTGGGAGTACTTCCTACCAACATCCAGTTCATAATTTTAAAGTGCAAATCTACTGAAAAATAGTTTACTCTCCCCACCCCATTATTATATTTGCTATATCATAATTCGGTTGGTTGGTTTCACTCTAACCTTCCTAATATGGGAAATTAACAAGAATTCAGTTATAATTTCTACCAAGTGTCAAATGAAAACTTATCTTGGGTCAGAAAAAGGTAAGACTCAGTCTAGTTTTTCCTTTCAATTTTCTTCCTTTGCAAATCACTGGTTTATAAAAAGGCAGTAACAGAGACAAGAGGTGGGATTTCTAGAAGTTCAGTGATTTTTTTAAAAGATACCCTTCTTAAAAAAAGGGTATCTTTTGCATTTTTTAAAATTGGACCTATTTTATGGTTTTCAAAAAAAAAACTCATGCTAGAATGAAGATAAAGGAATATGGTCAAGTTAGCTGTGTCAAAGGCACCAACTCTGCTACACTGAATCTTATTTTATATTTATTTACTGACACATTAAGCAGAGCAAATAATAAATGTGTGCCAAAGGAATTAATTTCTGATAAAGGATACACTTTAATTTAGTTTTCAGTTAGTTTTCTCTCATTAACAATACTTACAATGTAAGGTCACTGTGAACTGAGAGACTACAGTTAGAGACACTGACTACTCATGATCTATGCTTTGATACTTCCCCTCAACTTTTTTTAAGTTAATGATTAAATTCAACCTTCCTAGGCCCTACACATTTCCCATTTAGTCCTAAGAAAAACCCAGGTGGAAGACACTGGGTCACAGAGATAACTACCTTCAATTCTATTTACGCATCACCAATTCTGAGAGTAAGTCAACAGTTAAGATTCATTTCTTATTCCTCCTTATTTCAGAGCACTAGTAAAAGGTATCAGAAGAAGCACTTAATTGAAGTCAAAATTTCTCTTTCCACACTGGAACCACATTTAAGGGTCTTACACCATCTCTATTTGTGGAATGGATCCAGTAACCCCACTAAATTATTAACCAGTTATCATGACCAGACATATTTTGATCACATCCAAAATCGGTGTCTATACAAGCTAACTTTCATATATGATTACCAAATTTTATACAAAATTTTTCTGTATTTAATGGCTGCTACAGACTGCTAAATTCTGTGCATTCCTGGACAATGAATGATCACTTAAGGAATGATGATCCATTTTCTAAAGTACACTCAAAATGTTAAACTTTAGAGACAAAGCAAAATCTATTACAAAGTTGGATTCTGTTGAGAGTAAGAGAGAGGTAGATTAATAAATCTGTCTTAAGCAAGAATGCTAATAAATAAAAGTCAAAGACCTGATGAAGAGAAGTAAGTTGAACTGTTCCAGCCCTGAGTTTCTAATGGTATGTGAAAATAATTAAAATGAGCATTACAAAAAAGAAAAACACCAGTGGCCATTTCCTTCCATCCATGATTATTAAATACATTATCTTCTCTCATACTTCTGTGGCATATGGCTACAAAGAGAAAATAAATGGACCCTGTACAAAAAGAATGTTGGTATAAGGCACTGGTTCTTAACCAGAGCAAATTTGTTCTCACCCTCTTGCCCAAGGGGACAGATGGCAAGGTCTGAAGACATTTTTGGTTGTCACAACTGGAGAGGAGGTTCTGCTGGTATCTAGTAAGCAGAAGTCAAGATTCTGCTAAACATCCTATAATATACAGGGCAGCCACTCACAACTTATCCAACTCAAAATGTTAACAGTGCCCAGGTTGAGAAACTCTGGTTTAAAGTAACAAACTCCTATTAACAGAGAACACAAAAACCTTTAAAGGCCTAACCAGGTAATACAGCCACAATCTTGGAGTTAGGAAACATAGAAAAGCTGAATTCCTTGGTAGACTAAAATCAGATTTCCTGTGAAAAATTAAAATAGTGAACTAATTCCAGAGCTCTGCCATCATTACAAAAAACAGAAGAAATTTAAATGATCCATTAAAATGGCATACTGCTTTAAATCAGTATGACAGAGAATCCATTCCAAATAGGTCAAGTATCTAATCCAAGAAGCATAAACCAAAGGCATTTAATATCAGCTAAGTTTGAAGCAGTGAAGGATGGCTTAAGGAATGATTTGAGAGAATATTCAGAACGTCTTCATACACCCTATCTTCTGTTTTCTAATGGCATGGATTCTGGCTTTAATTCTAGGGAAAGGATGCATAGAAGTTGTTCAAACATTTGTTGAATGGAACTGAGTATGAATTTTGTGTGAAATGGACACAGAAAAGCACCTTACATTTCTCTGAGAACTACCAAGGATTGAAAGACATTGAAAAACAAAGAGAAACAGAGAAAATTAGTTTCTATATTATGGGACTCAGAAAAAGCAAACACCAGCAGGATGAGCCATTTTATAAGTAAATTCAAAATGAAGTTATCCATTCCCTATTATATTCACTTACAGAGTAACTTGTAGAAAATACACCCACACATAGCAATATGGCTTTAAGCTTGCCAACTAGATGAAGTGCAAACTATAAGTAGTTTCTCCCTTAGCTTATGGGCCTTAAACATCACCAAGGAAATGCTCATTGCCTGTGGTTCACAAAAGACATACCCGAAGGCTTTGAATGTATAAGCCAGTCAGAGTAAAGATTTCTTCCTTTCAGACTGTAAGGAAGAACTAAAAGGAGGCTAAAAAACTGTTGGACTGAATTTTCCTCTTATTGTTTGTATTTAGACTTGATTGTCGAAGCAGTGGTCCCTTTTGATCAGAGTGACTCAGGGAAATCATGTAATTCTTAAATAATAGATGAAACCTTCTGACACCTAGGATTACTTCTGCAATCACTTTTAAAAAATGACTCTCCCCTCTTTCATTTTACACAAGTAAATGGGGAAATAAGAATCAATAGTCTCTGGTTGAGGGACTTTAGGCACAATTTGGCAGAGGACCTCTGACTTATTTTCTGCAATCTATCAGTGATTCGTCACAGCCTGCTATGGACTTCATCTGGTTACTACTACCATTTCCTTGCATTTTCCAAAAAGGATTTTTTTCTTATGTGATAAATTCTAAGCTCTGCATCCAATGACTGTTTTGCAATTTTGAGGTTAAATCACCTGCAATGCTTCATAGAAGAGGCAATCCTCAAAAATATTGCCATTTGCCTGGGATCCCATCTTTTCCTTCTACCACCACTTACATAATTCATTTTAAGTGCTGTTTAACTAAGAACTTTTCTAAAAGTATATTTTGAAATACTAAATTTCATTCATTGAAAGGTACCAAATCCAATCTTTAAATTCTATACCCTATACAATAACTTCTCTGATATGAAGGTCAACAGACCAAAGTTATTAGCGCAAATTCTTACGTGAATGGCCAACATTTAGGCTAGGAATTCAAACAGCTACTGCTTATATGTGTTTCCTTATATAGTACATAAGGAGCTATAAACCAAAAAGTGTGCCTAAGACCAGGTCCACATGAGTAACATGACCACAGTTTTGGTCAAAGGAATGATCATGATAGTCACTTTAACCACTGACCTGGATCACAGAACAACTGACTCACTGGGCACAGTGACTAAAGTGGCTATGCATGTAAACACAACCTAAATTCCAGTTGACAATGCACGCAGTTTTGGAAAAACAAATAAGCAAATATAGCATGGGTTGTAAGACTTCCAAGATTAATTTTTCCCGTTTTCATCACAGCTTTTCCAAATTGAACTTTGGAGTCTTGGTTCTAGGGCGGCTGTTGTATTTCTAAAAGGAAGTCTCCTCATCACCATGCTGCCTTCTGAACCAAAGACATGACACATTTGTGCTTCTGAGTCATAAGAGATGGAGATAATTTACAGATTCAAAAGTTAAGTATATATATTTAAATACCTGGCCTAAAACAACCCAAACAAACTGAATAAAGAACCAGATTTGTTGCTTTGTTGTTAAAAATGACTGGTTTATAAAGGTTTCAGAGGTGGAGCCATGTAGTACATAACTGGAACTAAAGACAGAACTTAAAAATTTGTAGTTTCTAAAAAGAGGACTAGAATATATAAAATTGGTGTTACCATTTTGGGGGAGAAACACTGAATAGTTTAAAAAAAAAAGGATGGAGATATTTGTTTTATCCTTAAACCTTTTGGCCCACACAGAATCTTCAAAATAGAAAATTATACAAAACTTATCTATTGTTCTTATGACATTTAAATAAGTTAACACAAAGCAGAAAATGTGGCATTAGTTTTCTTCTTCTTCGTCTTCTTTAATTACTGGGGTCCCTAAAATGAAAAAGAAAATTATTTAATTGTCTTGTCATTCCCACAGAGTGTTAAAATTCTAAATGATAAGACTTTCTTGTTAACCTGAGAATCTCTGAGATGCTGTGAAGTGTGCCATAATAAAAATAATCCCTTTAATTTCAAATTACCCAAAAAGCCTCTCAGGAGAATTCTCAAGTAGATTATATAAATAGTTCTGAATATTTGCCTCCACAAATGCAGAGTTGCAGATAAAAATGCCTATAGAAAAATAAAGCCTTATCCCCACTAAAAATTTTTTGTTAAATACAAAGAAATATTCCTTTTTCACAATAAAATATATAATCCCAGTGTTGCCAGAAATCTGAATTTTTGTTACTTCCCCAAATATTAAGTTGGGAGTAAACTGGGAAAAAAATAAAAAGATCAGAAGCACAGAAAACAAAACATACCTGCAAGCTCACACTGGACCAAGGGCCGTGCATTTCTGAGCTCTGGCGTTTGAAGCTTGCCCACAATCTGACCCCAGTTAACTATCAGGTCTTAACTCTTCAGGCAGTAACCCTCCACTCAACCTAAACTGATCAACTCACTGTCTTCCAAACTCATCCTGCACACTCTTACTGTTGAACTCTTGATTAACAAAGTTCCCGACTTTTGGAATGCTGCACCCTGCCCCCAACTCTCCTTCCATCTAAACCCTACCCTCATTTAAGAACCAACTCCAGGGCCTCTTACTCTGTGATCCTTCTTAAATGGATATTTATGTCCTGTATGGCAGTGGGCTGAACTCCCCACAGCATCTGTTTGCATTAGGAGAGTGAATGTTTTATTCAAGTATAACATATATGTAGAATACATGAATTATAAGTGTGGAGATCAATAAATGTATGCAAAACGAACACATCTGGTAACCACCATCCAGATTAGGAAAAGAACATTTTCAGAACCCAAAAAACTTCCAGTCACTATTCCCCCACTAAAGGTATATTCTATTCCAATGTTTATAACCCATAAGGTTCTTTTGCCTGCTTTTGAAACTGATATGAATGGAATGTACAGGCACTCTGTGTCTGGCTTCTTTTGTTCAACATTGTTTATATGATTCATTTATATTGTATGAAGTTGTAGTTCATCCATTGTCATTGCTGTTTAATATTCCATTGTATGAATATGTCATAATTTGTTTATTCAATTTCAATTGCTGATAGGCATTTGGATTGTTTCCAATTTATAGCTATTAAAGTAGTGCTGCAATGAACATTTTCATACATGTCTTTTGGTAAACATACATACCCTTTTCTTTCTGGGTATACAGCTTGGAGAAAAATTGCTGGGTAATAAGGGATGAGTATATACTTCTATAGAACTTCAGATATTACCAATTTTCCAAAATGATTATAACAAGTCACACTGCCAATCTGGCAGGGTATGAGAGTTCTCCACATCCCACTAGCATTTGGTAGTGTCTTTTTTATTCCAGTTTTTAAGATGCCTCAGTTTTACTCATAAGAAACAAGGAAGGAGCAAAAATATGCAAGTTAGCATCTGTGGCCATCTTTGTTCTGTTCTATCTCATCCATTTAGGATAGACCAAGGTGGTTCCTCCGAGAGCTGTTCAGATTGGCCTGAGGCTAATAAGTGGTCCAAAAGGCTATAATATGGGCTTGGTCTATTCAGGGTCTACATGAGCGGTTCTGTTCCATTCTTAAGGAAAGGGGCTCACTTCCTGTGTGCAGTCCTGAAGGAAGTAAAGACAAGCAATTTCCAGTGGTTTCTGGAGTCCAACCAAAGATGAACAAAAGAGACTCTAATGTCTCTACCTTCTTTTTCTATTTTATTTTTAACTGTGAAATAAATGCATTCATACAAATACAATATAATTTAAAGAGTTAACAAGACTGACTGTATAAAGTGACTGTATAACCACTACCCAATTTAGGAAACAACATTACCACGCATCTTAGAAACCTGTTTGCCTCTTCTTCATTATTCCTGTACTTCCCCACAAGAGGTAATGTATTGGTCTTTGTCATTTTACCCTTAGGTAAATGTATCCTTATACCCTTAGGTAAAGGGTATAAGTACATAATTACCCTTAGGTAAATATATCCAGAGGAAAAAAGAGAACATTCAGCATGATTCCATTTACATAAAATTCTAGCAAATACAAACTAATTTATATGGGCAGAAAGCAGATCAGTGATTGGCTTGGGAGGGAGGTGGCAAGGAGCAAGAGGGAGGGATTACAAAGCAGCACAAGGAAACTTTTGGGTGTGATGTTTATGTTCATTGTCTCTTTTACCCAAGATTTACTTAGATAGGATTGACATATAACATTGTGTAGGTTTAAATGTGGTGATTTGATACATAGTATATATTATGAGATGATCACCACAATAAGGTTAGTTAACACAGCCACCACAGTTACCTTTTTGTATATATACGGCGAGAATTTTTAAGATCTTAAAAGATCTACTCTTCCAGTAACTTTCAAGTATACAACACAGTACTGTTAACTATAGTCACCATCATTTGTTCACTATCTTAATTGTGGTGATGGTTTTAGATGCGTATATGTATATCAAAACATATCAAATTATATACTTTAAATATATGCAGTTAATTGTACATCAATTATACTTCAATCAAGCTGCTAAAATGTTTTGGTGAAGGAAAAGAGCTACTTAAGAGATTTTTATATCATAATTCTCAACTGGAGGACAGATGAGCACATCTCTTTCAGGGAGGCATATTAGAATTACCTATAAAACTTTTCAAACCATGTAGACTGCCTTAGCTCTCTCCCCAAAGATTTTGAAATATTCCTCCACAGGGAAGCAGCCCCATTAAGAACATTTAAGAAGTAAGCTGAGGTGAATAAAGGGTTGAGTACTGAGCTTTAGATAGAAGTGGTAAAGGAGAGATGGAGAGACAAAGAATAGGACGGCTAGAATGGCAGGGCAGCAGGGGCAATGACGTGGTGAGAGAAGAGTTGAGGGAAAAGAAGCCTCAACTATAGACTTTTGTTTTTTGTTTGTTCGTTTGTTTGTTTTTTTAACTAGATATCTAGGCACCCTGTTGCCCAGTCAAGTTTTTTTTTTTTTATTAAGGTATCATTGATGGTCCTTTTGTTTTGGATGTGATGATCGTATGAGTATGGTGAATAAGACAGTAAGGTAAATATGCATTTGGTACATGGTATGATGATGATGATTATCATTAACTGGATATTACTTATTTGTTTCTTCTAAATATTTTCCTTTCCCCCAGTCAGGTAGGCTAATTGGTTCTGTGCATCATTGGCTGCTTCAGGAGCAGTGTGAAAAGCAGAAACAGACTGTCAGACTTAATGGCTCTTGTCTTTGAAAAGCCTAAGAGCATCACTGAGAAGATAAGAGTTTGTGAAAAGATGCAGAATGTTGTGGAAGAAGCAGAGGGGGACAGCAACTCTCCTTAGACCAGAAAGTTATTTCCCAGGACTGGCAGAAAAGGGAGAAGTCTGTGCATTCTGGAACAGTTGGAATCCTGGCCTGGCTTCCTGACACCACCACTGGGAGGAGGTAAGACACAGAGAAGTCTGTGACTATTATCATTTCCAGTTTTTAAATTACAAAAGAATAAGATGTGGTGAGACGAATTAACTGGCACAATGACAAAAAAGTTATTAAGTGGTAGAATAGGATTTGAACCCAGGCTATTAGGGATACCTACTGACATTGACACCCAAATGGATATTGGGCAGCTAAGTTAGTGGGGAGGGGTAGAGAGAGCACTACAATTTTGGTCAAATCATGAAAAAGCAACTGCTTACTATTTATGTCTAATTATTCTACAAAATAATATCTTTGTGACTTGAGAATAAGTCCAGTTTTCTTATAAGCTTTTGGTTTAGTGATGACCTTATACAGTCTAAATATCCTAGGAGTTTTCCTCTCGTGCCGGCTCAAGCCCAGATCATAAGATTTCCTTGAAAAGAAATGGCCTTGGGGATTAGAGACAACCTATCATTTTCTTTAGTTCTGCTTCTTTTCATGATTCCAGATCACAAATTCAATTCATATTTGTACCTGAAAAACATTTCTAAGCCAGCTCAGAGTCACCTACCATCCAGCTTTTTCAGTTTGGGCACTCTCTTGGTTGCCTCCTCAGTCCAGTTCCCCTCAGCAGAGTGTTTCTCTTCCAAGGGATTCCCTACAAACACCAGATCTTCCAGGCATGGCAGTTCTGCCAGCTTCAGAAATTCAGCTACAAATACAAAGAATATGTTCCATTAAAATGGCAAATTTTACTGTTATGATATTTGAGGCTGAATTGCACTGTCACTAGCCCTAGTTTGTGACTATTCAGAACAATGTGTTGTTTAAGATTTTGAAGGGAGTAAGGCAAGTTTTACCATATGAAGTCATTCTCTGAAGACATTACAGAAAGGGAGAGAAAACAAAGACATACCTCTTCTACCTTTATGCTAGCCTAAGGATGGGATAAGAAAAGGAAATGAGGTTCAGAATAAAAAAGACAACCAAACAATCTCCAGTGACAGATCTTCTCTATGCTGTACTGCATCGGTGTGGGCTAAGCTAAACTGCTTTTGTCTCTACCCATTCCCTCATTTTTGAATTCTTAAATCAACTCATTCAAGCCTCTACTGCAGAACTTATCACACAATTTTATAATTATTAGCTTATAAGTTAAACTTCCCCACTAAGCTGTGAATTTGACAACAGGGATAGTGCCCTATTTAACTATGTGTCTCAAGAGCCTGGCATAGTTCATGGCACATAATAGGGATTTAGTAAGTGCTGAATGAATCATATACAATAAAAAAGCACAGCAATATAGATGTCAAATAAGTCTTCCATCCAAAAATTATTAAATTTAAACTGATTCCTTTCAGCCTTCGGACAGTAAATTTTTTTCATTATTAACAGGACCAGGATCTATTCAATTATAATCATTCTAAGTAAAAATTTAAATGTAAATTTCAAGAGTTTAGTTGAAATACAAAAACTCTGATAGCTATTTCCCTCTGTGCTTAGAATGAAACGTCCCCATTTTGCATCTGTTCTCTATTGGGCTATTTTCTATAAACAGGAGGTAGAACGTTGGCAAAGAGCCAGCCTCAGCTTACCCCAGTCTTTCACCAGGTTATTAGACATGTAGAGAATCTTCAATTTCTTCATTACATGGATTCCTTTCAACTTCTCAATAAAATTGTAGGAGATCCACAGTTCTTCTAACGTGTCCCCTACAGCTTCCTGAAAAAGAAAGCAACTTCATTTACATGCTTTTTTTTAAGCTTTTCCTTCTATCCCCTTCCTTATAACATGGAGACAGCTATGTTGGAGTTTTCTCTCATTAAAAAAGTCAAGTAGAACATGATCTAAGAATAGCTGATCTAAGAATAGCTACTGAAATCACAAAGAAGGGAAAAATAGCACTATCTTATAAATTTTATTGAAAGGCATAGTTTTCAAACTATCCCTATACATTGTACTATTTGATCCTTGTAACATTTAAGATAGGCAAAGCAGGTTATTTGATTTCTACCATAGAGAGTAAGGGCTTTTTCTAAATCACAGTGCTATTAAATAGTAGAGCTAGTCTAAAATTTCAGGGTCTTTATTTTTTTCAATATTTATTATGGAAATTTCAAAATGTAAAAAATGTTGAAAGAACTTAATAGTAAAGATCCATATATCCACTATCCAGACTCTACCATTAACATTGTACTATCCTTTTCCTATTATGTATCTGTCCATCTATCCATCCCATTATGTATCCATCAACTCATCTTATTTTTTGATGTATAAAATTTAGTTTGAAACCTATAATTTTTCCATTATAGCATAAAGATTATATCATACTGACTTTTAAATGCTAGATACAATCAATGAGGGCACAAAGATTTTTTCTTCTTTTATAGACCCAAGACAAAATGTAGTGATTATTTCTTCTTTAAAAAATAAATACCAGGCAGGATGAACTTTCTTGTGAATATGACTTTGTGGAACAAGAATTTCTTATGTGTACTGACTTAGAAATATATAGATTTTGGATGTACAGGATATAGTTCTATCTCTCAATACAGTTTCAATCTATTCTGCTGTTTTTTGTACTTCCCTAAATACAAGGATTCATTAACTAGTTCAATTAGATTACTATTTTTATGTGTTGTAATCATTTGAAAAGTGATCGGTGTTTAAAATATGAAACTGACATTCTACAAAGATGGACTGACAAACCCAATAGCTGGGATGAAACAGTGGCAGTAAATTAACATTAATAAAATCTTAAAGCTAATTTCAAAAGATGGTGAAACCATTCCAAGTAACACAATTTTCTATATATTTGTAAGTAGGTAATAAAGACAAGATTTTGGTGAAGCAATCTGGTGAATATAAGTCAGTAAAACTTGGCTAAATTTGTATGAATCAATTTAGTGAAATCTATCACTCAAAAAACTGGTCCTTTGGAGAACAGGACATTGCATGAGCAGGCATTTAGTAAATTGGTCTGCTTCTATATGTGAAATCATTACCCTTCTTAGTTTATTATTCCGTAAAATGCAGAGGATGACTCAATTTCCAAATAAGATACTACCTTACAACCATTAGGATGGCTAATATCAAAGAAACAGGAAATAACAAGTATTGGCAAGGATATGGAGAAACTGCAATGCTTACATACTATTGGAAAGAATGTAAAATGATGCAGTTGCTAATGGAAAAAACAGTTTGGTGGTTCCTTCAAAAACTGACAATATATGATCCAGCAATCCCACTTCTGGGCATATACCCAAAAAAACTGAAAGCAGGATTTCAAAGAGATATTTGGATACCCATGTTCATAGCAGCACTATTTACAATACCCCAAAGGTGGAAACAACCCAAGTGTCCACTAGTGAATGAATAAACAAAATATGGTATATATGTATAAGGGAATATTACTGCTTCTTTAAA
The DNA here is from genome assembly GCF_030020395.1 of Manis pentadactyla. Lineage (NCBI taxonomy): Eukaryota > Metazoa > Chordata > Mammalia > Pholidota > Manidae > Manis > Manis pentadactyla. Next base: position 28,291,056 of record NC_080029.1, read on the forward strand.
AGGAAATTCTGATACATGCTACAACATGGATGAACCTTGAGAATATTATGCTCAATGAAATAAATGGAATCGTACAGTTGATTCCACTTATATGGGTGGCCTGAGTACTCACATTCATAGAGACAGAAAGTAGAATGTTGCCAAAGTTTGGGAAAGGACAGTGGAAAGTTATTTATTGTTTAATGGGTGCAGAGGTGCAGTTTTACAAGATGAAGAGAGTTATGGAGATGGATGGTGGTGATGGTTGCACAATACACATGTTACTTAATACCTTCAACTGTATACTTAAAAATGGCTAGCATGGTAAATTTGACCAAATGAAACAATGGGGAAAAAAATAAGGAGGCTGGACAAGAATTTCTCTTAAGGTCCGTTTTAGCTATTAATAAGCTTATGACTCTGAGGTCAACTAACTTTGGTTAAGTACTGAAAAGAGAAAGTATCTGTTCTGTCAATAGTATCATGTTAAAGGTTACAGGAATGGGAAGGGCTTAATCGAGTGCTGTAAAACCTCTAATTTGGAACATGTCAAATGATAGATTATTACAGCCATTATTGTTTGCTTTGTTATATGTAAAGTAATGAATTCAGATAATACCATGTTGCTGGGAAGTCTTTAGGGAGCTCTGGTATGTAAACAGTTAAGAACTGCTGTAGGTAATTGATTACAAAGTAAGTGTACAAAAGTAAATACTTTTACACTATTAATATGAAGTTATTAGAGAGAAATCACCTCATTCATCATAGAAACAAAAACTATAAATTACCTAGAATACATCTTTGTACAAGAAATATCCAATGCCTTATAGCAATTAAAACTGAAAGACATGGAAAACCTGAATAAATCTGCCTGTAAGGAAAGATTCATTATTATAGGATATCAATTCTCTATAAATTCAATGCAATTCTACTAAAACTTCCAATGAGAATCTTTTTTTTTTTTTTACTCTTAATAACTTTAATTGAAATGTATATCCCTTAGTAGCAAAACTTAATGGTAGTTGGCTAGGTTACCTCTGCCAACTCAAAATTAACACTGATGTATTAAAAATATTGAAATATATCAGCCTTTTGGGAAAAGTGAAAAGTTACCCACAAAACATGGTTTACAAAAGTATAAGATATACTGTGGTTCTTTGGTTTATTTTCCAGTTTTTATTTACATATAACATGATGTCAAAATTGGGTACAGCCATCCTGGATGGATTTGGACTACACACTGCACTGAGTATCCATTTACTCACTTCAACGTTGTAGATCTCCTTACACTGACTGACTTAATAGAAAATCCTGAACCCTACCGTAGCAACTTCACAATTATGAAGATGCCTACTTACTTTTCTTAAGATATTCTTTTCAGCACAGTAGTGGCAATTAATGAAAGTATATTCTCTTCCTTTTAAACAAAATTCTAATCTAGAAGCAATGGCAGTTTGGGGAATTTATTTTTATGAATTTGGTAAACTGATTTTCAAATTTCTCTTGAAGAGTCAATATCTAAGAAAAGCCACAAACATTTTGAATCAGAAGAGAGAAAAACAGGTATCAAAACATATTATAAAGCTAAATAAAACTAATGCAGCATGACAGTGTACTGGAATATACACGTAAAACAACAAACTTGACCATCCAGGAACCTACTGCTGCATACACAAGAGTTTAGTAGGCAGCATTTCCAAACAGTGGGAAAAGACGATTTATTTATATGGCTAACCATTTGGAGGAAAAAATAAAACTTGATATCTGCCTCATGCAACATGTAAAAAATAAACCCCAGAGGGATTAAAGACATTCAAAAACTTTATCCTTAAAAAACTATGTATGTACTAAAAGGAAATATAAGACTATTTTATAATCTAGAAGTGAAGACTTTCTAAATAAGAAAGAACACAGGAGTTATAAAGATCTGACAAATAAGGATTTTAAAACTCCGTATGGCAACTGAAACAAACTGAAAAGACAAGTGACAAACTAAGAGAAAATACTTTCAATAATTCTTAAAACTATATGCATTAAATTGTAGTATGAAATCTGTGATCAGACTGCCTAGCCCTGACTATCCTGGCTAAGTCCTCTTCCCCTTCCCTTATCTTCCTTCCTGCCCTTCTCTCCTTTGTCATCTATTTTGTGTATCTATTCATATGTAGAGGGACACGGTGGGTTGCTTCCACCTTTTGGCTATTGTGAATTGATGCCATGAACACGAATGTAAAAATATTTTGTTTGTATTTTGGGGGGTAAGGGGAGAATCATTAGTTTGTTTTTAAAGAGTAACACACAAGATAACCAAAACAACAAAAAAATCAAACATACAAGCAAGTATAAAAAGAAGTCTCTTTCTCGCCCCATAGCCCTTCCCTTCCCCAGAGGTAACAGCACCAGAAATATTCTATGTACACATGTACATAGAAGTATCTACTTTGCTTTTTTTACCACTTAATAATACCTTGCAAATTATTCCATTTCAGCACAAATAGGTGAGTCCTACCTCATTTTCTCCCCCTTGATATATATTAATTTATTTATTTAGCTAGTCTACTACTGATAGACACTTACATTGTTGCAGTCTTTTCTACTTGGTCTACCATCTTTGTTCATGTATATGAGTATGAAAAAATACTAGATATAGAATAGTTGGGACAAAGTAAATATACATCGAAAACAGCCACAGCTACTGACAAACTGCTCATCTCAGTCAAGTGTCTTGAGTATCTGTTCACTATACTTGGGCACTTTAAATAACTACCTAAGCCTTAGTTTCTTTATCTTAAAGTCAGTTTTTTTTCTTAAAATGAGAACATTATCTAGTGTAAGTTTCAAATGCAATAATGCATGTAAAGAGTCTGCTACATAGTTATTAAATGTTAACTGCAATGATAATAGTAGTAACATTCTCAATAATGGATACTTATTAGGAATATTGAAGAATGCTTAGAATTCAATAAGCAAAAGGTAAAGTCAGTAGAAAAATTGGTAAAAAATGTTTGGTCAATGTCCAAAAGAGAAAGCATACATAATTAATAAATATATAAAAGAATGTTTACAGTCACAGCTGATAAGAGACTACAGATTAAAACAACACAGTACTCCACTTTTGCCTATCCTATTGGCAAATAGTAAAAATATGGAAACCATACATGGATATTGAGGGCGAAGGGGATAATCCTCACCCATATACTTTGATGGAAGTGGAAACTGACATAAGCATAGTGGGAACAATTTAAGGCACCTATAAAAAATTTAAATATACAAAAATACCCTCAGCATTCCCACTTTTAAGAATCTAGCCTATATAAACATTCAAATAACTAAAGGATATATGTGCAAAGATGTTCACAGCAGCATGATTTGTAATAGCAAAAAAAAAGGAGAGAGAGTATACAGGGACACCTTTCTCAAGAAAATATCTGGAAATAATCTAAATGCTCAGCAGTATATGAATAGTTAAATACATTGTTATAAAACTGATACTGTGGAGAACTATACAACTATCAAAAAAGAATGGATTAAATCTGCATGTTTTGACATGTAAGGATATTCCTGATATGCTGTTGAATGAAAAAGCGGAAAAAATACCCCCATGTATTATCAGTACAAACATATATAACACAAATACACATACACCCACCAGACACATATGCACACACATGCACACACACAGGTACCTATTTATTTACGTGTGCTCAGAGAAATTTGGAAGTGTACAAAAAATATTATTTCTGTTACCACTTGGAGTGGGGGAGGTAGGTAGGTAGAGGAAAAACTTTCACAGTGTATTTCATGTATTTATGAATTGCTTGATTTGCTTTTAACAATTAACATATATTACTCTTAGAGTTAAAAACTTAACCTAATAGTTTGTGTAAGTACTAATAAAATATATTGAGTCACTCAACAAATATTTAGAGTGCCTACCTTCTACATGCATCAAGCACTAATGCAGGTGTTGAACAAAAGTGATGTGCTCATTAGGATCCATGTGTGTGTGTGTGTGTGTGTGTGAGAGAGAGAGAGAGAGAGAGAGAAGGAAAGAAAATAAGAATTTCAGATAGTACAGACAGTGACCACACAATAGAGCAGGTGAGGACTTGATAATATGGATGAATGTTGAAACCACAGTGTTGTTTATGTGAAACCACCATAAGATCATAAGATTGTATATCAATGATACTTTAATTTAAAAAATCAGCTAGTAAAAAGATGAAAAAAAAAAAAGGGTGAGAGTTATTGCTTAGAGGGCTGCTTTAGATATAGGGTAGTTTGGTTACTTTTGAGGAAGTGACATCCGAGCTGAGTATGAAGGTTAAGGAGGAGCCAATAATGTGGAAGTCCAAAGCAACAGTTTTTATGGCAGGAAACAGCAAGTGCAGAAGTCCTCAGGTGGGAATGAACCTGGCATGCTTAAGGAAGGGAAAGAAGGCCAGTCACTGGAGACTGCCAATTAGGAAGAAGAGTAATATGAAATGAGGTCCAAAAGGAAGGCAGAGGCCAGGTTATATAAACAATTGGGCTTATAATACACCTTAATAATTTTCCTAGTAGTTTTAAGTAGACCCTTTTCCTTCAAGTTAACATTCCATGTTCCATATCTTAGAACGTAACTTACTGAGGCAGCTACTAAATCATGCTATGAGGCTTGTGTATCTAGATGAATTAGTTAGTATGTGAACCTACCTGAAGCCTAGAATCAGCATCCCTCTGAAGATTAATTTTTCTTTAGTCTATGCATAAATAGTAAAGCTTTACAACCAGTAAACTATTGCCTTTGGTGTATATACAGGTATACCTCATTTTATTGTGCTTTGCTTTACTGCACTTGGCAAATACTGTTTTTTCAAAAACTGAAGGTTTGTGGCAACCCTGTCTTGAACAAGTCTATCAGCATCATTTTTCCAACAGCATTTGCTCATTTCGTGTCTGTGTCACTTTCTGGTAATTCTTGAAATTTGTCAAAGTTTTTCATTATTATTATATTTGTTATGGTGATCTGTGATCAGTAAATCTTTAACAATTACTATTGTAATTATTTCGGGGAGTCACAAATCTCACCCATGTAAGATGGTGGACTTAATCAGTAAATGTGTATGTGCTCTAACTGCTCCTCCATTCTCCCGTCTCCTCCTCCTCAGGCTTCCCTATTTCCTGAGATAAAATATTGACATTAAGCCATAAAATAACCCTACAATGGCCTCTAAGTGTTCAAGTAAAAGGAAGAGTCTCACGTCTCTCACTTTAAATCAAAAGCTAGAAATGATTCAGCTTAGTGAAGAGGGCATGTCAAAAAGCCAAGGTAAGCCAAAAGCTAGACCTCTTGCACAAGTTAACCAAGTCGTGAATGCAAAAGAAAAGTTCTCAAAGGAAGTTAAGTGTTACTCCAATGAATACACGAATGATAAAAAAACAAAAGAGCAAACACACGAATGATAAGAAAGTGAAACAGCCTATTGCTGACAGGGAGAGAGTTTCAGTGGTCTGGATAGAAGATCAAACCAGCCACCACATTCCCTTGAACCAAAGCCTAATCCAGAGCAAGGCACAAACTGTTCGATTCTGTGATGCCTGAGAGAGGTGAGGAAGCTGCAGAAGAAAAGTTTGAAGCTAGCAGAGGTTGGTTCATGAGGCTGAAGGAAAGAAGCCATCTCCGTAACACTGCAAGGTGAGGCAGCAAGTGCTGATGTAGAAGCTGCAGCAAGTTATCCAGAAGACCTAGCTAAGATCATTAATGAAAATAACTACACTAAACAACAGATTTCCAATGTAGATGAAACAGCCTTATATTGGAAGAAGACGCCATCTACGATTTCATAGATAGCGAGGAAAAGTCAATGTCTGGTTTAAAAGCTTCAAAGAACAGAATCTCTTGTTAGTGGCTAATGCAACTGGTAATTTTAAGTTGAAGCCAATGCTCACTCACCATTCCAAAAATCCTAGGGCCCTTAAGAATTATGTTAAATCTACTCTGCCTATGCTCTATAAATGGAAAAACAAAGCTTGAAAGACAGTGCTTACACACGTTACATGATTTACTGAATATTTTAAGCACACTGTTGAAATCTACTGCTCAGAAAAAAAGGTTTCTTTGAAAATATTACTGCTCACTGGCAATGCACCTGGTCATCCAAGAGATCTAATGGAGATGTACAACAAGATTAAAATTGTTATAAGCCTGCTAACACAACACCCACTGTTTAGTCCATGGGTCAAGGTGTAATTTCTACTTTCAAGTCTTATTATTTAAGAAATACATTTCATAGCACTATAGCTGCCATAGACAGTGATTCCACTGATGGATCTGGGCAAAGTAAACTGCAAACCTCCTAGAAGGATTCACCCTTCTAAATGCCATTGAGAACATTTGTGACTCATGGGAAGAGGTCAAAATATCAACACTAACAGGAGTTTGCAAGAAGCTGATTCCAACCCTCCTGAATGACTTTGAGGGGTTTCAAGACTTCAGTGGAGGAAGTAACTGCAGATGTGGTGGAAATATCAAGAGAACTAGTATTAGAAGTGGCCCCTGAAGATGTGACTGAATTGCTGCAATCTCATGATAAAACTTGAATCAATGAGGAGTTGCTTTTTATGGATGAGCACAGAAAATGTTTTCTTGAGATGGAAACTACTCCTGCTGAAGATGCTGTGAAACATACTGAAATAACAACAAAGGGTTTAGAATATTACACAAGCTTATTTGATAAAGCAGGCAGGGTATGAGAAGATTGACTCCAGCTTTGAAACAAGGTCTACTGTGGGTAAAATGCTGTCAGGTAGCATGGCATACTACAGAGAAATCATTTGTCAAAAGAAGAGTTAATTGATGACAAACTTCACTGTGGTCTTATTTTAAGAAATTGCCACAGCTACCCCAACCTTTAGTAATCATCACCCTGATCAGCAGGCAATGATCAACACTGAAGCAAGACCTCAATGGTTAGCATTTTTTAGCAATAAAGTATTTTTAAATTAAGGTTTACACATTTTTTTAGACATAATGCTATGACATACATAATAGACTACAGAATGGTATAAATAACTTTTATATGTACTGGGACACCAAAAAATTCACTTGACTCACTTTATTACAGTATTTGCCTTGTTGTGGTAGTCTGCAACCAACCCACAACATCCCTGAGGTATTGTGTTATTATGTATGTATATACACACACACATACACACATCCTGGAAAGAAAACCAACTGTTGGATGTTAATTGATATGAATCTATACAGTGAAAAGCTCTAAGTAAGTGATGGTTCAGCTTGATAATATCGCCACACATCTTTAATCCTACATTTACAATTTCTTTGTGGTTTCTAGGTATATATTACATTTCATGGAAGAAATTATATACTATAATGATACTTGAGACTCTGGTGTTCTGTAAATACCTGGGGGAACATCAAGCATCTATCATATCAATCCTATTTTGGGGGTACATTTATTTGTAAATTATTACTTTACAGATAATTCAAAGTAATGTTTAGCCCAAAGTACAATAAATTCAGAATTCTTGTACTGCAATTTCATTTTTTACCCACGATAAACAATATCCCTATATTTGACATTTTTACCATCCAAAGCTCAGAGAATGGAAGGCAAAATATCTTTAAATTGACCAATCACTTGGAACATCAAAAAGATTTTTTTACAGATCATTAAGGATTTTACTCATCATATCTAACTAGAAAGTAATTCATCTGTTGGTTATTGCTTTGGGGGAGAAAATTTCCCTTATTTAACTCCAGAATATAATATCTAAGAATTTCCAAACATTTTATAAGTTTATAAATTTATTAGTAACACTTTATGTGGGTGAACTGACACATAGAAGTGGGAATATAATTCAGATGATTCAAAATAACCCCAAAATTGTACCTTTGAACTCCTATTCAGGTATTATATATGTTTCTGTAATGGGGGAATGGGGGTGGCCATTTAACCTGTCTGAGCTTGGGAGGTTATTGTTGGGATACACTGCAGTTTCACCCCCAATGGCTCTTCTGAAGCACAAGCTAGACTTATTGGGAGAGGGGGAAGAAGGCTAGAGTCATACAAAATTTCAGAACATTTATAAATTATTTAACCATAAACACTTATTTAAAAATTTTGTCTTTTGGAGAACAGGTACAAGAAAACAACTAGCTTTGTCTTTCCTGAAATTGTCTACCTTTACAATATTGTTTCATCTCAACTTCTTTGCAAGGAAATTCAAATGGCCAATAAATATACAAATAAAATACAGTGTCAAAATCTTTTAAAAAATTAAAATGCTCAAAGTTGGTAGGAGAAATGGAAACCCTCATACATTACTGGTGGGAATATAAATTGTTACAAATTTTCCAAATGGTAACTTCATAGTATGTCACAAAAGCCTTAAAAGAAATTAATACCTTTTGACCCAGCAATTCCATTTCAAGGAATTTATCCAAGGAATTATTCATAGATGTGTGCAATAATATAGCTAAAAGGAGATTCATAACAGCATTGATTATAATAATTCTAAATTGGAAATAAATGATTAATAAGTAACTGATTTATGTAAAGTATGATACATCAATAAAATAGAATATTATGCTGCCATTAAAAAAGGTATGGTTGAAAATTATTTTAAAAACTTAAGTCACACCCTCTGATCAAAAATTTCCAATGGCTTTACAAGCCACTTGGAAAAAAATTAAAAATCTCCATGACCTATAAGGCCTAATGTGGCCTGGTTCCTGGCTCCCTCCCAACCTCATTTAGGACTATTATCCCTCCCTCATTTAATGCTTTCGCTCTTACTCAGGCACACCAAGCAGCTTCAACTTCAGGACATTTGGATTTGCTGTTCCACCTCAACCCAGAGCACTTGCCCTTGGTCAGCTCTATGGCCCACATCCTCACTTCTAGTGAGGATCCCCATCAACCTATATTCTCTTATATGCCTCTTTTTTCTTCACTGTATTCCTCACCACCTGAGGTATTATAAAATTATTTTCTAGTTTGTTTCCCTCCAGTCTAAGGTTAGTTCTAGGAGAGTAAGGACTTTGTTTTTTATTATGCTGTATCTCTAGTCTCTAGAACAGTACCTGGCTTAAAGCAGGCACACAGGAAAAATATTGGCATGAACTTGTTGAATGAATGAATGACAGAGAAAAAAAAAATTATCTTTACATATTAAGAAAAACAGATGCAAAACAATATGTATGATATGATTTCATTCTATATATACTCATCAAAGAATAGAAAAAAGGCAAGAGAAATGTCAATCAAAATGTTAGCAAATATTTAAATTGTCAGTGGCTTATAGGTACTCTTTATAAGTTGCTTTTCTAAGTTTCTTCAATGGATAAATATTTGTATACTAAGAAAAAAAGTGTATGCTTTTTTAAAGTAATAAATAACAACCTACCAGTCCATTTAAGTTCTTTATGTTGTTTCTTCCTAAAGACAATATCCTCAAGTTTTCTGTAGTGGAAAGAAAGCATTTTTTTGTTTATGAGAATCAAATTATACAACTGTTGCAAATCAAGTATAGTAGAGCTTTAATAAATTTTATAAAATAAATATCCTTATATAATGAGTAAGAAAGGCTATATTAGTAAAAAGTGGTAATCAAGTAGAAAATAACATTGACCTATCACCTAATGTAAACACTACAACTGTGATTTCACATCATGCCAATATTAAATTTAAAAATGGTTAGCTACTTGGAATGTATGGTCTTGCATTTCTGGCTAGTAAAAATATTACAGGGATAAAGTAAGAGTGAAGAAGATTTGAACTTTAAATCTGGGAGCATATATATTACAAATCTCCTATAGTAGGGAAGATTCATACTAGAAAACAGAAATATATGTATGTATAGTCTACCTCACTCCACAAAGGGCTAGAAGTGAAATCAAAGAATGTGTACCTTTGAGTCTATGGTTAAAGGAAGATACTTTTCAAACCTCTTTTGAACTATTTGCCTGAAACCATGTGCATGTATTATTTTTGAAAATTAAAAAAGGATTTCTATGGTACTGGCACAAGAAAAGAGCCAGAGACCAGTGGAACAGAATAGAGACTCCAGACATTAAACCAAACATATATGGTCAATTAATACACGATAAAGGAGCCATGGACACACAATGGGGAAATGACCATCTCTTCAACAGATGGTGATGGCAAAACTGGACAGCTACATGTAAGAAAATGAAACTGGATCACTGTCTAACCCCATACACAAAAGTAAATTCAAAATGGATCAAAGACCTGAATGTAAGTCATGAAACCATAGAACTCCTAGAAAAAAACATAGGCAAAAATCTCTTGGACATAAACATGAGCGACTTCTTCATGAACATATCTCCCCGGGCAAGGGAAACAAAAGCAAAAATGAACAAGTGGGACTACATCAAGCTGAAAAGCTTCTGTACAGCAAAGGACACCATCAGTAGAACAAAAAGGTATCCTACAGTATGGGAGAATATATCCATAAATGACAGATCCGGTAAAGGGTTGACATCCAAAATATACAAACAGCTCATGCACCTCAACAAACAAAAAGCAAATAATCCAATTAAAAAATGGGCAGAGGAGCTGAACAGACAGTTCTCCAAAGAAGAAATTCAGATGGTTAACAGACACATGAAAAGATGTTCCACATCACTAGTCATCAGAGAAATGCAAATTAAAACCACAATGAGATATCACCTCACACCAGTAAGGATCACCACCATCCAAAGACAAACAACAACAAATGTTGGCGAGGTTGTGGAGAAAGGGGAACCCTCCTACACTGCTGGTGGGAATGTAAATTAGTTCAACCATTGTGGAAAGCAGTATGGAGGTTCCTCAAAAAGCTCAAAATAGACATACCATTTGACCCAGGAAGTCCACTTCTAGGAATTTACCCTAAGAATGCAGCAGCCCAGTTTGAAAAAGACAGATGCACCCCTATGTTTATCGCAGCACTATATACAATAGCCAAGAAATGAAAGCAACCTAAATGTCCATCAGTAGATGAATGGATAAAGAAGATGTGGTACATATACACAATGGAATATTATTCAGCCATAAGAAGAAAACAAATCCTACCATTTGCAACAACATGGATGGAGCTAGAGGGTATTATGCTCAGTGAAATAAGCCAGGTGGAGAAAGGCAAGTATCAAATGATTTCACTCATATGTGGAGTATAAGAACAAAGAAAAACTGAAGGAACAAAACAGCAGCAGAATCACAGAACCCAAGAATGGCCTAATAGTTACCAAAGGGAAAGGGACTGGGGAGGATGGGTGGGAAGGGTGGGATAAGGGCAGGGAAAAAGAAAGGGGGCATTATGATTAGCATGTATAATGTAGGGGGGACATGGGGAGGGCTGTGCCAGACAGTGAAGACAAGTAGTGATTCTACAGTGTCTTACTACGCTGATGGACTGTGATTGTAATGGGGTGTGGGGGGGGGACTTGGTGAAAGGGGGAGCCTAGTAAACATAATGTTCTTCATGTAATTGTAGATTAATGATAACAAAATAAAATAATAAAAAATAAAAAGATTTCTACTAAGCATAGGAAACCTCACTTCTCTTCTAAAAAAAACTACTGCAATTATTTATATGTAAGTTATATATTTAGTTTTCTCAACTTAAACTTCATAACTATTCTCTCCAATATGGTAGCTATTGCCACATGTGGCTATTTAAAAAGTCCATTTCTCAGTCACACTAGCCATATTTCAAGAGCTTAACAGCTGTATATGGCTAGTGGCAACTGTATTGGGACAGTGCAGTTCTACCGGATGGCACTGTTCTATAACATTCATAACTTAATGTTAAGAACACAAATCCAACTGAGTCCCAATCCCAACTCTCTAGAGAAGCAACCAAACCTCTTTGAATCACAGTTTCATCATATGTAAAATGAGGAAATATAGTATCTATTTTATAAAAATACAAGGATTAAATGAGATAACTGTCTAAAACATTCAGCACAATGCCTAACCCATGATGTGTGTATTAAGCATATTTAGTTATATAAACTTTGTTTTTATATAATTTAATAGTTTTAATTTATTGACTTAAAATATTAAATAATTTAATTAATTATTTTGAATTTTCTTATGAGAAACATTTAACTTTTTGAAGAAGGTATATTTTAAGAGTGACCTACTCAGACATATATGGTCAATTAATATTTGATAAAGGAGCCATGGACATACAATGGCGAAATGACAGTCTCTTCAACAGATGGTGCTGGCAAAACTGGACAGCTACATGTAGGAGAATGAAACTGGACCATCGTCTAACCCCATATACAAAAGTAAACTCAAAATGGATCAAAGACCTGAATGTAAGTCATGAAACCATTAAACTCTTGGAAGAAAACATAGGCACAAACCTCTTAGACATAAACATGAGTGACCTCTTCTTGAACATATCTCCCCGGGCAAGGAAAACAACAGCAAAAATGAACAAGTGGGACTATATTAAGCTGAAAAGCTTCTGTACAGCAAAAGACACCATCAATAGAACAAAAAGAAACCCTACAGTATGGGAGAATATCTTTGAAAATGACACATCCGATAAAGGCTTGACGTCCAGAATATATAAAGAGCTCACACGCCTCAACAAACAAAAAACAAATAACCCAATTAAAAAATGGGCAAAGGAACTGAACAGACGGTTCTCCAAAAAAGAAATACAGATGGCCAACAGACACATGAAAAGATGCTCCACATCGCTAATTATCAGAGAAATGCAAATTAAAACTACAATGAGGTATCACCTCACACCAGTAAGGATGGCTGCCATCCAAAAGACAAACAACAACAAATGTTGGCGAGGCTGTGGAGAAAGGGGAACCCTCCTACACTGCTGGTGGGAATGTAAACTTGTTCAACCATTGTGGAAAGCAGTATGGAGGTACATCAAAATGCTCAAAACAGACTTACCATTTGACCCAGGAATTGCACTCCTAGGAATTTACCCTAAGAATGCAGCAATCAAGTATGAGAAAGATCAGTGCACCCCTATGTTTATCGCAGCACTATTTACAATAGCCAAGAATTGGAAGCAACCTAAATGTCCATCGATAGATGAATGGATAAAGAAGATGTGGTACATATACACAATGGAATACTACTCAGCCATAAGAAAAGGGCAAATCCAACCATTTGCAGCAACATGGATGGAGCTGGAGGGTATTTTGCTCAGTGAAACAAGCCAAGCAGAGAAAGAGAAATACCAAATGATTTCACTCATCTGTGGAATATAAGAACAAAGGAAAAACTGAAGGAACAAAACAGCAGCAGAATCACAGAACTCAAGAATGGACTAACAGGTACCAAAGGGAAAGGGACTGGGGAGGATGGGTGGGTAGGGAGGGATAAGGGGGGGAGAAGTAGGGGGGTATTAAGATTAGCATCCATAGCGGGGTGGGAGAAAGGGGAGGGCTGTACAACACAGAGAAGACAAGTAGTGATTCTACAACAGGTTGCTACGCTGATGGACAGTGACTGTAAAGGAGTATATAGGGGGGACCTGGTATAGGGGAGAGCCTAGTAAACAAAGTATTCGTAAGTATTCGTCATGTAAGTGTAGATTAATGATTAAAAAAAAAAAAAATGCAGTTCCTATGTGGTGACCTCTAATGAGTTCTACACAATAATATAAAGGACATATAAAAGTGTAGGCAAAGGGTCTGTTTGTGTTTATACAGAGGATCAAAGCCTAATTTGGCTACCCCGAAAATGAACTAAGAAACGATATGAAAGAGAACTTCCAACATCAGCACTCTCGGGAAGACTCATGCCAGAAGATGATCATCAAAAAACCCCAACAAAGATCCACGCACTGCTACAGCTGTAGATGCACTCATCCCACCAGCTCCTGGACTTGCCATGGGAATGAAGGAGATATCTAAGCTGGCCTGTGCATACAGTAAAACAACAAATTTGACTGGATCTATACTGTTGGAACTCAACCAAGAATTAGGAGAAGTGCAAATTGTAGCGCTCCAAAATCTTACAACTACAGACTATTTACTGTTAAAAGAACATATGGGATGTGAACAGTGCCCAGGAATGGGTTGTTTTAATTTGTCTGATTTTTCTCAAACTATTCAAATTCAGTTAGATAATAACCATCATATCATTGATAAGTTTTCACAAATGCCTAGGGTGCCTAACTGGTTTTCTTGGTTTCACTGGAGATGGCTGGTAATTACAGGTATGCTTTGGTTATGTAACTATACTCCTATTATGTTAATGTGTGTGCGCAATTTAAGTAGTAGCTTAAAATATATACATGCTGAAGTTACTCTACAAGAAGATATGTCAAAGAAATAATCAATCTTCCCATGTTTTCTCCCGCCTGCTACTTCTATAGCTTTTCTTCTTCCTTCCTAATTACAACGAATTCTTAAATAGAATTCGTGCCTCATATCAAATTTACCGAGTATCATAACTCCTCCAAGTGGTAAAGATACCTCAGGACAAATGCTGGGCATAGAAGCCACAGGGCATAAATATGCAAAGAAATAAAAAGCTAACCATTTCAAACAATAAGGCTTCTCTCTCACTTGCCAACTTGACATTTCCCTGTGTGGCCCCGGAGGATGACTGGTTGGCCAGAGACGGGTGGGATTCCTCAGGGGAGGAACAACCTAGGACAGGCACAGTCGCTGGGGGGTCATCAGGTGAGAAATTGGGGATCAACAGAGGTGAGGCTTAGAACCTCACCCCCCCTGTTCTGAGAGAAATCTTCTGCATATGTGGATGTTTTGTTGCCCTTGTCTAGCTTGGATTAACACATAGTCTACAGGCACACACCTGATCATCTGCATTTGCTCTCTTGCAACACTAAGCTATGTTTTCTACCTTTATGTTGTATCTACCTACCACCTCAGCATCTTATTAAAAATAATAAAGAGAGAAATGTGGTATCCACATATGAATCAAGTATAAAAACCAAATGTGTATTCATATTTGAACTGACTGTTTATAGTTCATAATGCATGAGCAAAACCGAAAGTTTCTGTGATGACTGCCCTTGTACTGTTCACCATGTAACTTATTCACTGTGTAGGAATTTGTTCTCCATGTAGGAACTTGTTCGTTATGCTTCAGAAGATTGGAGACTGACGCAAATTAGGCTTGGGGTGGATTAATGATTGTGCATTGAGCATTGACTCCCCTATACAGAATCTTATTGTCGTTAACAACCATTTGTTCAATAAAAATGAGAGATGCCCTAACAACAACAACCAAGAAAAAGTACACACTTCCAATTGTAAAATAAATAAGCAACCGGGATGTAATGTATAGCATAAGGAATATAGTCAAAATATTGTAACAACTTGGTATGGTGATAGCTGGTACTTAGAATTATCATGTATATAAATGTTGAATCACTGTGTTGTACACCTGAAACTAATGTAATGTAATACTGTGTGTCAACTACCCTTCAATAAAAAATAATTATCTAAAAAAAAAAAAAAAAAAAAAAAAAAAAAGAGTGACCTAATTCATGCAAAATGTTTTAACTATTGAAACAAGACCCCACGTTATAGGCTGAGTGGTATCCCTCCCACAAATTCAAATGGTGAAGTCCTCAGAATGTGAATGTATTTACATTTGGGCCTTTAAAGAGGTAATTAAGGTAAAATGATCATTTTAGGTAAAATACAATATGACTAGTGCCCTTATAAGAACAGAAGAGTAGGACACAGATAGCAACAGAGGAAAGACCATGTGAAGAGAAAGGGAAAAGATGGTCATCCCCAAGCCAAGGAGAGCAACCTCAGAAAAATCAATCCTGCTGATACCTTGATCTCGGACTCATAGCTCCACAACTGTGAGAAAATAAATTTGTCTTTAAAAATTTTTTTGTTTAAAAGTCTGTGAGATTTGTTAGGGCAGCCATAACAAACTTATATATCCCATATAATTGTAAATGTATGAAAATTAAACATTTAAGGAAATCAATTATTCTTTAAAGCTTCTTGATATAGAAAAATTACCATTTTTTCTATTTCATGCAGAATAAAAAGTTTATTCAAAAAACTTTTGAATACAAATTATTCAAAGTTATTAATATTTATATTAACATTGATGTAATATTAATATTACATTATTATTGAGCATCTATGATATGTCAAGTACAGCTATAATCACTTGCAATATAACAGTGAATAATACAGACAAAAATCCCTGCTGTCATGGAGCTAACATTTGGCAGATAATAAAATAAGTAAGCATATTAGATACTGACAAATATGAAGGAAAAAAAAAAGCAGGTGAAAGGAATAAAATGTCAGTTGGGAGTAGTTAACATTTTAGATAAGTGACTTCTAAGTAAAGACTCAAAGGAAGTGATGCAGCTAGCCCTGAGACTCTCTGGAAGAAGAACATTTACAGGCAGAGGAACTTCAAGTACAAAGGCTTTGAGGCCAGGACAACATCAGAAGTGTTCACAAAACACAAGAAGCTAGCTGAGACAATGAGAGGAAAGTAATAGGAGATGAAGTTAGAAAGATAATAGGTCTTACAGGGGATGTATGAGAAAGTAGTCGAGAAATTTCCAAGGAGTTTGGCCTAAGCAACTGGAAGAATGGAGTTGTCACTATCTGAGACAGACATACAAAAAGTTGGCTTAACTGGGGCTAGGGAAGGATATCAGGACTCAGTTTTGGACATGTTAAATTTGAGATGTCTGTTAGACATCCATATCAGGTGACTAAATGTGCGAATTTGGAGTTCAGAGGAGATGTCTGGAGTAAAGATATAAATTTGGCAGCCATCAGCATATAGATGGTAAAGCCATGATCTGGATGAGATAAACTAGGGAATAGATGAAGACAGAAAAGAGAAGAGATCTAAGCATTAAGTCCCATGGTACTTCAGAGAGGCAAGAGGAAATCAGGAGGGTACAGTGTCCTAAAAGCCAAATACTGAAATTGCTTTAAAGAAGAAAAAAATCATCCATGTCAAAATATGCTGATAGGCCAACTAAGATGGGACTGAGAAATCACCTCAGAAACTGGAAATAACAGATATATACAACTCTTTCAAAGATAGTATCTAACTTAATACATAAAACTCCTTTTTAAAAAAATGCACATGAAAATGCTAATGAAAGGCTAAATAAATATAGGGAAATAAATTATGATATCAAAGTTAATAGATTAACTGCTCTAACATTAACACAATCACAGATTTTCCATATTTTATGTGCTTTGTAAGCAGAGCACCACCAGAAGGAACACAGTGTTTTTCTTCATGCAAGGTCCTCATGAAAATCAAGACAGCACCTTAAAGTTTTATGTTTATTTATTTAGAAAACTGAAGGAGTAAAGTATAATTTTTTTACCAAAGATATGGGGCAACAAAATTTATTTTCTAATCTTTAATATGAGATTATTAATATTCACATCGTGCAGCTTTTTAGTCACAGTTTTGAACATAGTCATGTCATGAAGTTTTCCAGTCATTATTTTGGTGCAATAAACATAAACTGCATTAGAGTTATTCTGCCTTATAAACTCCATTTAATAGGAATATCTACTTCAGATCCTCTCATCATAGCATAATAGGTATGACTACAGAGCTCATGAAAAGAAAGAGGTGGGAAGCAAGCTAAAGTCACATATTCAGTCCTTTATATGGATCAGGTGGCTTCTTTTTGCTTCACAGTCACAGCTAAAGTGTATTCCCTGACTGGAGAAGTACTATTTGTTACAGCAGAACCAAGTATAGGCAAATACATGGTGCAAGTAAATTCATCAATAACTGATCAAGGTACTCTTTTCCACTGATTTTTTTGGAACTTTTCTTAATACAATTTTCCTGAAAATCATTAACCAATTGACCAACATCAGAATAGGGTTACAGCCCATTGCTAGCCATATATAGAAGGTTGTCCATTTTCACTATTGTCATAGCTATGTTTTTCCAAAAATAAAAAAAAGCATGTTACCTGTATTGATAAATGTTAGTCTCTTTTAAGCAAATTATTTAATTACAAAGAAACCACAGCAGAGAATAAAAGAAACGTCTCAAATGTTGAATCAATCAATGAAAAATTGGAATTGAGTCATTTTATGCATTGTTCTAATAGCATATTAGATAGTGCTACATAAATACTGAATGCCAACTTTGAATAAGGTACTGGGGGAAATGGGGATTTAGAATAGAAGATTTAAAAAATTAGTAAAATCTGATGCTTGCCCTCAAGGAACCCCATTATTTAAAGGGACAGAATATATTCCTCAGTAACTATAATAATGGCTAATATTCCTTATGCATTTAAATGTTCCAAGCACTATTCTAAGCACTTTATACATACTAACCCATTTAATCTTCACAATAACTATATGAAGTAGGTAATTATTATAATCTAAGGTCAACTATTATAAATGTTCCCAAAGAAGGAGTAATTATGATGATAGAGATTAGAGAAGTTTTCAGAGAGAGAAATTACATTTTAAACTTATAATTTGTAATCTTAATTTTGTTTCTTGTAGGACTTCCCTATTAGAGGAAGGGGCTCTTCTCAACAAGAAGCACTGCATTAACAAATGTACAAAATAATAAAAAAGAATGAAGCATTTGGGTGTGAAAAGGGTGGTACAAGATTTTAGATGACTTTGAATGCAATATTAAGGCACTTGGTCTTTATTAGGCAAAGGAGAGACATTAAATGATTATCTAGAGAAATAATAATGAGAATAATATTTTTAGAAAGAAAACTCTGGCATTAGTGCTGAAGGTCAACTGAAGAACAGAAAAGAGACAAGGAGATCAAATAGGAGGTTATCACAAAAATCATAAAGCTGTGTTTTTCAAACAGTGGGTCATGTGAAATCAACTTAGAGGATTGTGACAAGCATTTTAAAAAAATAAAATCAAATTTTTAAAATTTATACTGGAACCTATGCTATAAGGGTAAGTATTGTTTTACAAACTTTACTCCAGTTCATATAGAATATGTATACTCATATATGTATATTTGACATGTGTACTCATGTGAATATATGTACTAAGTCATGAACTCAGATGTATTTCTTACTGTGGAAAATAGTCAAAAATGTTTGAAAAACACTCTCTAAGGGGGAGATGATGTGGGTCTACGTTAAAGCTGGAGCTCCTGGAAATGGAAAAGCAACAAATTATTTGAGAGCTCTTTCAAAGAATGGAGTTAACAGGACTTAGTGAACCTGGATGTAGGGCTTGAGGGAAGTAAAGGGGGAATATGGTGGGCTAAATAATGGCTCACTGAAGATACCTATATCCTAATCTCTGGAACCTGTGAATGTTACCTTATATGGAAAAAAGTACTTTGCAGATGTGTTTAAGTTAGAGAGCTTAAGATGGGGAGAGTATCCTTAGTTATCTAGGTGTTCCCTAAATGCAATCACATGTATCCTCCTAAGAGTGAGGTAAAGAAAGATCTGATACAGACAAAAGAGAAGGGAATATGACCACAGAGGCAGAGATCGGAGTGAAGCAGTGACAAAGCCAAGTGGCAACTGTCACAGTCTAGAACAGGCAAGGCCAGATTCCCCCCTAAAGCCTCTGGAGCGAGTGTGGCTCTGTCAAAGCCTTGATATTGGCCCAGTAAAACTGATTTTAGACTTATGGCCCTCAGAACTGTGAGGGAATAAATTTCTGTTATTTTTAGTCACCAAGTTCCAGCAGACACAGGAAACTAGAACAAGGAGTCAGAGGCCTTGGCAACTGGGAAGGTGATGACATCATTAACCAAGATAAAGAGCACAGGAAAACAGGGATGGTAAGGAGTTAAATTTTAAATATAACAAGCATGAAACAGAAGACAGATTTGAACAAAAGAAATATAATTAGAAATCTGATTTTTCTATTTTAAGATATCTCAATGTTCTCTAAAAGCTTTAAAGTGACTTAAAAATGTTCAGGTATCATGCTATCTCCAATTTTCTTGAATACTTAAATTTACAACACACGGTTTATAGTTCTGTCTGTCACCTAACATACTGTGGTGAAACACAGGTGCAAGCTTCTGGGATTACATAGTCTCTCTGGAATGTTCACTTCAACAACTAGAAAATCAAAGAACCCATCTGTTACTGTGGATCACTTACTTAAGCCATTCAGGTTGGCAATTTTCTCAATGCAGTTTGTAGACAGTGAAAGCTTCCTTAAAAAGAACAAAGGAAAACTTGAATTAATATGAAAAAATTTTATATGGTATATCAGAAATTTTTCCTTAAGTGCCCATAGAAGATGATATTTAAGTCATATTTCCTTTTTACACTGAATCCTTTTTTTCCTGATCAGAAATGGCATATATTCCTCCATCTTGAAATGTTCATATTTTTTTCTGATTACAAAACTTAATACACACTCATTGTAGAAAATTTAAAAAAAAGCCTTATTAGGGCAATTTAGTGTTATCTATTAAATTTTTTAATGCATGTATTCTTTGACATTAATTCATTTCCAGGAATACATCCTACTGTAATACTAACATAAATGCCAAAAGATATGTGAATAAGGTTATTTATTACATTATTGTAATAGCAAAAGATTGGGAAAAAGAATCTATAAACATCCATCAACTAAGGAATAGATAATGAAATACTATTCTGCCACAAAAACAAATAACATTGAGTTACAGATACTGACTTGGGAAAATGTCCATGAATTTACTTAAGTTAAAAAAACCATCTAACAAAATATTTTATATGATCCCTTTTTGTAAAAAGTTTAACTGTACCCCCCCACATGCCCCTTTACAGTCACTGTCCTAACTCCAGGATTTTTAAACAAAATTGACATGCTGATTCTCAAATTTCTGTAGAAAATACAGATAAGCAAAATAAAAAAAAAAAAAAGTGTGACTGTATATATGCACATGTGGAGATATTTATTTTCTCATGTGTAAAATCATTTAGAAATGAACATTGTATGAAGTATATATAATCCTAACCACCTGCACATTCTCCCAGAGATAACTTCTTTTAATAATTTGTATATATTTGTCTAGATTTTCTCTATACATACTTTAATTATATAAAAACAAAATTTTAAAGGAAGCATGATTACACATTCTTAATTTTTCCTTCTTGACAAAAATGTTTACTATCTTAATAAATTTCACGCAAAACATAATAAAAGTAATTTTATGGAACATTTAATGTGTGCTCAGTATTCTTCTAAGTACTTTACATGTATTAACTATGTTAACCATCACAACAATCCTGTGAAATATTATCCACATTTTACAAATGAAGAAACTGAGGCACAGATATGCTAAGCAATTTGTCTAATATTACACAGCCAGGAAGTGGCAGTACTAAATTTAAACCCCCCAAATTTGACACTAGAACATGTGATCTTATTTATCCTTTCTGATTGGACTGGAGAAGAAATATTAATTTTTTTTTACTGTACAGTATAAGTTATTGGTCAAATTTGTATATATTTCTAGTCATCCCCCACTCTTAAGAACTACCTGTAAAAAACAGAGTACCTTATATCTGGGAATACGGTTGGGGAGTAATTCTGTAATTGTTGTTTAGGTAACATGCCCAGAGAGACTGTCAGCAAAAACATGAATAGGTTGACTCTTTCTAGGCAGTTTCTGAGGTATTTTGATACAGAGTATAAATGTTTGTTTTTGAAATGGTTTTATGATAAAAAGATATTTGGGCCACTTTGAAATAATGCTCTCTGAAATCATGCTTTTGAAGCCAAAAAAAATCTAAGGTGGATTTTTATGTGATACACTGTGCTATCATCACAAAGGACAAGTTGCACACAATACCTAAATACATTTGCTTTGCCCCTTAATTCCAAAGACAGTCTAATGTACACGTTCACAAATATGTGTCTAAGAATCACCCGAGTTGCTTATTATAACTACAAATTCTTTGGTTTCATCAGTTGATATTCTGTTTCTATAAATTTGAGGTGGGGCTTATCTCCTGCATAAGGAGATTCTTATGAGTTAGTCAGGGGACTACACTTAGAAAAACACAGGATGAAGAGATTAGAAACAACTCCACATGATTCTATAACATTCTACAATTCTACACCCTGACAAGAGACATTGCAGCCTGAGAGCATGGTTACAAGAAGTCATGGTATAAATGCCTCAAACTAGCCACAGAACCCTGCTAAAATGTATATAGAGTATTTAGAAAATAAGTTAAACAGAATTAATATAGATCTGACACTTAAAGTCATGGGAAAATAGGGTTATAAAATAGTAAGTGAAACTTGATCCCAGTTAGAAAAAAAATTAGAAGGCCCTACATCAAAATGTTAACACTGGTTCTCAAAAAGTAATGCAATTTTGGTTGATAATAATTCCTTTTCTTTTTTATATTTTCTAGATGTTTACAATGTATTTTTATAGTTTAAAAAGTTTTTTAAAGCAGTATCTCTTAGGCTCTAAGTACTAGACTGACAACTTTCTAGAGTGATTATTTTATTATGTTACTTAGCTTTTCCCAAGAGATAAGAAAATTTCTATTTTTCAGGCACATAATAAAAATTGTACCATAAAAAAAACTATATTGTTCAGGATTACTCTATTAATAATCCTATACACCAATAATGTCTATGATTGGCCTTGCCAAAAGGAGAATAGCATTAAGCAAACAAAAAAGGAAATCAAGACAGAGAAAACAAACACAGTTTTCAGTTTGGGTATTTAGAAAAGGAAGGGAAACTTGGCAATACTAAATGGATGAAAAAAGACAACAGAACTTACTCGCAATTAGCAAGGGTGGACAAGGATGAATCCATCTTCTCTATAGGGGGAATCTGGGCATAAAGCTTTATCTCTTTAGCTTCAGATGGCTTCTGACTGGTTTTTTCTTCCTATGATAAAAATTAATTTGGAAGAAAATGATTCCTGATTTTAATGTGAACTAAAAAGGTCAGAATTTCCAAGGATTTTCAATGTTTATTTCAAAACAATTATTAGAATTTAATAATTCTGTGCATTCTTTTGGGTTCACTTATTGACAACATTTACTTACTGACCCTGATAAACATGCTTTTACATGGTTGATTAAAATAATTCATTGTTAGGTTCCAACCAAATGGAAAGGAAGAGGAAAGAAAATAATTTTTATTTGTGTCATGTTTGAACCCCTTTACGAGTTATCAACTAATAAAACCAAAACACAACAACAAAGACGTTCTTCTGGAAAGAATTCCTTGTTCCTGAACAACCTTTTCTTAAATATCAGATTCAGACCCATAAGATCAATTGTTTCCTTTGTTATCTCCTCTTTCTTTTTCTATATACAGTTCAGTCTGAGCTAGAGTTCCCAAATACCCAGGATTTTGGAAGAAATGCTCTTTATAACACAGCTGAGGCCAAAGCTATTTGCTCTACAATAATGTACTACTAAATTCTATTTTAAAATTTAATTTCAGTACTAAGTACACAATTTAAAATTTAATTACCAATATATGCTACCTAATATTTTCTAAGTACTCCAATAATTATAG
The DNA here is from genome assembly GCF_030020395.1 of Manis pentadactyla. Lineage (NCBI taxonomy): Eukaryota > Metazoa > Chordata > Mammalia > Pholidota > Manidae > Manis > Manis pentadactyla. The sequence continues at coordinate 28,314,521 of NC_080029.1, forward strand.
TTAGTTCTATCTCTTACAAAACAGGAAGCTCCTAAAGCCCAAGTTCCATTTCCTTTGCTTTCCTATGTTTTCTGTAACACAGTACAATATAAGACACAAAAGACTTATTTTTAAACATCTAATCATAACACATCAATAATGGAAAATACATAATCAATTGAAAGAAAGAGATCTAATACACATCCACTCAGTATTTATTTTTGTGCCATACATTTGTAGATTAGGGGAGGAGAAATGGACATCTAGCAGACTCTCAGTAAATGCTGTTAATCAGTAAAAGAGTGAGTTTGATATCTTCACATAATCTGAAAGTCAAATATTTACGGCAACAATGTAATCTAGAAATAGAACCTACAAACCAAAACAAAAAAACACTTGTTATAAATAAATGTAGTAGTCCTGAAATTCAATTCAAGGAAAATGGAATCTAATACTAAGCCTACTCCATACTCTTTTTTTCTTTAACAAAACAGATTGTCACAAACCAAAAGAGAAATGAATTAAAATTAGAATATAAAGTTTGTAAGCACTGAAACAAGAATTCAAATATTTCATTATCCTACCCACTTTGTGTAGTTTCCCTAGGTACCAAGTCTCTGAAGGACTTTTTATTCAAAGCCCAGATACAAAGGCAAAAAAAAAAAAATACATTATTATGCAAAAAACTATTGAATACAAACGAATAGGTTATCACTGGCATAAAAATTGAGATGCGATCTGCATACTCTATGGAAATCCTTTTTATAATGCTGAATTACAACTGTTCAAATTTTATAGAATGTTATATTTCAAAATATTTAGTTTATATTTAATGCATTTTTTACATATTATAAAAGTCATTTATTGTAAGGACATGATTCCATGATGTTTAGAAATGTATAGAATCATACAATTATAGCACAATCCAGTTTTAGAACATTTTCATTATCCCAAAAGATCCCTTGTGCTGGTTTATGCTAAAGCCATACTCCTATCCTCCCACTCCTTCAGGTAACCACTGATCTGCTTCCAGTCTCTAACTGCCTTTTCTAGACATTTCATATAAATGGAATCATATAATAAATGGGGCTTTATGTCTGACTTCTTCGACTTAGCATAAAGTTTTTGAGGTTCTTCCAAAAATCCAGTTTGTTCCTTAAACTAGCCAAACAATAGTCCACTGTGTGGGTATACCACCTTTTGTTTACCTATTCACCAGTTGGTGGAAATTTGGGTTGTTACATTGATGCATGTTTTTTACAATGCAGTTTCCTTCCTAAAATTCTATACATCATATTGTTTTATCCATCTTTATTAAAATATAATTGACATTTAATAACTGTGCAAGTTTGAGTTGTACAATGTGATGATTCGATACATGTATGTACCTCAAAATGATTATCACAATAAGGTTAATTCCATCCATCACTTTGCATAATATTTTTGGGGGTGCTGACATTTAAGATCTGTCCTGTTAGCAACTTTCAAGTATGTAATACAGTATTATTAACTATAGTCACCATGCTGTACATTAGATTCCCAGAGCTTGTCTGTCTGTAACTGGATGTTTGTACCCTTTGACCAACATCTCCCTATTTCTCCCACTCCCCAACCCCTGACAATCACTATTCTACTCTGTTTCCATGAGTGCAGCTTTTTTAGAGTCCACATGTAAGTTGGATCATACATATTTGTCTTTTTCTACTTGACTTACTTCATTTACCATAATGCCCTCAAGGTTCATCTGTTTTGTCACATTCCCTCCTTTTATGGCTGATTATTATTCCATTGTGCATATATACACATTTTCTTCATCCATTCATCTATCAATGGATAATGATATTGATACATCCACTGATTTGAATCAGATTTTCCCAATTTTACTTGTACTCTTTTGTACATATGAGTGTGAATATGTTCTTAAGTGTGTAGTGGGTTCTATACAATTTTATCACCTGTGTAGGTTCATGTATGTTCCCACCATAGTCAACCATAGTCAAGATAGCTAAAGATTTCCAATACCACAGAGATTCCTGTACTAAATGGTCAAATTTAAATAATTACCCCAAAATTCTCCTTGTATGGTTTCTAAAAGAAGTAAAAACTCATATATACTCACCCATCTGGCTAAGGCTTCTTTGATTGTTGTTGCTTTTGCCTTAAAAAAGGAAAAAACAAAGCTCTCTTTATCAGTGTGCCTTGTTGATTCAATTTTCATGTAATAATTGTTAGTCTTGGTGTCTATCATTAAAAAGATTAACTTCTTTCTTTTAGACTTTATATGCAAAGAGAGTATTTTAATTTTCTGAAATCAGAATGATTTATTTGAATACCTCTCAGAGAAATTAAGAAAATCGTGATGTAATGCCCATATATTACACTCCCACTTGGTTTATATATAAAAAGTATATAGCTTTCAACACTTGACATTAAAATATATCTTATTTCATTGATTCTAAGACCTATTATCTTCTTTTACATTTTAACATATTTGAGATTTGGATGCATTTTACAACTAGGAATAATTTACAGTTGCTGTGGCCAGGTGGCAGTGATGAAATTTTAGGAAAATATTGACCTTTTATTTCATATACATATATTCCTTTTTATCTTTGCAAAGGAGGCATATGATAAAACTCTATATGCCTAAATACATTTTTAAAAATTCTGTTAATAAGAACAAAATAAACATTCTACATCATAAGAAATTTTCATAGTTTAATTCCAACTTATTTTTCTTTCTTAGTAGAACATAAATAATGTTACATCTTAAAATCAATTGTAGCTTTAATTCAATTTAATATGATATTTAAAACTTTAAAGGGAAGCCAAGGAAGACATCCTTTGAATTATTGTTGGAGCTCATTTAAAAAAGAGAGAGAACTCCAAACAATAACATAAGAAAAGTCTTAAAAGTATAACCATTATGTCTAGAAAGTAAAGACATACTAATAAATAACCCTTGGGTTAGAAAGAAAAGAAAATTGTAAATTAAAGTAAAATAATAACATACAAGACAAAAATGTCAAAATTTGATGAATATAACACTTAAAAGGAAGCTAACAGCTTTAAATACATTTATTTGAAAATAAAGAGAACAAGAGAGAAAATGAATAAGCTAAGCATTCAAAATATTTGGAAAGTACATTGCAAACCCAAAGAAGACAGAAGGAAATACGAAGAAAGTCAATGAAAACCAGGAGAGAGTAGGGGGAGATTAATGAAACTGAGTTGGTTCTTAAATCTCTGGCAAGCCTGTCTGAGCAAAAGAGAGAGATATACAGAATAAAAATGTGCAATTAATACAGAGCAATAACAGATACCACAGGGATTTTAAACATTAAATATTACAAGCAAATATATGGTAGTAAGTTTGAAAACCTAGACAAAGTATGCATTTCTAGAAAAAACAAAAAAGTGCCAAAACTGTCACAAGAATCAGAAAATTTGAATAGACCAATAACTATTTAAAACATTAAAAAGATAATCAAAGAAATTTTCCCTCAGCTTCTTCCCCTAAAGTTACAAGCCTAATCATTTTACAAGTGAGTTCTACCAAGCTTTCAAGGAACAGATATTCCCTGTTATACAAGTTGTTTCAGAAACCAGAAAAAGAGAAAGCTGCCAAATTATTTTATGAGGCTTAGAATGTCCTTGATGCCATAACCAGATAAGGAGCCGTTGTTACTTCTCAACCCAGATTTGAAAATTCTAGATACAATATTAGTTTCCAATGTCAATGGTGTGTAGTGATCATGATCAAGAACAGCTTATCCCAGGAATGTAAGGATTGTTTAACAACAGAAAAATCTATAAATGCAAATAATTTTTTAATGGATTACAGGGCCAAAAATCACATTTATTTTAATAAGTGCAGGAAAAGCACTTGATAAAGTTCTACAACTGATATTAAAAGCTCTCAACTAAGAGTTAAAGGGAAATTCCTTACTTGATAAAAGCTACATACCAAAAAGCTACAACAAACACCATACCTAATGGAGAAATTCATTCATTTCAGCAAAATGTTCACTGAGAAGATCAACCTTGTATCAAACATTCTTCCACTGCTTAGCATATAACAATGAAGAAATCAAAGATCCCTGCCTTCATGGAACTTACATCTATTGGTGGGAGATAGACAGTAAATAATATGTTTAATAAGTAAATAAATTATACAGTATGTTAGAAGGGGACAATTACTAAGGAAAAAAATGCTGAGCTTGCTAAGGGGTATCAGGATGGGTATATATATGAATGTGGAGAATCTTTATTTTAAGTAAGGTGGTCAAGGTGGGGCAAACTGGGACAGTTAATATTAAAAGTATTCTCTTTTACGATCCCAAACACAGCAAGGATGCCTTGATCACTGCTACTGTTTAACATGGTACAAGAGATCTTTATCAACATTATAATGAAAAGAAATACAAATCAGAATGATTAAAAGAAATAAACTCACTATGTGCAGATGATCATCTGTGTAGAAAGTAGAATGAGCTGACAAATATTAGAACAAATGGAGTTCAGCAAGTGAAGAATACTGCTGACAAAGTTAATAGAAAAACTGGGAGGGGATATTTTCAACGTATAACCAACAAGTATCTAGAATATACAAGGAACTCCTAAAATTCAAAACCAAAAAGAAAAATGAAAAAGTTTGCAAAAAACATAAAATAAAATTCATAGAAAATGAAATCCAGATGACCAACAATATTATGAGGTATCTGAACTCAGTGAAAACCAGAGAAATACACAGTAAAACAATGGGATATTAAATACATCCTGAGATTGGTAAAAGTTAGAAAGTTGATGAGAATGTAAAGAAAATGGGAACTCTCATGCATTACCAAAGGAAGTAAAAACTTATAGAGCCATTCTGGAAAGCAGTTTTACAATGCCTAGGGAAATTACATATGCACAAGACCCTATGACTCCACAATTCCACTCCTGGATATATTTCCCAGAGAAATTCTTGCATGGGTCCATAGAAAGACATACATAAGAATACTTTCAAGTGGATGCAATCTAGCTGTTTATACATTGATCTGTAAGGTCACTAGCTCCCCTATAGATAGCAGGAGTCAAAAACTGAAATGACATCATTAATGACTAAAGCTGGCCACTTACAGAAGATAACCTCTACTTGGCTCCAGAAAACTTTAGCAGGTGGGACTTGGGAAAAGAGGTATCCTAGTATCACATTTTTTTCAAAAATTGAAAGTAACATGCTTATTTTACGTACCACTAAGATGCTGCCTATTATACTATATTTCAGTAATACAAAAATGTGAAGAAAAAAAAAGTGTTCAATGGTGAAATATAGGATTTCTGATTTTCCAGAAAGCCAGAAATCTTAAATATGGAACATGATCATTTTAAGACTTTAGAAGCTAATTTTTTTAAAATTAAAAATCTGTGTGGGCCTGTGTTTCTGGAGGGTTCCAGCACTACTAGTTTGCAGCCTCAGCTAGCTTCATCTAATTACTGTTCTGTTTTTCTATTTGAAGATTTTCAATGACTTTCATGGTTCATACTTTTCAGGATTACTTAGGGCTGATTATTTCTTTACCTGAATATAAACCTAGACTCCAGAACTTTTTACTTTCCTTGGCAGTAATTTTTCAGCTAAATGTCTGTGGAATAAAGTGAAGAAAGCAGGGCAGAAAACTACTTTTAAAAGACTGGTATTTAATCTTGTGGTTGAGGACAGGCATGGTCTCCCCACTATTTCAGTTTCCTAGGTTCAATTTCTGCTCCCTTATATTGCACTGGAATCACAAAAAAGAAGACAGCTAGTAATACTTATTCTTCATAAGCATGTCCATCAGGTAGGAAAATCACATACTTTGCTTAAAAAGCTTTGGCTGGGTCTGTAACCAACCAACAACATCCCTTTGCAAACTAAGCAGGAGTTGAGGTAAAATCACTAGGTAAAATCGTTACTTCACAAAGAGCTTTGATGGAACAGACCATTGAGTAAGTTCATACTTACGCCAACTAAAATCATATTTATGCATACTGAAATTGGGGAAACAGTACTCCAATATATTTTGTCGGAGTGGGTACATGTTATCTAATAACTGTACTCACAGTCATTCAGAGGGCAGCCTGGGCACATTACAGTACCAATACTCTGCAATCGGTGTTACACACACGCCTCTCATAAACAGCTCCCCCCGCTTCCCCCAGGTCTCTCCAGGAGGGGAAATTACTTCTATGTAAAGAGACATCCTTATTCACACTCTCCCTTCCATCACGTTTCCCACTCTAACCTGCTCTTTTTCGAGAATGTCCTGCTCTTTTCCCTCCCTTTCTTCGGCCAGAGTCCCTCCACTTTAACCCAACCTCCAACCAACCCCAGGCCGCACTCACCCCAGACCATCCGGTGCCAGGGCTTCTCTTTCGCCTCAGGCCTCTAACTCCACGAAGTTGGTGTCCACTACCAGCTCCCTTCTGCTGTTCAAGGACCCCCGACCCCCACCCTCAACACTCCACAGTCACCCATTTCCAGTTCCCGTCTCCTCTCAGCTTTGGCTACGAGACCTGGAGGGTACTCACCATTCCGGCCGTTGCTACTGTCACCGCTTTGGTTGCTAGGGCCCGTAAGGGTCGGTGCGCGTGCGCACTTCTCGGCACTCCCCACGGATTCCCTGCCCCGGCAGTGGTCCTTTCTCTCCGCCCTCAGGGTGGCGCGAGCGGAGCATTGTGGGACCGAGCGGCGGCCACCTGCGTCCTCGCGCCCCGCTGCCACTCAAATCAATGGCTGCAGCGCGGCTGCGGATGATGCGTTGGACTCCTGATATTAACCTCTCAGAGTGGTCAGCAGATACTGTTTTCTTTACGGAAGCAATTTCAGCTAATCGAGAGTGAGGAGCCTAACTAAAGTTTAGAACTTTAAAAACCTAATTTTAACAATTGCCCCTTCCATGAAAGAACTTCTAAAATTCCCTTCTCCTGCAGATTACCCTTAGCGTCCTTCTTACTGCCTGTTGTAATTCATTTGTCTGTCCGACTGATAACCCATAGCTAAACTCAGTTGAATTTTTTCCATTAGGTTCCCCAAGCCCCTCCAGGGAGCCAGAGGCGTCTGAAAGAACAAACTGTGGGTTTTACATAACCGAGGTCTCTTCTTCCCCTGATCAAATTAGCCAAAAATAATAAAAATACTGAGTTGCTACAATGAAAACAAGTTCTCAGATTCAAAAAGACAGATGCACCCCTATGTTTATTGCAGCACTATTTACAATAGCCAAGGTATGGAAGTAACCTAAGTGTCCATCAGTAGATGCATGGATAAAGAAGGTGTGGTACAGTATACCCAAAGGAATACTATTCAGCCATAAGAAAGAAACAAATCCTACCATTTGCAACAACATGGATGGAGCTAGAGGGTATTAAGCTCAGTGAAATAAGCCAGGCAGAGAAAGACAAGTACCAAATGATTTCCCTCATTTGTGGAGTGTAACTGATGCCGGGGTTCTTGTTTGCGGAGTTGAAGAAGAATGAACTTAGCAAACATTCAAGGTAAGAGAGCCAGGTAAAGTCTTTTATTTAGATATAAAGTAAGAGGACAGAGCTCCTGGCTCATGCCAGGAGGGAACAAGAGAGCCTGTAGTTGTGTGTTGTCTAGTGGTTTTATAGACAGCTGAGGATTTTTGGCAACATGAAAAAAGACTTAGGGGTGTGGACTTGTTAAGTGGTCCCTGAATATTTAGAATTAACACTAGGAACTTCCTGCTCTGATTTTTCCCTGAGATACTGGCATCTTGGTCTGGGAGCATATCAAACAAGACTGCCTGTCCAGCCCCTAAGGTGGGCTGAGGTATTGTCTGTTTGCTAAAGAGTAAGTTAAGAATCTTACTTCTTAACTTCCTGGGTATTAAAATACAATCTTGTCTTTAAGGTGGAATCCTTCCTGCCTTTTACTATGTTGTTTATGGCAGAGCTTGCTTGCCATTATTAATTGCCCAGATTGCAAATTACCTCATCAGGTCTGAAGGAGGAAAGACAGCACAGAGGCATGGGCCTTTCAGCATGCTAAAGTGAATCTTACACACAATTACAAATGATTAGCATAATAAAAATATGGGCTACTCTCTTTTATCTGTGGAATATTAACTGACCTCACTGAAGAATGACTCTAAAGCTTAATGTTTAACACATTTGGTAGGGGGTTTCCTTGCATGTAGTTACATTGCTCTGACTGTAAATATCCTGCCTTGCTTTTTCTGGAGGCCCTCACCCTACTTTGACTAGATCCATGGTCCCTGCCTCATAACAACAAAGCAAAACTCAAGGAACAAACAGCAACAGACTCACAGAATCCAAGAATGGACTAACAGTTACCAAAGGGAAAGGGACTGGGGAGGGGGTGGAAAGGGAGGGATAAGGGGATTAAGGGGCATTATGATTAGCACACATAATGTAGGGGGGGCATGGGGCAGGAAGTATAGCACAGAGAAAACAAGTAGTGACTCTATAGCATCTTACTGTGCTGATGGACAGTGACTGTAATGGGGTATGCGGTGGGGACTTGATAATGGGGGGAATCTAGTAACTTAACCACAATGTTGCTCATGTGATTGTATATCAGATACCTTAATAAAAACAAAAAAAACAAAAAAGAGTAAGAGAGCTGGAAAAAAAAAAAACAGCAGCAGACTCATAGACTCCAAGAAGGCTTAGAGGTTACCAAGGGGGAGGGGTTGGGAAGGATGGGGGTGGGAGGGTGAGGAGTGAGGGAGAAGGGGATTGAGGGGTATTATGATTAGTACACATGGTGTGGGGGCAGTCATGGGGAAGACAGTGCAGCACAGAGAAGACAGGTAGTGACTCTATGGCATTTTAGTACACTGATGGACAATGACTTCAATGGAGTATAGAGGGGACTCAATAATATGGGTGAATGTGGTAACCACATTGTTTTTCATGTGAAACCTTCATAAGAGTATATATCAATGATAACTTAATAAAAAACAAACAAACAAAAAATACTGAGTTGCTAGGAGGATGGAGATATGGATGGGGACACACATATATATACACTGCTCTTTATAATTGATACAGCATTTCTGGAAGACTTTTTGCAGTATGCTTTAAAAACTTTTATATCTCTATGACCCAGCAGTCCACTTCTAGGACTTCATCATAAAGAAATAATCACATAAGTGCACAGAGATATATATTCAAAGTTTTAATAGCAAAAAGAAAAAGCAACACAAATGTCAAAAGAGTATTACCTAACATTCAAACAATGAAATAATATAATTCCACTAAAAGTGTGCTGAAATGCCTCTATTCACATGCAAGGATAGCCATGATGGTTAATTTAAAAGGCAAGTTACCAAACAAAACAGTATGATACTCTTAAAAATTATCCACTGCACACAAATATATACAAAACATATATCTAAAATGAAATCATGAGGGTTTAAAGTTTGCTGCAGACTGAATTGTGCCCCCCAAATTCATTTGTTAAAGCCCTAACCCCCAATGTGACTGTATTTGGAAATAGGGCTTTTAAGGGGGGAATTCTGGTTAAATGAGGCCTTAGAGTGAAGCCCTAATCCAATTAGACTGGTGTCCTTATAAGAAGAGGAACAGATACACCAGGAGTGGTGTTCACAGAGGAAAGGTCATGTGAGGACATAGTGAGAGGTGGTCATCTACAAGCCAAGGAGAGAGGCCTCATCAAAAATCAACTCTGTTGGCCAGATGGTGCTGGCAAAACTGGACAGCTACATGCAAGAGAATGAAACTGGATCACTGTCTAACCCCATACACAAAAGTAAACTCCAAATGGATCAAAGACCTGAATGTAAGTCATGAAACCATAAAACTCTTAGGAAAATACATAGGCAAAAATCTCATGGATATAAACATGAGTGACTTCTTCATGAACATATCTCCCCAGGCAAGGGAAACAAAGGCAAAAATGAACAAGTGGGATTATATCAAGCTGCAAAGCTTCTGTACTGCAAAGGACAACATCAATAGAACAAAAAGGTATCCTACAGTATGGGAGAACATATTCATAAATGACAGATCCGATAAAGGATTGACATCCAAAATATATAAAGAGCTCACACACCTCAACAAACAAAAAGCAAATAATCCAATTAAAAAATGGGCAGAGGAGCTGAACAGACAGTTCTCTAAAGAAGAAATCCAGATGGCCAACAGGCACATGAAAAGATGCTCCACATCACTAATAATCAGAGAAATGCAAATTAAAACCACAATGAGATATCACCTCACACCAGTAAGGATCACCATCATCGAAAAGACAAACAACAACAAATGTTGGCGAGGGTGTGGAGAAAGGGGAACCCTCCTACACTGCTGGTGGGAATGTAAACTAGTTCAACTATTGTGGAAGGCAATATGGAGGTTCCTCAAAAAGCTCAAAATAGACATACCATTTGACCCAGGAAGTCCACTTCTAGGAATTTACCCTAAGAATGCAGCAGCCCAGTTTGAAAAAGACAGATGCACCCCTATGTTTATTTCAGCACTATTTACAATAGCCAAGATATGGAAGCAACCTAAATGTCCATCAGTAGATGAATGGATAAAGAAGATGTGCTACATATACACAATGGAATATTATGCAGCCATAAGAAAAAAACAGATCCTACCATTCGCAACAACATGGATGGAGCTAGAGGGTATTATGCTCAGTGAAATAAGCCAAGCAGAGAAGGACAAGTACCAAATGATTTCACTCATATGTGGAGTATAAGAACAAAGGAAAACTGAAGGAACAAAACAGCAGCAGAATCACAGAACCCAAGAATGGACTAATAGTTACCAAAGGGAAAGGGACTGGGGACGATGGGTGGGAAGGGAGGGATAAGGGCGGGGAAAAAGAAAGAGGACATTACGATTAGCATGTATAGTGTGTGGGGAGCACGGGGAGGGCTGTGCAACACAGAGAAGACAAGTAGTGATTTTACAGCATCTTACTACACAGATGGACAGTGACTGTGAAGGGGTATGTGGGGGGCACTTGGTGAAGGGGGGAACCTAGTAAACATAATGTTCTTTCTGTAATTGTAGATTAATGATACCAAAATAAAAAAAAGTCAACTCTGTTGGCCCCTTGATCTTGGACTTCCCCATTCAGAACTGTGAGAAAATAAATTTCTGTTGTTTAAGCCTCCCAGTCTAATATTTTATTATGGCAACCTGAGCAGACTAATACAATGTTCATTTTGCTTGTCTATTGTCTGATTATTCTATGTGGATAATTTAAATTTTGAAATAAGAAATAAATTTCATTTTGAAAAAGGTAATTTAATCATACCTATAAAAATAGGAAAAAATAAACCTCTTTTTAAAATCTTACATGAATAATCTAAAAATCAGGAGGTAATGTGTGTCTGTGTGTGTGTGTACATGTGTGTGTGTGTGTGTGTGTATATATATATATATATATATATATATGCACCACCGAAATTTTTGGTGCAGGTGATAGAAGGTAGGAGGGATGAACTCTTGTTTTACCCTCAGTAATTACATTGTCTACATGTGCAATTATCAGCTTGGGACTAGAACCTGGAATCTGCCTATTTTTAGGAGAGAGAGATGCCCCTGGTCTGCAGTTTGTAAGCTATAAACCGGTCTTAAACTTTATTTCTCCTGATACAGAAAAACTTACAAGGACAGCCGTCTAGTCCAGGTGGCTCCCTTCTGCTGCTCTTCTTAGCAAAGACAACAAAAACTCCCTTAACTTCCCCCTCCCCTTCACTCCCCGCTCTGCCAGGCACTTACTCCCTAAACTTACTCCCCCTTGCTTGCTAGTTTGCTGTGCACATAGGAATGTTACAGATACAGGAGCAGAAAGATATACATTGCTCCCTTTGTCTTTGTTTGGGGCTCAGACCTTGGGAGATTACTTCCCTCTGAGCCTGCTGGTGTAAAATAAACCCTCAACACTCCAAGACTTCCTAGTGCCACTTGGTTCTTCGGTCAGTGATGCAGTCCAGGTTTTTCCAGTATTTTCCGTAACACTCCCTTTGACTGATTTTAATTTTTAGAGACATTTTGTACCGGGATTTCCTCTCCCTGGACTTACATCCACTTATCAACCAAAATCACTGGCTAATAGTTAATAACTTAATCTTTCCCTTCAAAAAAATGGAAAAAAAAATTAACTAAATTAAAACTAAATTATGAAGACCAGAACTTTTTTTTATATCGTTAATGTACAATTACTTGAACAACACTATGGTTACTAGACTCCCCTATTATCAAGTCCCCCTCACATACCCCATTACAGTCACTGTCCATCAGCGTAGTAAGATGCTATAGAATCATTACTTGTCTTCTCTGTATATACTGCCTTTCCCATGTCCTCCCTCCCTCCCCCGCTACATTATGTGTGCTAATCTAATGCCCCCTTTCCCCCCTTATCTCTCCCTTCCCACCGACCCTCCTCAGTCCCTTTCCCTTTGGTAACTGTTAGTCCATTCTTGGGTTCTATGAGTCTGCTGCTGTTTTGTTCCTTCTGTTTTTTCTTCTTATACTCCACAGATGAGTGAAATCATTTGATACTTGGAAGACCAGAACTTTTAACATCTTATAATTTCACACATATTTTTAAAGTTTAAAGTAAAAACTCAGAACTTCAGCTGATATTATTTAAATAAGTTAAGGCTCACCCACAAATCATATTGAAAGTCTTGGTGCAGGTGATAGAAGGTAGGAGGGATGATCTCTTGTCTTTCCCTCAGTAATTACATTGTCTATATGTGCAATTATCAGCTTGGGACTGGAACCTGGAATTTGCCTATTTTTCATTTGATTTTTTTTTTTCTCTTGCATTTTCTTTTTTTTTTTTTTTTTATTGAAGGGTAATTGACAACAGTATTACATTACATTAGTTTCAGGTGTACAACACAGTGATTCAACATTTATATACATGATAATTCTAGGTACCAGCTATCACCATACCAAGTTGTTACAATATTTTGACTATATTCCTTATGCTATACATTACATCCCGGTTACTTATTTATTTTACAATTGGAAGTGTGTTTATATATATATATATATATATATATATATATATATATATATTTTGTGAGGGCATCTCTCATATTTATTGATCAAATAGTTGTTAACCACAATAAATTTCTGTATAGGGGGGTCAATACTCAATGCACAATCATTAATCCACCCCAAGCCTAATTTTCGTCAGTCTCCAATCTTCTGATGCATAACGAACAAATTCTTACATGGAGTACAAATTCTTACATAGTGAATAAGTTACATGGTGAACAGTGCAAGGGCAGTCATCACAGAAGCTTTCGGTTTTGTTCATGCATTATGAACTATACACAGTCAGTTCAAATATGAATATTCATTTGATTTTTAAACTTGATTTATATGTGGATACCACATTTCTCTATTATTATTATTTTGAATAAAATGCTGAAGTGGTAGGTAGATACGAGATAAAGGTAGAAAACAGAGTTTAGTGTTGTAAGAGAGCAAATGTAGATGATCAGGTGTGTGCCTGTAGACTATGTGTTAATCCGAGCTAGACGAGGGCAATAAACATCCATGTATGCAGAAGATTTCTCTCAGAACATGAGGGGGGAGGTTCTAAGCCTCACCTCTGCTGCTCCCCATTTTCTCACCAGATGGCCCCCTGCGACTGTGCCTGTCTTAGGTTGTTCCTCCCTTGAGGAATCTTACCCGTCTCTGGCTAACCAGTCATCTTCCGGGGCCATACGGAATTTGCCTATTTTTAAATATATTTTTGAAACAGTGTGAAGAAGAGTTTTTAAAATACAATATAGAGATAAGGGAACTGTAGCAAATCAAGGTGTTCAGTAACTGCCATTTGTAAAGCAAGTATCTTAGGATTTCTAACTTTCTTTAAAGATCCTAGAATAGGCAGCAACTAGGGGGAAAAAAATCACAATCTGATTAACAGCTGCAAAGAATCTATGACATCAGAATTAGCCTCTGAGTCATCCTGTTAGAAATCATTCCAGCCTCTGACCATTCCAAGAAAGTTCTCATAGCCCAATGGTTCCTCATCATAAAACTAGGGGCCTGTTTTATGTATTCACTCCTGTTCAAAACAGTTTTAAAATATCTGGGATGGGACAGATATATCAAACTAATTAGTAGATGCCAATTTTTAGAAACATTTGTAAGTACATATAGAAGGTGACAGGGAGTGTAGGTGGAAAGGGTGGGTAAATGGCACACTGAAAACTGGTTTTCACTTACCAATTACCTCATATTCAAGCTCAAATAAACCAAAATGGAGAGACATGTATAGCAACTAGAGCTACAGGTTCTGATGAAGTTGAAGCAAGTATTTTACTTCTTTTAAAAGCTTGCATATGCCCATGGGTATTCCAGATCTCAGTCATTTGTCAAAAATATACCATCTGTCCCTTAGTTTGTTTTGAGCATATTCTAAACTTAACCATCTAGTTTGTTAATCTTTACTCAAGATGCAAGTACAAAAACTTCAAGGTCTTCCGAGACTCAGTCTGAGCAACAGCATGAGCTTTGAGTCGCCCACCTTCCAAAATAGGCACCCTCAATATGGGATCCAGAGCTACAGACAAAAAAGGGCTGTAAGGAGAATCTTTTCTGTGGCCAGCATTAGGGTAGCTTAAATGAGTGAAATTTGTCTTCCCATGCCCTGTGAGATGCTTTACAGGTATGCTAGCATACATAGAGTTCTTCCAATGCCTGTCATCCTCTCCAACTATAAAAAGGAAATGGTCATGCCTTTTTCAAGGGGAATGCAACTTTCCTGGTAGGGTGGATGCAAGGAGTCCTCTCGTGCTTCTTTGTCATCATAAAATCCTGAATTGGTGACAGATATTTTGTATAGGTTAAAAGACAGTACTGGTGGGATTAATCTACCACGTGTAAGGTCAGTAGCTGTGTTAGAGGTGCAGTCATTGATGTTCACAACCGCAGTTATATTTGGGAGAAAGATAGTCATGGAAAATGCCAATTCTGCCTCTTTGCCAGAATCAATGACTCCAATGTTTGCATTCTTAACTTGGATTGAAGAAAAAGAAGACAAACAAGGAGAGAGGGGAAAAAAAAAAAAAGACAGCATGATTGTTAATGCTATTGGAGTCACAAAACCCTCAATAAAAAAAACCTTTTATGTATCTGTCAGATAACTTATTATTTATTTATACATTCATCCATTATTTCATTCAACAGTCACTTATATTTTCCAACTCATTAGTACTACTTTCTTTATTCACTCTCTCGTGACCCTAATGAATTCATTTAAAACCCTTTTCTCTGTACCATCCTCTCACCTTTGGATGACTTTGAACAAATTTAGCTGCCTCCTCAAAGTATCAAAATTTAAGCCCTTCACGATTGCAAGTGGATCTTCATAGCCAAAAAATGACAGAACCAGAGTAGCAAAACTTTAACGTGCTAGGAGACTCAATCAAGATTCATTTAATACTCTGTCACCAAACATATCAATCAAACCATGAAAAGGACCATCTCCTATGAACCAGGAAAGGAGATTAACCTTGGTTACATTACAGAACATTTATAGGCTATCATACCCAGCTAACATTTTCTAAATAAAATTCTAATTGTAATATCCTTTTTTGTTTTAAAACATCTGCCTATTTGCTTTGGAAAGAAAACATCTGTTTTGGCTGAAACAGCTTTACTGTGTTGAAATAGACAGTTGGGGCTTTTTTGAAGCTGTAAATGTAAAAATATTTTTATATTTTTCCTCATGAGAAAATCATTGGGAAATGGAAAAAAATGTGAAAATCAGCATAAAAGACATAGAAAGTGTCTTCAAGTTAAGTTCTGAGAAATCTGAGCAGTTTTGCAGTCTTTGAGGTATTGAAGTGTAGTATCTAATTTTTAAAAAATGTCCAACTTCAAGGAGCCCTTTGACTTCACGATGAGCTTAAGATAGTCACCAAAATCCATAATTAAATAAGGTTTAAACAATTTTAAAGGTCTAATGAAGATGTAATACAAAGTGAACAGTATGTGTGGAAGGGTAGTAAAATGTCAAACTAATATCCTTCTAACCTTGATCTGTTATTTCTCTTTCAACATTCCTATTGGAAATTCATTCACCATTCCAAGAGAAGAATTTCTCAGCCAATTGCTTCCCAGTTTTTTTCAGACATATGCCTCTTATTCCAAATAAAAATCCCATATAAATCTATAAGAACTGAGTAGGAGGCAAAAATGTTAGGATAGACATCCCACTAAGAGATCTAAAATTCCAGTGCCAGAGTTCATTTCTAAGTTTTCAAATCTAGAAACAAGTGAGGGCACATCCAGCTAGCACAGTGAATGTGGTGTTATACATCCTAAGGCAGTGATTTTACAAGATGGTTTTCTTAACATTCAGGATATCTGCATATCTTAATCTGCTCTTTTTAATATTAGATAAATCTCAAGTGTTTCTGGATTCAAGATTAGTTCCAGAAAGCCGAAAGCAAACCATGAAAAAGATAGAACATACAGATCCTTAAATAATTCTGGCAATAGAGTTTCCCAATCACAGGCTTCAAAATACTAATCTGATTACCACATTAAAAAATTATGAGAATTTGTTTGTTTCAGTTCAGTAATCTGGTCCCCAGTATGGAAATTCACTAGAATCTTATAGGCTATATAAAAAAAAGTCCCAACCCCAGCTATGAAAATGTTTTAAATCTCTCATTTAAAAGATTCTGAGTTACTCTTAAGCATCTTGAGGGTGAAAATAGGGGATAAGTCAGACTGGGTTTTTAAAAATAAAAAACTAATTATTTCATTGATTCACTCAGTCTGTGTCTATGGAGAAAGAGTTTGGAGCTCAAAAGTTTGACTGCACCCCGATTTTAGCATCACCTAGATGTGTGATTTGGTTAGGACACTTTAGGCCTTAATTTCCTCATCTGCACAATAAAGAAGTTGTTCCTTGGGCTCTGAAATGAGCAACCATAGTTTTTTCATCATGATGAAAATCTCTAAGGGATTAGAGTACATCAGACTACAACAACAAAAAAAGGTCATCTTTATTCTAACATGAAGCTAGTATAAAAAAATGAACAATGTAATAGAATTTCAGTCGCTTTTGGGCTTGAACAGATAGTAATTCAAGATAAATTTGTATTCACTATTCACGTCATTTTTACAAGAAATGATAATGGAAAATGTTAAATGAACACAAGACTCTGACAAGTAGAAACAGCCAAACAGGCACTTAATGCGAGAAACTTTGGAGCAGTTTCATGCTTAGAAAAGCAAATCTGCACGATACATGATGGCAAGGAATAGCGTCTGTGGCACTAAGAGTTTGGATGATGGGCAGCTGGCAGAAGAGAGGTACTCAAGCATATTGGATTTAAATTCTAGCCACCCTTTAGGCGAATGAATGTCCCAACTGGTGTCTAGATCATAAAATAAAGAAATTGAGATGCTTGCTTGGTTTTCAGATGACAAATATGCTATCAAAGCACACCAGCTTTCGTTAAATCGATTCCCTAAATCCACTGCACGGCCGTCTGCGGAAAGGACCTCACACGTCTGGGAACAGCAGGAAGACGCCCCGACAGAGGCCGGTTTGCAGCTGCGCTCGGGGATGGTGAGCCAGCGCTGCACCTGGGCGGAGGCCAGCGCCTTGTGGTGGACCGTCCCCTCCACTTTGAGGGGGCTTTTCATCACGTCCCTTGGCATCTGGCTGAAGCACGGATCCTCCGAGCGGGCCAGCGTGAGGTTCCACAGGTGCCCCAAGGCTTCCACGCCCGTCAAGTGGTCGCCCAGAGTCCGGGCCCCGGCCAGGCCCACTCCCCGCAGCCGTCCGCTTCACAGTGGGCCAGCGAGTGGAAGAGGCGCCTGGGTAGAGCGCCGCAGGGTCACCAGCTCGCCGGGGTCTAATATGCAGGAGCTCTTCCGCCAGCCCAGTCACGGGCGTGACGGTCAGGGTCGCGGCCTTTTGGGAGAAAAGGGACGAAGTGAACTACGCCCTCCCGAGCTGGAGGGTGGCCCCGGGGACTCCGACATTGGCCAGGGATGCCCGCCACGTGGCGCCGGGATCTTCGCTGTAGCGGCGGCGCGGCGCTGGCTGGACAGCAGTCTCCCCTTCTGGAGGGCCTAGCAGCGTAGGCCGGGAGGGGCGGGGTAGGGCTGGCGCGAGTGGGCAGGCGGGGCGGGGCCGGAGGGGCGGGGCCTGGTTGGGCCAGAGCGGAAGCCAGAGAGTAAACAACCGGGGCCGGTTCCCTGGGGTTCCCCTCAGCAAAGGGATGCAAGAAAGGGAGACTTAGGAGGGCGCGGGATGGAAGTGCTTTTGGAGGTCCTGTGGTGGGGCTGTCTGAGAAAGGTAGGAGCTCATCCCGAGCCTAGCTCTCGACTTAAACGAGAATGTGAAGTTAGTGATTTCTGACAAAATTTAAACCGGTCGCCTTCTCGAAAAACCCCTCATTGGCCACCAGGTGACACTGTTTCCTAAACCTGGTTGAAGGAGGCTGTGTACTACTAGGCTCCTGCCAAATTCCTTTTCGTCCTTGAAATTATTTTTGCCCAGGATTAAGAAAGGCTGTCCAGATTAAAGTTTAAACGTTTCGGAAGAGGCAGCCCTACAGAAATATATACACTGTGGAAATAATCTCCATTGTCCTGTGGCCTGGTACAAGCATTAAAAATGTATATTTATATATGCAGAAAAAAACCCTTACATTATAGGGCATTTTTTTTTAAAGAAAAAGACGTGAACTCACAAAATAAAGCCATATTTTTCTATTCATATAAATAGTTGTACATACATACATACATACATACATACAAAATCTTTCTAGTAAGATACAACCAAGTTAGTAACAGTAATTATCCCTGGAAAAGACTGGGATTGGGTGATAAGAGGACTTTCAAATTGTATGTTTTACTTGAATCTTTCACAGTGCAGAATGTAGAGATATATGTACTTTAAAATTTGTGCTATAGAATTCTATTTTAATTAAAATGCAAGTGTGAAATGAGTGTAATTAATCCATGTGAAAACATTCCATTAATCAGGTTTATCCAGGAAAAAAGGTGTATATGTAAATCTTGAATTTTTGTTGAAACAATCTCATTTTCAAATACCTTATGTCACTCTGTAAATAAGATAATAAATGTCATGTATCTTGATTTATGGACCGAAAATATTTGCCACTGAAAGCGTATAGTCCCTGGGATTAAAAATTTCTGGTTTAGAGCCATACTACAAACCTATCTTCTTTGAAAAGTACTTGTTAAAGTTCCTCTGTCTTTGGAGAACACACACACACACACACACACACACACACACACACACATATATATATATTTTTAAGGATGACCCCCAGTTTTAGGAAAACTCAGATACTGTCCCCAAATCCATCACTATAGTGGCTGTGAATTTTGGATTTTGTGCATCTCTGCATGTACATGAAAAAATAGAATGCCTTTCATGAGCCTATATCTTCCTAGTGTTCAAAGACTATTTAAAATGAATTTACTAATAGTAATACTTCAGAAGAATTAGGAAGTCTGTGCTTTTCAGTTGGAGAAATATGTAACAGGTTTATATAGATATTTTTTAAATGGTCAGTGATTGACAAAGAATATGTATTTGCTTTCAAAATGGTCTATTGGCCTTTGTCACCCTGATGGAAGTACATTCGAGGGTATTAGATATACAAATGAAAGCAGAACAATGGGCTGAGTCCAGTTAAATTTTCTAATTTGTTTCTGTTGTTTTCTTTTTAAAAAGTGTCTCCAACTAAATTTCTTTTAGGCTTCAATTGCTTTGAGCCACTACAAGGAAAAATTACAGCCATTAAAATATGTGTGTGTGTGTGTGTATAATGATTCCTTATTTCTTATCGTTTTAAATCTGAGCTGTTCAGTTTGGTTTATGGAGCCTCCCTATTGTACCCTTAACTTTCCAGTTATCCTCATCATTCAGCTTTGCACTCTTCGAGAATATCTCCTCAGGCTGGAAGGCTGTAGAACCAAATAGTCAGTGATGACCATGGACTTTAGAGTTGGACTGACCCAGTTCTCGCATTGACCAGGTACATTCTTAACTTTCCTTGGTCTCAATGTCTTCATCTGAAATAAGAGCTAATATTTGAGAGTTTAAATATGTTAAGTGCTTTACTTGGATTATCTAATTTAATCACAACAGCCCACCCAATGAGGTAGTTTCTATTGTAATCACTATTCATCATGTCTACTTTATACATGAGCAAATGGAGGCTTAGAGAGGTTAAAAACTTACTCAGCATCACACAATGGAGCCTGGGATTTATATCTACTGTGGAGGCATCCTTGAGGATAATACCCTTTACATCACTTAAGGTTTCTTAGTATGAGAATTTTTTGGAGAAATTGATTTCTAAGCTTTGCTTTTGTTTTATGAATGATGTTTTGTGTAACTGATTAGGTTTTCTTCTTTGCATGAAGCACTAGAAAACATGACTGAATGATTGGCCCAATCAAGTCAAGTATATAGGACTTTATAATAAGCACTACTGTATTAGCTTTACATTTTGCTTCCCAATATGGACACCTTTTCTCTTTCTCCCTTCTAATTCACATTTATCGTATTTTAGGTAGCTTTTTAATAAACCTAAAATTCTTCTCGAAATCTTAGAGACTAGCCGGCCAACTATAGTCAACTCTGAGGGAAACCAAATCTTTAGTCTGTGTAGGGCATTTCTAGGCTACTTTGTCATTGAGGAAGAAATTGAGGTGTAGGGCTGCTCTTAACACCCAGTCCTTGAGTACACAGCAGTGTTTAGTCATCATCCTCATGCTTAGCTTCTGGTGCTACCCTTTTTGGCCCTTACTCCTCTCACCCTCCCAGCC
This sequence comes from Manis pentadactyla, assembly GCF_030020395.1. NCBI lineage: Eukaryota > Metazoa > Chordata > Mammalia > Pholidota > Manidae > Manis > Manis pentadactyla. Next base: position 28,335,347 of record NC_080029.1, read on the forward strand.
ACATTCCTTATAACTTCTCCCTGTGATACCCCATTCCAAAGGCATCTGTAGGATAGCAGAAGCACCTGGAAGTGAGTTAAAGCACAGGCTCCAATAATTCACATTGCAGATTATACTACATAGTGAACAACTATAATTGACACATATTTTTAACAATTGGTCAAAATTGTTACTTCTAAGGAATGCTTCTTTTCATTAGTTAAGATCTAATGAGCATTTGTTTGTCTAGACCCAAACTGGTAAGATTTTGTATGGGCCCAGCAAACTATGTGATGTGTCTCAGAAACATCTTCCTGCACTCAAGGAAGACCCTCTGCTCTGGCCTCTTGTGACTCCAGATAGTGCCCAGTACATTGCAGTGGGTTGAGGCATACTGATCCCAGTCCTTCTCAGTAGGAAGGTAGTAGGAATAGATGGTGCTGAGAGGAAGTCTTATTTGGCAGGTATAACATCATGTCCAAAGATTAAGGCAGTGGTCCACAGGGTACAGTCCCAAAAATCTGCTGGCATTGAGGCATTCCTGTAGATTCACAAGTACCAAGATTGAGAATTCCAAAAGATAGTAAATATAGAGGAAGTATATGTCAACATACTGTTTTGCTTACAATAAATGGATTCAAATTTACTTTGTGAAGAATCCTTTATAAACTCAAAATTTGTAAAAGATACTTTACTGGTAAAGGAGATATTGTGATCTAGGGCCTTATTCAAAAATAAAAGCAAAGCTTAGAAAATTGAACATATCAATGCCTCCAATCTTCAGAGTGAGGTTCAGAGACAAGTCTTAAGTACATGGTCAGGAATGGGTACTGACAAGATAAAGCAGAGTCATTCCTTAAGGGACTCAAGGGGACAGATTCCTGAGACTCAGACATGGTCAGTTAGGGCCCAAAGGGAATATGGGACTATTAGCAATACAGAAGCTGAGTCTTCAGAACCAGAACACAAGGCCAAATCTAGGCCAGCAATTGAGAGTTGGGCAGGCACTTCTTACATTTCTACTGCTTATGGTTAAGACTGATCCTACAGATAAGACCGGGGTTTGGCCTATATGTTGGGTAAAGTTCAAGGGAGAAAGGGGTGGATTATGCAGTGAAGAAAGGGTTTCAAAGGATGAGAATCCAGTAGGACCTGACAAGGAAGCCAGGATGGTTGCTTTGTTAAAAAAAAATTCCTAGGTGCTCTGGAAAACCCAATACATGTTGTATGAATAGGATTTTTATTAATAGTATCTGGTCTGTGGTTACAATGTTATATTTTGCTGGGTTTAACAGACTTTTTACCATTGAGATGTTTATGGAAGAAAGTTTGAATGTGCTGCCAGGCATCTACCTGTGCCCTTGAGTGAGCCTTTGGCTCACCTCCATAGAATATTGCTTGACCCAACAATGCATGCACAGAGGCTCTGCAAGGAGGAAAATAAGGTGGATCAATACAATGACCAGTTCCTGGGTAGTAGATTATCTGAGGTCTATCTTTCCCATGGGCTTTTAACCGTTCAGAGGCTATGTGAGCATAGTCTTCACTCTTCCAGTTATGATCATCCATGCCAACAATAAATAGGAAGGGTCCCTGGGCCTTCTCCAGTGGAATAACACTTTGGTGGTGGGGTTCCTCCAGTGGATTGTTCCAAATATCCATGAAATTTAAAAGGCCTGACTCAGTGATTGTATGTTTCCTTGAGTCATTGCCAAGATTAGGAATAATCATATCCTTGTAATGCAGAGGAGCTATTGTATTGGCCACACAGGCATTGATAAGTACAGTGGCTGTGATGCCCTTCAAGAAGGATGCCATTGAAAGACATAGGTCACCTCCTTTGGAGAAGCCAAGAAGCCCCACACTAGGGCCTTTCACCTGAAGAAGAGAGAGAGAACAAGTCTAGAATTCATAAATGGTGATTTTACATTCTCTAGGTAGCTTTCTTAAATGTCACATGCTTTCCTTCCTTATGCAATAATCCACAGAACTCAAGTGTTTCTTTTAATAAGCACATTAATTGATTTCCTTGTACATAGGCCCTCTACTAATATTTATGGCAACTGGATGAAGAGTACACACAAGAATCCATATACCCTACAGCTAAATATTTAAGTTATAATCCAAACAAGAAATACTGTTGAATAAAATATATTATTTTCTCCTCCCTTGATACATATACCTTCATAACAATTTATAAGGCCAGGTTCAAATTTAAAATCTTAGGACTTCTTAAAGTTCTGTACTGGAATGTGGCATGGGGGAGAGCCAGCCCTTGGTCCCAGTCCTTGGTCCCTGACCCACCCTCTTTCTCTTCCCATCCCTGGCTCCCTCATGTACCTTGAGGGGCTTTTCACACATGTGTGTGGATACCCCAGCCTATATGTTTAAGGGCTAGATGTTTTCACATTGATGGACCCAAGAAGAGGCATAGAGCCTGGAAGAGGATCAGTGGTGTTTGGCAGAGAATTCTGGGGTTGCAGATCATAAGGGCGTGGTGGGGGAGAGGGGGCACATGGGTTCCAGGTGGCACATTCCCTTGGTCCTTTAGCCTCGTTACTCTGTGAGCAGGGCTCAGCCAAAGGAATGCCAGAGTGTGGCCACCTAAAACAAAGGGTCCAGGGCAGAAGCCCCTCTTGCCTAGGTCTAATGGCAGAAGAACTGATAGTTTCTTCCTTTTCATGGGCTTTATCTCCCCTAAAAAAAAACAATTATCACAGTTCAACATCCACCAAGTTTTAGCAGCTCTGCTAAGAAATCAGTCCCTGAATTCTAACAGAGTTAGACCATCCTATAGACCTTGTAGAACATCTTATTCCTTAACATTAAAATTAATGTTAGAGAAGTTTGAAGCAAAGAACATTGGGGATGGGAAGGTTGGTGGAAGAAGGTATCTCTTTAAGTCTAGAGAGCAGCAAAGAGTATGTATTCCATTTCCAAAATGTTTTAATTATATTTTTCCAATCTCAGATATGAATTTTATCTACACAACCATAATACCAGTATCACACTTAACAAAATCAATAATGATTCCTTTAATATCCTCAAATACACTGTCCCTATTCAAATATTACCAATTGTCTAAAAAATGTCTCTTTGTGGTCTTTTTCCTCTACACATTTATGTTAACTTATAAATGAGAAAAGTTGAAGCCCAGACAGGGCAACTGTCTTACTCAGGATTATAAGGTACTTGGTGGTAGAATCAGAAGTTAAGGCTAGTAACTTTTTGGTCCATCTCTTTAAATTATGGTCAAGAATTAAAGAAAATGAAATAGTTGAATCTTCAGGGGTTTGTGAGAGACAGGTGGAAATGAAAATAATCATCCTGATAACTCTGAAGGCGACATTGTGTCTCATGTTATACTTCCAGCCCCAGTGTCCTGGGTAGGGCTTTTGGGTCCAGCCCTTGTCTGTTCTACCTGCGTTCTTCTGTATTTAGGCAAGCACCACAACTCACCTTTGGATGCTGCAGCATGAAGTCCACGGCTTCTTCAAAATACTCCAGGCGCACATCATTCAAATACTCAGGGAGGTCTTCAAATCTGAAATAAGCCAGAGCAAGCACAGCAAAACCATGTCCAGCCAGGAGGCTTGCCCTGTATTCACAAAGGCCACCACCACTTCCAAACAGATCAATGATCCCAGGGAAGGGCCCTGCACCTGGAGAGTACCACATAGCATAAGGAACTTTAGACTCTCAAAAGACATTTTTGGGTTTCAGATTTTGGCAGTCAGCAAAGAGAAATTTTTGGTGCAAGGTGGGATGGGAGTGGGAGGGTTGGTGGTAGAAGGACTCTTTTTACTCTGCCTTTTTAAAAAAAATAACCTTCAGGCAGAAGGGGGTGGGACAAAATGCTTTTTCTTCAGACTTTTTCACATGTTTTCAAAAAACTAAGATAATATAAATAAACCAAATTAGAAATAACATATAATGAGATGTACATTTTCCACACACAAAAAAATCTACTCGAGAATGCTATGAGAGAGCACTCTACCTATGTAGGGGATTATTAGAATATACATCCTTTGCTACAGTCTTAACACCATACCTAAACATGCCATGTTCTCTTTGGCTCCTCCTCCCCTCTCCACCTTTTTTGACCTGATTGACTCACCAGTCTTCAAATCTATGTTTAGGTCTTCCTTCCTGGAAGCCTCCCCAGATCCCCCTCAATGCCCAGTTAAGTTGGATACCCTTTTATATGTACCCACCAGCACCCTGGGCTTGTACTTCTCCGTAGCACTTACCATACTTACAGGTACAAGTATAGTTGCCTGGATCCTCTATTAGGTTGTAAGTACAGTGAGGGCCCTGTCTGACTTTGCTATCTACTGCATCCCAGTGTAGCATAGTCCTTGACTTAATACATATCTGTTATATGAATGAACTCTTACATTATTTACAAAAGCCTTTGAGATTGAAAACCGGAAATTTAAAATGTGCCCCACAGTAGACACTAACATAGTTAACACAAGATTGACTTTACTGGAATATCTGGTATCATGATTGGGTGGCGAAAGGTTTTCTTTTTTTAATGTTAAGTCTTTAGGAGATTTTTATTGAATCAGTCACTGAATGTGTTGAGCTGCTACTATATCCCTGTGCAAGCCTCTAGGTATATAGAGATGCAAAGATCTGTAAAACCTACTTCCAGCCCCAGAAGTTCACAGTTGAGTGGGAAGCAACTAGTTAAGGTTGTGAATTGCTGGGGAGCCTTTAAGAATAAATCATGGCGTCTTGTTTTGGAGAATAAGCACAGAATTCAGTTTAGGGATTCTGAGAGCCGTGGCAACTCCAGCATTTCTATATAGTAGGGGTTTCAGTTAAGAACTTGGTTGGAAGGCACGGGTTAGGGGTCTTGTGTCCCAGTCATTTACTTACCAAGCATCTTTTTTTACTTAGACTAGGTTTTCTCACCTTCAGCACTCGAGACATTTTGAGTAAAATCTGTCGTTGTTGTATGGGGCTGTCCAGTGCATTATGGCTGTTTAGTATCAATCTCTGACCTCTACCCACTAGATGGCAATAGCACAACCCCCTCAGTTATGACAACCAAAAATGTCTCCAGATATTGCTAAATATCCCCTGGAGTGGGCAAAACCCACCCCAGGCTGAAGACAGATTGTTTACCATAGAGGGGAGGAAATCATTAGGGAGTTTTTTGTTAGGATTATGGGGCATTGCTACTATCTGTTGGTTTTAGCCCCCTTGGAAGTTTGGTGTGAAAGGAGATAAAAATTACTCTTGCAGGCAGACAGAAGTCATTACCTTATACAGGTATTTCAAACAGCCCAGTTGATAAGGAAAATATTCAACACAGCCGTCAAGGTCAGCAAACCGCTTTTTTCCTCCAGTTGGCAAAGCACTCCCAGCTCCCACCTCCCCTCCTCCAGGCTCCTCTTTTGCCCTGTGCACGCCGAAATGCCACATATCAAAATAATATAAATTGCCCCCCTTGCTTGTGCTCAGGGCTCAGACTTTTGGGAGATTACTCCTCTCTGAGCCCGCCGGTGTGAAGCAAAACCTCAACACTCCAAGACCTCCGAGTGCCGCTTAGTTCTTCCGTCAGTGATCCAGTCCAGGCTTTCCAGTATTTTCCGTAACAGTGGCTGGTACATAGCAGCTCTCAATAAATGTTTTCAGTATGTTGAATACACTTTCTAGCTTATAGCTAAGGAAGTGACACGAAGTCCCATGAAACTGAAAGAGGAAAACCCTATCCCAGAATCCACGACAGATTCTGCAGCGCGGGTACAAGTTTAGGGAATTCACAATCACGTGGCTTCATGACCAGGAAGGGGCCGCCCAGGGTCCTGGGACTCCACCCTGTTCTCCAGAATAGCCTGGGACGCGAGGTGCTCACCTGGCGGCAGGAAGAGCGTGGCGCGTACCCTGCCCGCGCGCACCGGCTCTCGCCGCACCCCGGGTCCCAGGAAGACGCGCTGGTGCACCGCCCTGCCTAGGAACCGCCAGGCCTCGGGCCCGTGGCCGTCCAGCACCTCCAGCTCTACGGCCAAGGGCATCTGCACGTCCCGCTTCACCAGCCGCAGCAGGGGTTTCTCGGGCTCCAGGGCCCAGAAGAGCCCCATAGGCTCGAGCCCCACGAAGCTGCCGCCCAGAGCGGGTGCGCTCGTGAGGTCCAGCAGGCCGGCGGCGTTGGCGCGGTAGTGCGCGTGGGCCCGGAACAACGCGCCCTTCTCGTCGCGCAGGGACGCGCGCAGCGTGACCGGCTGCCCCGGGGCCAGGCCGCGCACGGCGATGTGCACGGGCTTGTCCCAGAGGCTGCGACCCGCGGGCTCCAGCGTCACCTTCGCCGCCATCCGGATCTGTGCGGGAATGGGGCGTTCGGGTCCACGGGTCCGGACTGGCGTCTCTCCACCTCCTTGGGAGGCAGTCACAGTTGGCACCACTCCTATTGGGTGGACATGGGGACACTGCCGTCCGCTGGGTCAGGTCGGCTACAGTTTGTGCAAATCTTCTAGTGCCTAATTAGTAGAAAGTATCTGCTAAAATAAGAGTTAATTACTAATCCTGCAATTGAGTCTGGTCAGGGTGATAACAGAAGTACAAAGACTCCTGAGAGTTACCGGACTGGGAAATACAGTGCAGTTCCACGAGCTGGCATTTTAAAAAGCATCCTGTGTAATTCTGGTGATCAGTGGAGAAACAGCCCCAATCCCTCATTTACCCCTCCGTCCTTTACCAAACCTTTTTCCTAGAGGTAAGGGTACCTATATATACATGTTGTCCGGCAACTGTGTCTGGGGAGGTGTCTCCCTGCACACTAGGTGAAACCTCAACCCGGACAGGGGAGGATTCTTGACTCTGATGGAGAAAGAATTCTTAACCAGGTCAAAGGAGTGTAGGTAAAGAATTCACTGAAGCAAGGGTAGGGGCGAACATCAGCAGGCATGTAGGCAGCTGACAGCAGATGGCAAGGAAGAACAGAGTGAGGAATGGGAAGTGCATTGAAGTCCTGCTCAGCATAGGGCAAATTCCTTGTCAGCATCTAAAGCCAGGGTATCCAGTGTCTGCTTGAATCTGGACAATGTGGGAACTAAGCCCCTAGAACCCCAGGATTTGGGGGAGCTGCAGAGCACTGGATGGAGTGAGTTTATGTTCTGAGAACTTTCACTTCACTACTGGTCTGAAATAAAACCCAAGAGAGAAGGATTTTATTAAGACTAGAAAACTGAATGAAATAACAAAGCAACAAAGACCCCCAGTAACTTTGTAACTAGGTTTACCACCAGAGGTGAAGGTTGGAGAGTTCTTGTCTTTATCAAGGGGAAGAATTCAGAGACTAGTGAAATCAGCTTATGCAACAAGAAAGTTTATTTGATGTAAGACAGTACACACTCAGGAGTGCAGGCAACCTCAGAGGAGGCACAGCTTAAAGGTTTATTTAGCTTTTGGAGTTTTATAGGGCCTTTTGGTTAGGGGTCAGCAGAAAGCATGATGTATACAGGTGATTCATAATTCCTTTGAAGTTTTTTTTAAGAATAGGGTTATTGAGGTGACTGTGGATCCCTGTCTCTGCATTCTTTATTCACATAAGTTCATTTACACTTCAGAGGTCTGTCTCCTGTCCTGGTTACAAAGTTACTTAACTGGTTAAGGGGCTGGAAGAACAGGAAAAACAGCATGTAGATAAATTGACAGATAATCTGGGCCTTTTTCCAAGGCTAAGTAGATTTACAGTGGAATGACCTTTGTCCCATTTCCCTGCTCTATCATAAGCTGCTATAATAACATCTTTGTCCTCATGAGAGGACAGTGGCTTCATAAAAAATCCAATGCTTGTCTAGTGACATGACAGAGTAGCTGTAGCTTGTATGTGACATGCCATCTCTAGTATTAAACAAAAATTAATTTCTGTTTTAGGGGTGGAGATTTCATAGATAGAAAAAGCCTTTGTCTGATCTAAGTTAGAATCTCTCTGGTTACCACACATAATTATACCTACAGAAAGGTTTCTCTAGAGAGAGTCCCTGAGCTTCATGCTCAATAGCCCAATGCCTTTCAGTTATAAATTCAATATGGAAAGACTATGCCTCAGAAACAGTTGTTAACAGAGTCACCTCTGATCACTATGCCATCAATATAATGAGTAACTTTACTATCTGAATTAGGTTTAGGAGTACTGTTTAAATACCAGTTTATCAGATTATAACAAATGCTAGAAAATTGAAATATCTTGGAGGCAACACTGTAAAGATAAATCACTGGCTGCCAAGTGACAGCAAACTGCTTGTTGGTGTCCAAAATTAATTGGGATTGAAAACAATGCCCTGGTAAGATCAATAAAAGAATATTAATCAGGGCTGACTCAGAAAGATCTTCCTATAGAGAAACTATGTTAGTCACAGTCAGCACAACTTCATTCAGTTTTGTGTATCCTCCACATCTGAGATCCATTTACTTTTCCAGTAACCCAGCTGGATGTTAAAGGGGAAAAGGGTGTGTAAGTCCGGGGAGACGAAATCCCAGGGCAAAATACCTCTAAAATCCGAAAAAAGTCAAAGGGACAAATAAAGTTTAAAACCTGTTTATTGCTTACAAACTGCAGTCCAGCTCTGTCTCTCTCCCATGCTCCATGCTCCGGTCCCTGGGCCACGGAGGGCTTATCTGTATCTGAGAGGTGAGGAGGAGGGCTGGTTTTGCTTCTGCTGGAGCAGGAAAGAAAGAAACATCCCCAGACTGAAGTTTGTAAGCAATAAACGGATTTTAAACATTATTTCTCCCTTTGACTGATTTCGATTTTTAGAGGTATTTTGAACCGGGATTTCCTCTCCCCAGTCTTACACTGATTGAGGTTTCCAGGAATTTACATCATATCTGATCCTGTATCTGATTTCCCCTGACATTCTTGAATATTTGTCTTGCCCAAAGCATCTGTACTGTGGCATATGGTTTCTCTGGAATCTGATATTTTAACAGGTCTAGAGAGAAAGGACATTAGGGCCAATGTCTCTCCCTCTGAGGTGCCTCATCCTTAGCCTTTAAGGAAAGGTTGCATTCAGATAATTAGGTTAAGAGGAAGGCATTGTTTTCAAAACAACCACTTGTTGTCTGGGTACAAAAACAGCTTCATCGTCATCCTAGCAAGCCCTCTCTTGGCTCTGTTTCCACAACTTTGAACTATGGAAGTTCCCAAGTTGAGTGCTGACTAAGACTGCCTTAGCTGCAGCTGTTACTGGAGAGTTTGAGAGTAACTCTTTCAGGTGCTATGTAAGTTACTTTTATAATTTGATTAAATCACCTGTGTAAGATAAATTCTAACCCAAATAAGCAGGCAACGAGAGGCAACAAAGGGCCAGGCAGTTTATTTGAGCACAATCCCGGGCGAGGTTCACCAGTTGGAAACACAGGCTGGAAAAGTTGTGTGCAGCTAGACAGGCGGGGAGTTTTTAAAGAAGGTAGGGGGAGGCAGTGCTTAGATTTACAGTGGTGCGAGGATTGGCTAGCCTAAGGCACATTTTTCAGGTTGGGAGGGGGCAGCAGTCAGGGACTTTGGCACATCATCAGTGTCTGATGTGCTCACCCCTCCCTCCGGTGCCTCCAACCTTACATTCCAGCCTTTTGATTATAATGGGTGCCAACTCGATCTGGCTACTTCCTGCTGAGGAGGGGTGGTGCGGGTAGGGTTGAGGCTGGTGGGAGGCCAGAGGAGGCTTGGAGGGAAGGGACGAGTACTGATGTACCCACATGGTCTTGTTCACTTCTACTGTCCGATCTCTCTATCGGTGGCCAGAGGTTCTAGCAGATATGTTGTCTTCATCTCTCAGGAAAGATATATATAGCATGATCACCCAGGCTTTGCCCCATCTAGTACTGTAGTCCAGACGATGAGACACAGACTGAGGCTTGTTTGTAGCAAGCAGCCTGGACGAAAGAATGGAAAGATGAGCATTGGGCGGGACAAGGGAGTATCTTTCTTAGGAGTGAGAAGTAAGGTAGGTAGGAGAGGTGTCCGGGGGAACTTGAGATAAGAGAGTATAAGGGTTAGCGACAACTGGGTGAAGAGGCATTACAGTCTCATTGATTATCTGCAGGTCTTGAACAAGCTGGTAGGCCCCCGATGGCTTTTTGACTGGAAGGATTGGAGCATTACAGGGAGAATTAGTTGGTACCAGAAGTGTTTGGGAAAGAAGATGGTTAATGATAGGTTGGATGCCTTTGCGATGGGGTTTGGGAAATAGGAAATTGTAGTCTAGAATGAGAGGAGGATGGGTCTTTGAGGTGGATGAGGACTGGAGCATGATGATTCAACATTACAGGAGTAGAGGTGTTTCAGACTATCGGGTTAATGCTGGTCTATGGTACAGGAGGGTCTGTGGAGGGCTCAGGGCTACAACTTATATTGGCTAAGATGATGAGTGAGCTCAGTTGGGGATGACTAAGAGGCAGGGAGATAGAGGCACTAAGCTTGGAGAGGATATTTCTCCCTAACAAAGGGATGGGACAGGACAGGATGACTAGAAATGAGTGGGTAAGAGGATGGCTCTCAAACGTGTAGGTTACTAGACTTGTCTCTAGAGGCTTAGAGGGGGTTCCCATGACACCCATGACCGAGACCTGGGAAGGATGTAAATGCCCATGAAAGGAAGGTAAAACAGAGTAGGCAGCTTCTGTGTCCACTAAAAAGGAGATGGACTTACCTGCTACCCACAGCATGGCTCTGGGCTTGGCAAGGGTAATATGGGTGTTCAAGTTTAGGCATCTTCAGTCTTTGAGTAGGCTCAGCAGGTCTGGAGGGAAGTCCCTCAGGGGGGCCTGCCTCTCACGAGACTCTGTTATGGGAGGATGACCTTCTCCAACTGGGCACTCTACTTTCCAATGACCTCTCTAACCGCAAACTGGGCAGGGTTTAGTTGGCTTGTTGGTTGGGTTGGGGCATCTCTTTGCCCAGTGGCTTTCTTGGCTACATGGGAAGCAGGGTCCCAGAGGCTCACGAGCTCTGGACCGGTCTTTGGTGTGATGAGACCCCTGTCCTGCCGGCCGCAGGGCCACCACGAAGGCTTGGGTTTGGGACACTGTCTTTCTCTCATTTTCTTCATTACAGGCATTAAAGACTTTAAAGGCCATGGTTACCAGGTCATGGAGTGGAGTCTGGGGTCCCTTTTTTGCCTTTTTAATTTACATCTTATGTAACTAATACTTGTTTTGGTGAAATTTAGTTCTTTACTAGTTTAGGAGTAATAAAACAGTGACTATAAATGACAAAAGACTTACAAATGACAATGGTTAAAGATCTGATGAGAGCTTACTGTAAGACAGTTGACATAAGGAAATTTGGATATTTTTCTAACACAAAACGTTCAGTAACAAAGTTTAGCATCATTCTCCTTGACAGTGCCTTCTAGGTAAGTTTATATCAGATAAATAAGCTAAATTGGCTAAATACTTTCTCTAATGAGAAAAAAAAGCCAAATTGGCTAAATACTTTCTCTAATGAGAAAAAATTTTTCTGACATATTCTAGGGGCCCTCTGGAAAATATTAGAGTTAACTAGAGGTAAAAGCACCTTTTTGAATTTGATTTTGGGAAGCTGTTAAAGTTTTTTTAAGGTATTTGTTTAAATAGAATCATAAGTTGCTAGGAAACAATACTTATGTATTTAACTAGAATGACAATAAAAGATTTAAAGGCTAATACAGAAGGTTCCACAGTTATTGGCAAAGCTTAGCTTTTAGTTTTTTCATATTAAGATTCATTATCTTAGATATTCAGACAACTCATTGAGACTTTAAGCATGAGAAACTGTTTTGATAAAACAATTAGAGAACTCTTTGCAATCTTTCAACATTGAGAGCAGACTAACAGTTAAGAAAACTTTGTCTTTTTAACTGAAAACAAAATTCTAATTTTTCTGTGTACTTGATATCATGACTCTTTCGCTTTAATTTTATATAGCATGACCATATCAATTCTTCTACAAACTTTCTACAACTTCCTTTTACATTGTGTTCCCCCTCTTTAAATAAATAGCTGAACTTTAGAACAATTACTTTCTTTTACCCTCAACAAAATGAATTTCTATTTTTTATACTTTCTCTTATTAAAACACACATCCTTTTAGCAAGTAGAGATGTTTTATTCTTTAAATAGCTTTAATTAGACCTCAAAACTATTAGGAACTTTAATTTTCAGTGGACACTGAGAAGTGGGCTATTGTAAACCATTGCACTAGCATTCTTTAGATTAACAAATTCATGAACACACTTTATAATTCCTGACACCATGTGCTTTACAGCATAATCTCTAAGCACAAAATATGTCTACTTAACTTAGCAAAACTTTAAGATTCTAGGTCACTACAAAAATTTTCAGGCTGCAGGCAGGCACACACACTGCAATACACAATCACTAAGATGTTCACTTGCTATGCCCAGCTCACCCACTCCCAACAACCACGCCAGACCACTTACAAAATGGCGGTGTGGGGAGGGGTGTAGGGTCGGGAGAGAAAGGAGGCAGGTCTGTGCTGGGAGGAGTCTTGTCCGTGGCTTCTGGAACCGGAGGGTGGGAAGAGCGTGTTTAGGGGGGGAAGAGGGCGGTGAAGGCGGAAGGAGAGGGGGAGGGGGTGGTGCAGCCACCGGAAGAGGAGAGGAGCAGGAAGATGGCATGGTTGAGAATGTAGGACTTTAAGATGGCAGCAACACGGGGGAGGACAAAGAACCTAAAATGGTGGCAGGGAGGGGTGGGGATAGCAAGCTGAGAGAGGTGGGAGACTAAGGTCCTCCAGCGGATCTGAAAAAGAAGAAGGACTGGGCAGAGTAAGAGGCTGACAATCCTTATCTGCAGATTGGGCCAGGAGAACCTGGGTTGTTGAACACTTAACGTAAAGGTCTGGGCGGGAGCACAAAGTCCAAAAAGCCTGCACATATGGGATTTCACTCCACTCTCTGCTCTGGTGGCAATAATTAGTCAAGTCGGTGAGGAGGCCAAAATCGAAAGTTCCCTCAGGGGGCCAGCGAGATTGTCCAAGGGGTACTGAGGCCCGGCCTCAGAGCAAAGAAAGACTAGCTTCCATTTGCGAACTTCCTGGGACAAATATAGAGTAGCCAAATTAGAAATGAGACACTGCAGTGGGGTCTGAGCCTCTGCTTTCGAGGGCTGGTTCCCCAGTCTGCGTCACCCTCCCAACTAATCCCGCTGAGAGGAGCACCCAGCACCCCAAGCCCGTCAAGTCAGGGGAGACAGCCTGGGAGCCTGGGTGAGGGACGTCTCCCACACTGCAGGGCCAGGGGCAGGTATCCTGGATGCCCACAGCAGATGGGCCAGATGCCCAAGGGGCTGGATGCCCCAACCTGGACATAGCTACGATTTCAAATGGACCAGGTGAAAATGGGTTAGGAAGGGAAACAGACCAGGGGAAACTGAGGGACTCACCGGAAAATAGTCCATGCAGCGGAGAGCAGGCTGAGGTCCCGGGTCGGGGAAGGAGGGGGCAGGGTTGCCGATGCCCGGTTCGGGGCCCCACACTCACACCCCTTCCCGGGTTATTTGGCAAAAAATGTAATAAAAATTCCAACCGAAATAAGCAGGTGATGAGAGGCAACAAAGGGCCAGACAGTTTATTTGAGTGCAATCCCAGGCAAGGTTCACCAGTCTGAAACAGGCTGGAGAAGTCACGTGCAACTAGACAGGCGGGGAGTTTTTAAAGAAGGTAGGGGGAGGCAGTGCTTAGATTTACAGCGGCACGAGGATTGGCTAGCCTAAGGCACATTTTTCAGGTTGGGAGGGAGCAGCAGCCGGGGACTTTGGCACGTCATCAGTGTCTGACGTGCTCACCCCTCCCTCTGGTGCCTCCAACCTTACAACCAGTAAGCAATGTTCAGATAGTTGGACCAAGCAACTGTAGTATGAACAGTATTGCACACTGGCTCACAGAAACACATTCTTACTCCCCAGTTCTCTGACTGTTCAGCATGGATACCATCCATGCCCTGCCCTAGTTCTGCCTCTATTTGGAAGAGCAGGATGTAAATATTTGGGAAAGTAGGAATGCCAATTTCTTTGCATTTTAGTGAAAAGCAGATCATTTGAGCAAGTGTGGAGGCCTGCCTCTAGCCGATTTATTCATTTATTGATTGATTGATTTATTCATTCATTCGTTCATTTGTTTATTTATTTATTTAGGCTTTTTCTAAGGAAAAGTTTATTGAGAAAAATACTTCTTTCTTTTCCTCACCCACAATTGGTTTTTTTTTTGTTTTTTTTTTTGTTTTTATTTTTATTTTTTTTTATTTTGGTATCATTAATCTACAATTACAGAAAGAATATTATGTTTACAAGATTCCCCCTTTCATCAAGTCCCCCCCACATACCCCTTCACAGTCACTGTCCATCTGCATAGTAAGATGCTGTAAAATCACTACTTGTCTTCTCTGTGTTGCCCAGCCCTCCCTGTATCTCCCACGCACTATACATGCTAATCGTAATGTCCTCTTTCTTTTTCCCCACCCTTATCCCTCCCTTCCCAACCATCCTCCCCAGTCCCTTTTCCCTTGGTAACTATTAGTCCATTCTTGGGTTCTGTGATTCTGCTGCTGTTTTGTTCCTTCAGTTTTCCTTTGTTCTTATACTCCACATATGAGTGAAATCATTTGGTACTTGTCTTTCTCCGCCTGGCTTATTTCACTGAGCATAATACCCTCTAGCTCCATCTATGTTGTTGTGAATGGTAGGATCTGTTTTTTTCTCATGGCTGCGTAATATTCCATTGTGTTTATGTACCACATCTTCTTTATCCATTCATCTACTGATGGACATTTAGGTTGCTTCCATATCTTGGCTATTGTAAATAGTGCAGTGATAAACATAGGGGTGCATCTGTCTTTTTCAACCTGGAGTGCTGCATTCTTAGAGTAAATTCCTAGAAGTAGAATTCCTGGGTCAAATGGTATTTCTATTTTGAGCATTCTGAGGAACCCCCATACTGCTTTCCACAATGGTTGAACTAATTTACATTCCCACCAGCAGTGTAGGAGGGTTCCCCTTTCTCCACACCCTCGCCAACATTTGTTGTTGTCTGTCTTTTCAATGATGGCGATCCTTACTGGTGTGAGGTGATATCTCATTGTGGTTTTAATTTGCATTTCTCTGATGATTAGTGATGTGGAGCATCTTTTCATGTGCCTGTTGGCCATCTGGATTTCTTCTTTAGAGAACTGTGTATTCAGCTCCTCTGCCCATTTTTTAATTGGATTATTTGCTTTTTGTTTGTTGAGGCATGTGAGCTCTTTATATATTTTGGATGTCAATCCTTTATTGGATCTGTCATTTATGAATATGTTCTCCCATACTGTAGGATACCTTTTTGTTCTATTGATGGTGTCCTTTGCTGTACAGAAGCTTTTCAGCTTGATATAGTCCCACTTGTTCATTTTTGCCTTTGTTTCCCTTGCCCGAGGAGATATGTTCATGAAGAAGTCACTCATGTTTATGTCCATGAGATTTTTGCCTATGTTTTTTTCTAAGAGTCTTATGGTTTCATGACTTACATTCAGGTCTTTGATCAATTTGGAGTTTACTTTTTTGTATGGGGTTAGACAGTGATCCAGTTTCACTCTCTTATATGTAGCTGTCCAGTTTTGCCAGCACCATCTGTTGAAGAGACTGTCATTTCCCCATTGTATGTCCATGGCTCCTTTATCATATATTAATTGGCCATATATGTTTAGGTTAATGTCTGGAGTCTCTATTCTGTTCCACTGGTCTGTGGCTCTGTTCTTTTGCCAGTACCAAATTGTCTTCATTACTGTGGCTTTGTAGTAGAGCTTGAAGTTGGAGAGCGAGATCCCCCCACCCCCACTTTATTCTTCCTTCTCAGGATTGCTTTGGTTATTCGGGGTCTTTGACGGTTCCATATGAATTTTTGAACTATTAGTTCCAGATCATTGAAGAATGCTGTTGGTAATTTGATAGGGATTGCATCGAATCTGTATAGTGCTTTGGGCAGGATGGCCATTTTGACGATATTAATTCTTCCCAGCCAGGAGCATGGGATGAGTTTCTATTTGTTAGTGACCTCTTTAATTTCTCTTAAGAGTGTCTTGTAGTTTTCAGGGTATAGATCTTTCACTTCCTTGGTTAGGTTTATTCCTAGGTATTTTATTCTTTTTGATTCTATTGCGAATGGAATTCTTTTCCTGATTTCTCTTTCTATTTGTTCATTGTTAGTGTATAGGAAAGCTACAGATTTCTGTGTGTTAATTTTGTATCCTGCAACTTTGCTGAATTCCAATATTAGTTCTAGTAGTTTTGCAGTGGAGTCTTTAGGTTTTTTATGTACAATATCATGTCATCTGCAAATAGTGACAGTTTAACTTCTTCTTTACCAATCTGGATTCCTTGTATTTCTTTCTTTTGTCTGATTGCCATGGCTAGGACCTCCAATACTACGTTGAATAACAGTGGAGAGAGTGGGCATCCCTGTCTTGTTCCCGATCTCAGAGGAAAAGCTTTCAGCCTCTCACTGTCCAGTATGATGTTAGCTGTGGGTTTATCATATATGGCCTTTATTATGTTGAGGTACTTGCCCTCTATGCCCATTTTGTTGAGAGTTTTTATCATGAATGGATGTTGAATTTTGTCAAATGCTTTTTCAGCATCTATGGAGATGATCATGTGGTTTTTGTCCTTCTTTTTGTTGATGTGGTGGATGATGTTGATGGATTTTCGAATGTTGTACCATCCTTGCATCCCTGGGATGAATCCCACTTGGTCATGGTGTATGATCCTCTTGATGTATTTTTGAATTCGGTTTGCTAATATTTTGTTGAGTATTTTTGCATCTATGTTCATCAGGGATATTGGTCTGTAGTTTTCTTTTTTGGTAGGGTCTTTGCCTAGTTTTGGTATTAGGGTGATGTTGGCTTTATAGAATGAGTTTGGGAGTATTCTCTCCTCTTCTATTTTTTGGAAAACTTTAAGGAGAATGGGTATTATGTCTTCTCTGTATGTCTGATAAAATTCTGAGGTAAATCCATCTCACCCGGGGGCTTTGTTCTTGGGTAGTTTTTTGATTACCACTTCAATTTTGTTGCTCGTAATTGGTCTGTTTAGATTTTCTGTTTCTTTCTGGATCAGTCTTGGAAGGTAGTATTTTTCTAGAAAGTTGTCCATTTCTCCTAGGTTTTCCAGCTTGTTAGCATATAGGTTTTCATAGTATTCTCTAATAATTCTTTGTATTTCTATGGGGTCTGTCATGATTTTTCCTTTCACGTTTCTGATTCTGTTGATGTGTGTTGACTCTCTTTTTCTCTTAATAAGTCTGGCTAGAGGCTTATCTATTTTGTTTATTTTCTCAAAGAACCAGCTCTTGGTTTCATTGATTTTTTTCTAGTGTTTTATTCTTCTCAATTTTATTTATTTCTTCTCTGATCTTTATTATGTCCCTCCTTCTGCTGACCTTAGGCCTCATTTGTTCTTCTTTTTCCAATTTCGATAATTGTGACATTAGACTCTTCATTTGGGATTGTTCTTCCTTCTTTAAATATGCCTGGATTGCTATATACTTTCCTTTTAAGACTGCTTTTGCTGTGTCCCACAGAAGTTGGGGCTTTGTGTTGTTGTCATTTGTTTCCATATATTGCTGAATCTCCATTTTAATTTGGTCATTGATCCATTGATTATTTAGGAGCATGTTGTTAAGCGTCCATGTGTTTGTGAGCGTCTTTGCTTTCTTTGTACAATTTATTTCTAGTTTTATACCTTTGTGGTCTGAAAAGTTGGTTGGTAGGATTTCAATCCTTTGGAATTTACTGAGGCTTTTTTTGTGGCCTAGTATGTGGTCTATTCTGAAGAATGTTTCATGTGCACTTGAGAAGAATGTGTATCCTGTTGCTTTTGGATGTAGAGTTCTGTAGATGTCCATCTGTTAGGTCCATCTGTTCTCGCATGTTGTTCAGTGCCTCTGTGTCCTTACTTATTTTCTGCCTGGTGGATCTGTTCTTTGGAGTGAGTGATGTGTTAAAGTCTCCTAAAATGAATGCATTGCAGTCTATTTCCTCCTTTAGTTCTGTTAGTATTTGTTTCACATATGCTGGTGCTCCTGTGTTGGGTGCATATATATTTAGAATGGTTATATCCTTTTGTTGGACTGAGCCCTTTATCATTATGTAATGTCCTTCTTTATCTCTTGTTACTTTGTTTATTTTGAAGTCTATTTTGTCTCATACTAGTATTACAACACCTGCTTTTTTCTCTCTGTTGTTCGCATGAAGTATCTTTCTCCATCCCTTGACTTTTAATCTGTTCATGTCTTTCTGTTTGAGGTGAGTCTCTTGTAAGCAGCATATAGATAGGTCTTGCTTTTTTATCCATTCTATTACTCTGTGTCTTTTGATTGGTGCATTCAGTCCATTTACATTTAGGGTGATTATTGAAAGATATGTACTTATTGCCATTGCAGGCTTTAGATTCTTGGTTAGCAAAGGTTCAAGGTTAGCTTGTTTACTACCTTACTGTCTGACTTAACTTGCTTATTGAGCTGTCATAAACAGTCTGATGATTGTTTCTTTCCCTTCTTTTTCCTCCTCCTCCATTCTTCATATGTTGGGTGTTTTGTCCTGTGCTCTTTTTAGGAGTGCTCCCATCTAGGGCAGTCCCTCTAAGGTACCCTGTAGAGGTGGTTTGTGGGAGGCAAATTCCCTCAACTTTTGCTTGTCTGGGAATTGTTTAATCCCTTTTTCATATTTCAGTGATAATCATGCTTGATACAGTATCTTTGGTTCAAGGCCCTTCTGTTTCATTGCATTAAATATATCCTGCCATTCTCTTCTGGCCTGTAGGGTTTCTGTTGAGAAGTCTGATGATAGCCTGATAGGTTTTCCTTTGTAGGTGATCTTTTTTCTCTCTCTGGCTTCCTTTAATACTCTGTCCTTGTCCTTGATCTTTTCCATTTTAATTATTATGTGTCTTGGTGTTGTCCTCTTTGGGTCCTGTCTCTCAGGAGTTCTATGTGCCTCTGTAGTCTGAGAAACTATTTCCTCCCCCAGTCTTGGGAAGTTCTCAGCAATTATTTCTTCAAAAACACTTTCTATCCCTTTCTCTCTCTCTTCTTCTTCAGGTACCACTATAATGCGGATATTGTTCCTTTTGGATTGGTCACACAGTTCTCTTAATATAGTTTCATTCCTGGAGATCCTTTTATCTCTCTCTGCATCAGCTTCTATGTGTTCCTGTTCTCTGGTTTCTATTCCATCAATGGCCTCTTGCATCTTATCCATTCTGCTTATAAATCCTTCCAGAGTTTGTTTCACTTCTCTAATCTCCCTCTTTATGTCTGTAATCTCCCTCTGAATGTCTGTAATCTCCCTCCGGACTTCATCCCTTAGCTCTTGCATATTTCTCTGCAGCTCTGTCAGCATGTTTATGATTTTTATTTTGAATTCTTTTTCAGAGAGACTGGTTAGGTCTGCCTCTGCAGATCCTTTCTCAGGTGGTGTTTGAACTAACTTGGACTGTACTAAATTTTTTTGCCTTTTCATGATGATAGTGGTGGCTGTAGGCAGGTTGCGGGTGTGTCAGCTGGGAGAAGAAAGTCCTTTCCTGCTTGGTGGATGCCTTGCCCTTCTATGCTGCCTGTGATGGTTTCCCGCACTCCAGTAGCAGCCACCAGATTATTCCCCTGAGGTGCTTGGGCAGGGTCTCCGTCAGACCAACACGGAGCCTTGTGGTAAGTGGCAGGCATGCCAGGTGCGCTCCTCCATGCTAGCAGTACCCCTGCCGGGCAGCTGTGTGGCAAGAGCGGCCTTTGGGTCTGGGTCGGATGGCTGTGCATTGGGGTGGGATTCCAGTCGGCTGCTGGGAGCGCGCCTGCTCCCTCTGGCTCTGCTGCAGGTGTGCGTGGGGCTCTTCCATGCAGGCCTCTACTGGGCTCCTCTGGCTTCACTGCCGCCAGTGCATGTGAGCCATGCCCAGGCTGTTCGGTCGTACCACTGCAGGGTAGCACAAGCCTCTCCTGTGGCGCATGGATCTGCTCCCAGTCCCTTCCGGTACTGCCATCCCCAGTACGTGCTGCCACTCTCCCGCTACTGGGCCAGTGTGTCGGGGTCCACACCAGTTGGAGGAATGACTGGCAGGCTGCTTAGTGCTGTGAGGGGCTTCAGAGCTGCACTGCCTCCCTGGGGTTTAGGGTGCCTAAGTTTCCCCAGTATTCCCAGCTGCTGTGACAACTTCGTCCTGCTATGGGGTCCCTGTCTCTTTAAGACTTGCAGAAAGCACTTGCTTTTCTTTTGTCTCAGGGATGCCAGTTGTGGGTACCTGCCCACAGGTTTTGCTTTTCCATTTCTCTAATATCCAGCACCCCGTGCACCTTGTGTCTGCGTTCCGGGTGCGGATTTCTAGAGCTGTTTGTTTAGCAGTCCTGGGCTTTCACTCCCTCCCGTCCTGACTCCTTTCTTCCCACTGGGTTTTGGGGTGGGGGAGTGTTCATCCCGCCTGGCCACCGCTTGTATCTTACCCCTTTCGTGTGATGTTGAGTTCTCACAGAGGTAGATGTATCCTGGCTTTTGTACTGCATCCACTGGTGTCTCTTTTAGGAATAGTTGTATTTATTGTATTTTCATAAATAGATATGTTTTGGGGAAGAGATTTCCTCTGAACTACTCATGCTGCCATCTTCCCGTGATCCACCTGCCTCTGGCTGATTTAAGTGGCTTCTTTTTTGATCCTGATTCCTTCTCTTTGAATACTCCATGATTGCAGTTATTCTCCATCACGCAATAATTAGGGTCATGGTAATCTCCATATCCATGGTAATCTCATAAAACACAGAAACAGAGCATCTAACTCTTGGAATGTCATATTCAGAGGAGAGTCCTCACTGTGAGACCCTCTGTTCCCTAATTCAGCCTGGTCAATTTTAGGCCCCTTCTGCCTTCATCTTATGATCCACTTAGCCAGTATAACATAGATTTTTCAGAAGTCTGGGTGTGTGTATATATTAGTGAGGGCTGGATTTCCTAGTGAGTCATTAGTTCCCTTGTTGGTAGTGTGCCTATTAATTGGCTCTTGGCAGCCTTACTCTTTTACCTCTACTGGTACTGGTACATTTGCAGTGATTTATGGGGAAGAACTAAGTAAAGTTTGTTCTTCAACATCCTGAAGAGAAGAGAAGTTAGAGAATCTGGTCAGGGAAAGGCCAGCTGAATGCTCCCTGCCTGCTCTGGGTTCTTTCTTGAAAGCCCAGGAAGACTAGCAGGAGGCAGGGTCCTCATCCCCTGATCTTCCCATCCTTAGCTTTAAACTCTAAATCTTCTCCCAGATAGACCTTTCTCTCCCAAGATCACAGTTTTCTATTGTTCCAGATCCTCCTCTTTCAACGTTGATTTGTAAAGATTTGTGACTATGAATTTACCTTGGGAATATTTGAATGTCTTCTTATGCCTCACATAAAGCATATTTGGTGAGAAAGCTATAACAAATCTGCTTAAAGTAGCTAAACTCTTTTCTGTTTCTGCAGTCAAGAAACACAGTGTCTGGCAGTGCTTACTGGGATCCAGTCCCCATTTTCACAGTCAGTATCATTTCCTGTTTATATTCTGTTAAGGCCACTGGCATCTTTCCAGTTTTGTCTGTCTCTGGCAGCAAGTCTGACCCCATTCTGAGGACTGGTGGTGTGAGAATTCACTCTGTCCCACATAATGGGCAAAGTAGACATCTCTTCTGGAGTTTTGAAGCACCTTTTCAAAGTAATGTCACTTTAAAATTTTTTGCTGATCAGCAAATACAGTACAAGGAAATGAAAAGGGAAACTATCAAATTGACTCAACCTATTTCAGCACACACCTTTTTATACCTTGAAGAAGGTAAGCTTCAGTTTTACACAATCGTCTAACTGAATTTTGAGGTCACTCACAGATTTATGATGTCAGGGAATCTTCCAGAATGTATTAGGGAAGATTTCTTTTCCCCTGCTAGGCTTCAAATGTCACTTAAATAGATTCATTCTACAAATCAGTGAATGAAAGCTACTGAATTCTAAGAATCTGACATCCCACAGACAGATTTTTCTGGAAAGCCATGTCCCATCACTCCCCATCTTTTTACACAACTTATGGTGCCATCTTAAGCAGTAATTGTAAGAATTTAATATTTCCATTGGTATCTCAGTCCTCAGTCTTTCTCCTTAGCAGTTGAACTATTTCACATGTTCAAACAGAAATACAAGATCACTTCCCAGTGTCATTTTAGGAGAGATTAACAAAGATTTATCTCAGGTGAGCCCGCTGACTGCTGTTCTGTGTCTTGACTTGATGCACCTCTTTATTTATACCCAATGTATCTGGCATGGATCGTATCCAATGACACCTTTTCTATTCTCATCTGGGGCTGAGAGAGGGGCTTCTATATTCTTTCACAGAGAGAACAGCAAAGTAGAGCGCATGCAAATTCTCAGGACGCAACTAGAAAACAAAAAGGACATCTCGGGCTCTGATCTGTCTCTGTAAGAGTATGGTGTGTTACTGCATGGGAACAGCATGGTACAGGCCTTGCAGTTCCATCCTCTCCTGATGACTGGTGAAGAAGGAGGCCTCCGTTACTGTTGTCATTTTCTTATTTAGTCCCTGCCCTACCCCGATCAGTGTGGAAGTTATATATGTGATTCCCGTTCTTTCATAGGTTAACCTATAAATTTAGCCACATGTGCTTAATTTGAGACCAAAGTCTCAAGTTAACTAATATTTTTCTCTTCTTTATAAACCATACCAAACCCTCAGAACACTTTAAATCTCATCACCTTTCCTCCTGACTGATGTGCTTTTGTTTTTGTGTATTTTAGGTTTATCTTGTTCTATTTTGGTGACATTATTATTGCTTTTAGAAAAACAGATAATGATTGTTTTGATTTACTCATATAATTACTATATCTTCTAGAGATTCTTTCTTCTTGAGTCTCATACTTTCATTTGGAATCACCTTAAAGCAGTTTTTTTCCACACTCTAATACACATAAAATTCACTTGAGGATCCTGTTGAAATGCAGATCTCAAATCAGTAGATTGAGTGTGGGACCTCAGATTCTGCAAATCTAACAAACTCCTAGAGATGCTGATGCTGCTTGTCCAAGGACCACATTTTAAAGAGCTGTAGAGTTTCCTCTAGTGAGAATCTATTAATAGCAAACTGTCTCAGTTCTTTTATCAAAAGTATCTTTATTTTGCCCTCTTTATGTTCCTACTTCTTTATGGCATGGGTGTAGCATTCTAGGTTTACACTTATTATATCTCAGCACATTGAAGGTATCAATCTGATTTCCTTGTTTCTTTTTGCTGTGATAAATCAACTACCAGTCTAATTGTTGTCCTTTGAAATATATATATGACATATATATACCTCTAAGTCTCTGGTTTTGGTTTTATTTAATCTCATCATGATATGTCTCCATGTGCATTTCTTTTTTCTTTTTGTTTTACATCTGGCTTGGAATTTATTGGGCTTTTGGAAACTGAGGAGGCATCCTATGTAAGTTCTGGAAATTCTCAGCCATTATACCTTTAAATACCACCTCAAACCCAATTCTTTATCCCCTTTTTTTAGAATTCTATGCCTAGTTGAATTTAAGTCAGATCTTCTCACACTGTCTCCAGCCATTAAGTAAATTAAAGCACAGAGAGCATTTATAACAGTGTCTTTTTTTAAATGTTCTTTAATGTTTTTAACATCTTGGCTATTCTATGCTACATTCATGTGGTTTTAGGTTTTAGGAATGGTGATCATAAACTTAAAAACAACAATTAAAATTAGAAAAAAAATGAGTAGAAAGTACAGAGAATTTGCATATACCTCTGTCATCATTACCACTGCCACATACACACCCAGTGTCCCCCATTATTAACATCTTGCATTAGTGTGGTACATTTGTTCAGTTGATGAGCCAATATCAATATATTATCATTAACTGAACTCCAAGTTCACCTTAAAGTTTACTCTTCATATTGGTACATTCTGTGGGTTTTGATAACTGTATAATGACACATATCCACCATTACAGTATATACAGAATAGTTTCACTGCCTTAAAACTCACTTATGCTCCATCTGTTCTTCCTTCCTCCTCCCCAAGCTCCGAGCACCACTGATCTTCTTACTGTCTCCACAGTTTTGCCTTTCCCAGTTGGAATCCTACAATACATGTTCCTTTTAGATCAGCTTCTTTCATTTAACAACATGAACTTAGCTTCTCTCATGTCTTTTTGTGGCTTGATAGCTCATCTATTTTTATCGATGAATGATATTCATTGTACTGGTGTACCACCATTTGTTTATTCACTCATCTTTTGGAGGGTATCTTGGATGCTTCCACATTTTGGCAATTATGAATAAAGCTGCTGCTATAAACATATGTATACAGGGCTTTGTGTGGATATAAATTTTCAGCTCCTTTGGGTCAATACCAAGGAATGTGATTTCTGGTTCATATGGTAAGAGTATGCCAAACTGTCTTCCAACAATGAATGAGATTTCCTGTTGCTCTACATCCTCATCAACATTTGATGTTGTCAGTGTTTTGGACTTTAGTCTTCTAATAAGTGTAGAGTGGTATCTCACTATTGTTTTAGTTTGTAAATCCCTGATGGCATAGGATGATGATCATCTTTTCATGTGTTTATTTGCCATCTCTATAACTTCCTTGCTGAGTTGTCCAAAGCTTGGGCCTGTTTTCTAATTGGCTTGCTTGTTTTCTTATTGAATCTTAAAAGTTCTTTGAATATTTTGGATAAAGTCTACAATTAGATATGTACTATTCAAAGATATATTTTTTTCAGCCTGTGGCATGTCTTTTCTTTCTCAATATACTTTGAAAAGTATTAGTTCATTTGAAGCAAATTTATTGGTATCTACTATGTATTAGATGCTAGGGATTTAAAAAATAGATAAGAGACACTCCAGATCCTCAGGGATCTCACAATCCATCGTGGTATGGAAGGGAGACAGAGAGAACAAGTTGGTAATCAACAGTCAGCTGTCTTTTCTGCTTTTCCTGAATGCATTTTGCAGTATATGTGTAGTAATATGTTGTCTTCAATAGTAAGAATTTAATCAATTTCATTCATATTTATAATTTTAGATAATTGCCTTTAGACATTACAGATTATAAATCTATAGAAATTCAGTTTCCTAAATTCAGCTTATATAGCTTATCAAAGTTTTGAGTGGTCTTGAATTAAGGTATGTATACGTGGTTTAACAATTTCAATTATAAACACATACACAGATATATGTCCTGGGTCATGATGTAAAATGTGTTTCTTCCTGTAGGTGATAGTGAATGAAGTGTGACAAATCCTGGAGTGAAGGATGTTTACTATTGTCTTAATAATAAAGTGCTATATTTATAATGTTAGATCACCTCTCTCAGAAAATTGCTTCATTTTGTGTTTTGCATTATTGTTAACCACTCTGATAAAATACAATACTTTGCTTCATTTTTTTATAAATATGGCTATCCAAAGAACCAACTGTCTGTATTTTAAGAGTGAAAAAGATTCTTTTCTTTAATTGCACACAAATAGTAAGGGGAAATGTTTCTTGCTTAATACAAGTTATCAGGTTCCTAATTTTTCTGGTGCACTGGTAGGCATTCCATTGTGTTCTATCTTTATGTATATGAATCCCTGAGGAAACCAAGCCAAGACAGGATCCTCATTTATTTTATTTGAAGCTGTGCTTAGCTCACACAGGATTCTATGGGGATAGTGAGAGTGGGTGAAACTACAAGGAATTCCACTGTTACCACTGGGAACATAACATTTTTTTCTTCCTTGGATAGTTTTTTGCACCCCAGCTGGGCTGAGATTGGTTGTCAGACAAGCTGTTTCATTGGATTTTCATGTATTCAGAGGGTGACTGCCTATTAGTCATAGTATTCCAGATGTCACCATAATTAGGATATAAGAATACACTTTCTGTAGGATGTCCAACCTCTGAGGTAACTAAAACATCTAGGCTCAAGTCCCATATTCCCAGTCAAAAGTATTTGAGAATCTAGTCACTGGGTTTCCAATACAATTAGTATCAATGTTTGCAAAATGTAAAACACAGATGGCTGTGCTTGTGGTATCTGCCCTCCTGAAGAGATGGTGGTTATGCATCAGTAACATGAAACTGGGGCACATGCTCAATTATAGGCCATTCCTGCATGGTACCTGTTATCTAGCTGCACTTTTTATTCTGGCCCAACATAGAAAAGAAAAACAGAATGGCAGCCCCACCTGCTGGACTGTGAGACAAATGTGGTCTTTGAAAGGTATTGAAATCTTGCCTCTCTTGTATATTAATCGACCATATATGCATGGGTTTATTTCTGGGCTGTCTTTTCTTTTCCATTGATCTGTGTGTCTGTTTTTGTGCCAGTACGTTCTTAATTTCTCTTTCCACTAGTTTATACACATAAATGCGGCATTTTTGTATATTGATTTTGTATCTTGAGACTTAATTTATTGATTAGTTCTAATAGTTTTTTTCATGGAGTCTTTAGGGTCTTCTATATACAGTATCATGTCATCTGCAAATAGTGACAATTTAACTTCTTCCTTAACAATTTGGATGCCTTTTATTTCTTTTCCTTGTCTGATTGCTGTGGCTAGGTCTTTCCGGACTATGTTGAATAAAAGTGGTGAGAGTGAGTATCCTTGTCTTATTTCTGTTCTTGGAGGAAAAGCTTTTAACTTTTCACAATAGAGCATGATGTTAGCTGTGGGTTTATTCTATATGGCGTTAATTTTATTGAGGTATATACCCTCTATACCCACTTTGTTGAGTGTTTTATCATGAATGTATGTTGAATTTTGTCAAATGTATTTTCAACATCTATTGGAATGAACATGTGGTTTTTATTTTTCATTTTGTTAATGTGGTGTATCACATTGATTCATTTTCAGATATTAAACCATCCTTACACCCCTAGGATAAATCCTCCTTGAACATGGTGAATGATCTTTTTATAGTATGTTTAATTCAATTTGCTAATATTTTGTTGAGGATGTTTATATCTGTGTTCATCAGGGATATTAGTTTGTAATGTTCTCTTTCAAAGTGTTTTTGTCTGGTTTCATAAAATTCATCATAAAATGCTGCCCTCATAAAATTAATTTTAGAGAATTTTTTGGAATAGTTTGAGTAGTAGAGGTATTAATTCTTCTTTTGATATTTCATAGAATTCAGTCAGTCCAGGGCTTTTGTTTGTTGGGAGTTTTTTGATTACTGATTCAACTTCATTACTAGTAATTGGTGTGTTCAAATTTTCTATGTCTTCCTGGTTCAGTCTTGGAGGATTGTGTTTCTAGGAATTTATCCCTTTCTTGTAAGTTGCCTGATTTCTTTGCATATAGTTTTTCATCATACTCTTAAAATTTTGTATTTTTGTGATTTTTGGTTGTAACTTCTCTTTCATTTTCTTAAATGTTTTTTTTTGGTATCATTAATCTACAATTACATGAGGAACATTATGTTTATTAGACTCCCCCCTTCACCAAGTCCCCCCCACATACCCCATTAGTCACTATCTAGCAGTGTAGTAAGATGCTGTAAAATCACTACTTGTCTTCTCTGTGTTGCACAGCCCTCCCCGTGTCCCCCCAGACATTATACATGCTAATTGTAAGGCCCCCTTTCTTCTTCCCCCCCTTCTCCCTCCCTTCCCACCCATCCTCCCCAGTCCCTTTCCCTTTGGTAACTGTTAGTCCTTTCTTGGTTTCTGTGATTCTGCTGCTGTTTTGTTCCTTCAGTTTTCCCTTTGTTCTTATATTCCACATATGAGTGAAATCATTTGGTACTTGTCTTTCTCCACCTGGCTTATTTCACTGAGCATAATACTCTCTAGCACCATCCATGTTGTTGCAAATGGTAGGATTTGTTTTCTTCTTATGGCTGAATAATATTCCATTGTGTATATGTACCACATCTTTATCCATGCACCTACTGATGGACATTTAGGTTGCTTCCATTTCTTGGCTATGGTAAATAGTGCTGTGATAAGCATAGGGGTGCATCTGTCTTTTTCAAATTGGGTTACTGCATTCTTAGGGTAAATTCCTAGGAGTGGAATTCCTGGGTCAAATGGTATTTCTATTTTGAGCTTTTTGAGGAACCTCCATACTGCTTTCCACAATGGTTGAACTAATTTACATTCCCACCAGCAGTGTAGGAGGGTTCTCCTTTCTCCACAACCTCACCAACATTTGTTGCTGTTTGTCTTTTGGATGGTGGCGATCCTTACTGGTGTGAGGTGATATCTCATTGTGGTTTTAATTTGCATTTCTCTGATGACTAACGATGTGGAGCATCTTTTCATGTGTCTGTTGGCCTCTTTCATTTTTTATTTTATTTATTTGACTGCTCTCTTTTTTTCTTGATGAATCTAGCTAAAGATTTATCAGTTTTATCTTTTCAAAGAATCAGGTCTTAGTTTCATTGATCTTTGTATTGTTTGCTTTTTAGTCTATTTCATTTATTCTGCTCTGATCTTTGTTACTTCCTATTTTCTACTAACTTTGGATTTTGTTCTTTTTCTTGTTTCTTTAAGTATTGGGTTAGATTGTTTATTTGAGATATTTCTTGATTCTTGAGGTAGAACTGTTGTATTTCTGTTTTCATTATTCTCCAAATATTTCTTGATTTCTTTGATGAGTCATTGGTTGTTTAATAGCCTATTTAGCCTGTTTTTTTCATTATTTGCTTGTAACTGATTTCCAATTTCACACTGCTGTGGTCAGAAATGATGCTTGATTTGATTTCAGTCTTCTTAAATTTATTGAGGCTTGCTTTGTGACCTAATATGTGATCTGTGCTTGAAAACAGTGTGTAATCTACTGTTTGGGGATGTAATGTTCTCTATTGATCTGTTCATTCCATTTGGTCTAACATGTGATTCAAATCCACTGTTGCCTTATTGAATTTGTCTAGATGATCTTTTCATTGAAGTAAGTGGGGTGTTAAGTTCCCTACTATTATTGCATTACTGCATCAATCTCTCCCTATACACCTGTTAATATTTGCTTTATATATTTATGTACCCCTCTGTTGGGTACATAAATATTACAATTGTTACATCTTTCTGCTGGATTGTGCCCTTAATAATTATAGAATGTCCTTGTCTCTTGTTACAGTCTGTTTTAAAGTCTATTTTGTATGATATAAATATTGCTACTGAAGCATTTTTTAATTCCTATTTGCATGGAGTATATTTTTCCATTCCTTCAGTTTCAGTCTGTGTGTCTTTAGATCTAAAATGAGTCTCTTATAGACAATAAATAGATGGGTCGTTTTTCTTTATCCATTCAGTCACCTTATGTCTTTTGATTTGAGCATTTAGTTCATTTACATTTAAAGTAATTATTGATAGGTATGTAGTTATCATTTTTTAAAATGTTTCCTGTTTGTTTTTGTTGTTCTCTGATCCTTTCTTTCTCTCTTTCCCCTGAGCATTATAACCTCATTTAGTGTTATGTTTAGATTCCTTTCTCTTTGTTTTTTTGTGTATCCATTGGAGGTTTTTGGCTTGTGGTTGCCATAGGGTTCTTATATGACATCCTATACATATATACATACATATATATATAGCAATCTACGATAAGTTGGTAAGTTTGAATGCATTCTTACAATGCTATGTTTTTTATTCCCCCTTCTCCACATTTTATGTATATGATACTTTCTTTTAGACCATTTTACTGATTCCCTTAACTAATCTTTAGATGTAACAATTATACTACTTTTCTTTTTGAGCTTCATACTAGCTTTTAAGTGACTGATCTACCTTTGTTTCTGTTTGCTTTTTAGGGTCTTGTCTTTACCTCTTAAAGAAGATCCTTTAATTTAATTTCTTATAAGGCTGGTATAGTGGTGATGAACTCTTCTAACTTAAGTTTATCTGTGAGATTTTTATCTCCATTTACATTCTGAATGATAACCTTGCTGGGTACAGTATCCTTAGTTGGAGGTTTATCTTATTCAGCACTTTGAATGTATTATGCAACTCCCTCCTGGCCTGTAGAGTTTCTGCTGAAAAATCAGCTGATAACCTTATGGGGTTTCCCTTGTAGGTAACTCATTGCTTTTTTCTTGCTGCTTTTAAGATTTTTTCTTTGTCTTTGATCTTTGACATTTTAATTACAATATGTCTTGGTGTAGACCTCCTTGGATTTATCTTGTTTAGGATTCTCTCTGCTTCCTGAACCAAGATGTCTCTTTCCTTCCCTAGGTTAGGGAAGTTTCAGCTATTATTTCTTCAAATAAGGTTTCTACTCCTTTCACTCTCTTCTCCTTCTGGGACTTCTATAAATTGAATGTTTTGACATTTCATATTGCCCCCAAGCTCCCTTAGCCTATCCTTACTTCTTTTTTCTCTTTTTCCTTCCTGATGTTCAGGTTGAGAGCTTTCCATATTCTGCTTTCCAGATCACTGAGCCATTCTTCTGCATCCTCTTATCTGCTGTTGATTCCTTCTAGTTTTATTTTTCATTTGATTTGTTCTGTTTTATGTATTTCTTTATTTTTATTTTCATTAAAGTATTGTTAACATACAATCTTATGTTGGTTTCAGTGTGCATCACAGTGGTTCAACAGTCCCTGTAATCAAGTTACATTGTGATTGCAAATTATTGTGCCCTTTTATCCCCCGTACCCACACTGACCCCTCCTCCTTGGTAACCACTAGTCACTTCTCAGTGTCTATGAGTCTACTGCTATTTTGTTCCTTCTGTTTTGCTTTGTTTTTATATTATACAAATAAGTGAAATCATATGGTATTTGTCTTTCTCTGCCTGGCTTATTTCACTGAACATAATATCCTGTAGATCCATCCATGTTGTTGCAAATGAAAGGATTTCTTTTTATGGCTGAATAATATTCCATTGTGTATATGTACCACCTCTTCTTTATCCATTGTTCTGTTGATGGACACTTAGGTTGCTTTCATATCTTGGCTATTGCATATAGTGTGGTTATAAACATAGGGGTGCGTATGTGTTTTTGAATCAGGGATCTTGTTCTCTTCAGGTAAATTCCTGGGAGTGGAATTACTGGGTCAAATGGTATTTCTATTTTTAGTTTTTTGAAGAACGTCCATGTTGCTTTCCACAGTGGTTGAACCAGTTTACATTCTCACCAACAGTGTAGGAGGGTTCCCTTTTCTCTGCATCCTCACCAGCATTTGTTGTTTCTACTTTGTGGATAGTGGCCATCCTAACTGTTATGAGGTGATATCTCATTTTGGTTTTAATTTGCATTTCCTTGATGATTAGCAATGTGGAGCATCTTTTCCTGTGCCTGTTGGTCATCTGAAATGTACTATACTGTCTTCCCCCATGACCCCCACACACACCATCTGTGCCAAGCATAATGCCCCTCAATCCCCTTGTCCCTCACTTCCCACCCACCCTCCCTCCCCCACCCCTCCCCTTTGGTAACCGCTAGTCCCTTCTTGGAGTCGGTGAGTCTGCTGCTGTTTTGTTCCTTCAGTTTTGCTTCATTGTTAGACTCCACAAATGAGGGAAATCATTCGGTACTTGTCTTTCTCCACCTGGCTTATTTCACTGAGCATAACACCCTCTAGCTCCATCCATGTTGTAAATGGTAGGATTTGTTTTCTTCTTATGGCTGAATAATATTCCATTGTGTATATATCTTTTTATCTTTTTATCCTCTTTTTATCCATTTATCTTCTGATGGACACCTAGGTTGCTTCCATATCTTGGCTATTGTAAATAGTGCTGCAATAAACATAGGGGTGCATATGTCTTTTTCAAACTGGAGTGCTGCATTCTTAGGGTAAATTCCTAGGAGTGGAATTCCTGGGTCAAATGGTATTTCTATTTTTAGTTTTTTGAGGAACCTCCATAGTGCTTTCCACAATGGTTGAACTAATTTACATTCCCACCAGCAGTGTAGGAGGGTTCTCTTTTCTCTGCATCTTCACCAGCATTTGTTGTTCCTTTTCTTTTGGATGTTGGTCATCCTAACTGGTGTGAGGTGATATCTCATTGTGGTTTTAATTTCCACTTCACTGATGACTAGTGATGTGGAGCACCTTTTCATGTGGCTATTGGCCATCTGAATTTCTTCTTTGGAGAAGTGTCTGTTCAGATCCTCTGCCCATTTTTTAATCAGGTTATTTTCTTTTTGGGTGTTCAGGCATGTGAGTTCTTTATATATCTTGGATGTTAATCCCTTGTCACAGATGTCATTTATGAATATATTCTTCTATACTGTAGGATGCCTTCTTGTTCTACTGATGCTGTCCTTTGCCATACAGAAGCTTTTTAGTTTGATGTAGTCCCATTTGTTCATTTTTGCTTTTGTTTCCCTTGCCCAGGGAGATGCATTCAGGAAACAATTATGCATGTTTATATTCAGGAGATTTTTGCCTATGTTTTCTTCTAAGAGTTTTATGGTTTCATGACATACATTCAGGTCTTTGATCCATTTTGAGTTTAGTTTTGTGTATGGAATTAGACAATAATACAGTTTCATTCTCTTACATGTAGCAGTCCAGTTTTGCCAATACCAGTTTTTGAAGAGGCTGTCATTTCTCCATTGTATATCCATGGCTCCTTTATCATATATTAATTGGCCATATATGTTTGGGTTTATATCAGGGCTCCCTATTCTGTTGCATTGATCTATAGGTCTGTTCTTGTGCCAGTAATAAATTGTTTTGATTCCTGTGACTTTGTAGTAGAGCTTGAAGTCAGGCAGTGTAATCCTCCCAGTTTTGTTCTTTCTCAGGATTGCTTTGGCTATTCAGGGTCTTTTGCAGTTCCATATGAATTTTAGAACTATTTGTTCTAGTTCTTTGAAGAATGCTGTTGGTATTTTGATAGGGATTGGACTAAATCTGTAAATTGCCTTGGGCAGCATAGCCATTTTAACAATTTTAATCATTCCTATGCATGAGCATGGGGTAGCTTTCCAGTTATTTGTGTTGTCTTCAATTTCTTTCCTCAGTGTTTCATAGTTTTCAGAGTATAGGTCTTTCACCTCCTTATGTAGATTTTTTCCTGGGTATTTTATTCTTTTTGATGCAACTGTAAATGGGACTACTTTCCTAATTTCTCTTTCCACTAGTTTGTATGTATAAATGTAACATTTGCGTACATTGATTTTTATATCTTGAGACTTAATTCATTTATTAGTTCTAATAGTTTTTCGGTGGAGTCTTTAGGGTTTTCTATATATAGTATCATGTCATCTGCAAATAGTGACAGATTAACTTCTTCCTCACAAATTTGCATGGATTTTTTCTCTTTGTGTTGTCTGATTGCTGTGGCTAGGACCTCTAATACTATGTGGAATAAAAATGGTGAGAGTGAGCATCTGTGTCTTGTTCCGATCTTAGAGGAAAATATTTCAGCTTTTCACTGTTAAGTACAATATTGGCTATGGGTTTGTCATATAAGGCCTTTATTATGTTGAGGTATGTAGCATCTATACCCACTTTTTTGTGAATTTTTATAATGACTGGATGTTGAATTTTGTTAAATGCCTTTTCAGCATCTATCAAAATGATCATGTGGTTTTTATCCTTTTTATTAATGTGGTATATGATATTGATTGGTTTATACGTACTGTACCATCCTTGCATCCCACGAATAAATCCCATTTGGTCATGATGTATGATCTTTTTGGTGTATTTTTGGATTTGGTTTGCTAATATTTCTTTGAGGATTTTTGCATCTATGTTCATCAGGCATATTGGTCTGTACTTATATTTTTTTGTGCTTTCTTTATCTGGTTTTGGTATTAGAATAATGCTGGCCTCATAGAATGAGTTTGGAAGTAATTTTTTGGAATACTTTAAGACGAATGGGTATTAACTCTTCTTTAAATGTTTGGTAGAATTCGGCTATGAAGCCATCTGAACATGGTCTTTTGTTTTAGGGGAGTTTTTTGATTACCAATTCGATTTCATTGCTGGTAACTGGTCTGTCCAGATTTTCTCTTTCTTCCTGGGTCAATCTTGGAAGGTTACCGTTTTCTAGAAAGTTATCCATTTCTTCTTGATTGTCCAATTTATTACCATATAATTGTTCATAGTATTCTCTAATAATTCTTTGTATTTCTGTGATATCCATTGTGAGTATTCCTTCTTTATTTCTGATTCTGTTTATCTGTGTACATTCTCTTTTTTTTCTTGGTAATATGGCTAGGCATTTGTCTACTTTATTTTCTCAAAGAACCATCTTCTAGTTTCATTTATTTTTTCTATTGTTTTATTCTTCTCTATTTTATTTATTTCTACTCTGTTCTTTATTACGTCCCTCCTTCTACCTTTGCCCTTCATTTCTTCTTCTTTTTCTAGTTTCTTTAATTGTGATTTTAGACTGTTTATTTGAGATTGTTCTTGTTTCTTGAGGTAAGCCTGTATTGCTACGTACTTTCCTCTTAGAACTGCCTTTGCCACTTCCCACATATTTGGGGCTGTTGTGTTTTTGTTTTCATTTGTCTCCAATATTGCTTGATTTCTATTTTAATTTGTTCACTGATCCATTGATTATTTAGAAGCTTGTTGTTTAGCCTCCATGTGTTTGTTTGTCCTTTTTTTTCTTTGGGTAATTTATTTCTAGTTTCATACCATTGTGGTCTGAGAAGCTGCTCAATACGATTTTGATCTTTTTGAATTTATTGAGGCTCTTCTTGTGGCCTAGTATGCAATCTGTTCTGGAGAACATTCCATGTACAGTTGAGAAAAATGTGTATCCTGCTGCTTTTGGGTGGAGTGTTATGTAGATATCTGTTAAGTCCATTCAGTGCCTCTGTTTCCTTATTTATTTACTGTGAGGTTGATCTATCTATTGATGTGAGTGGTATATTACAGCCTCCTAAAATGAATGTGTTGCAATCTGTTTCCCCCTTTAGTTCTGTTAGTATTTGTTTTACATATTTGGGTGCTCCTATGTTGGGTGCATAGATACTTATAATGGTCATATCCTCTTATTGGGCTGACCTCTTTATCATTATGTAATGTCCTTCTTTGTCTCTTGTTACTTTCTTTGTTTTGAAATCTATTTTGTCTCATATAAGTATTGCTACTCCTGCTTTTTCCCTTCATATTATTTGCATGTATTATCTTTTTCTATCCCTTCACTTTTAGTCTTTGGTTCTGAAATGAGTCTCTTGTAGGGAGCATATAGATGGGTCTTGTTTCCTTATCAATTCTATGTCTTTTGATTGGTGCATTCAGTCCATTTACATTAAAGTGATTATTTACAGATATGCACTTACTGACATTTTATTAATTGTTTTCTGGCTGTTTTTTACATCTCCTCTCTGTTCCTTTCTTCCTCTTTTATACTCTTCTCTTGTTATTGATGGTTTTCTTCAGTGTTGTAATTGGATTTCTATCTCTCTTTTTAAAATTAATTTATTGTGTGTGTGTGTGTGTATTTATTGTAGGCTTTAGTTCTGTGGTTACCAAAGGCTCAAGGCTTATTGGGATGTTTCCTTATTTATTTATTTACTGTGAGGTTGATCTATCTATTGATGTGAGTGGTATATTAAAGCCTCTCACTATAAAATATAATAATGTATCCTTACTATATAATAATGTATCTTAAATCACTGATTACTCTATTTCAAAGACAATCTAAAGGTACTTTTTTTCCTTCTTGTTCTTCCTTCCACACTTTTTGTGTCCTTTGACTGATTTTGTTTATAGTTGATATTGATTCTTTTGCTTTATTTTAATTTTGTATGTGCTTTGTAATTAGTTGGTCTACTACCTTTACTGTGGGTTTATTTTCACTGGTGAAAGCTATTTAGCCTTAGGGTCATTTCCATCTACAGCATTCCCTTTAATATATGCTGTAAGGTTGGCCTAGTGGTGATGAATTCCTGCAACTTCTGTTTATCTGGAAATTGTTTAATCCCTGCTTTAAATTTAAATGCTAATCTTTCTGGGTAGAGACTTCTTGGTTGGAGGTTCTTCTGTTTCAGTACATTAAATTTATCACACCCCTCCCTTCTGGCCTGTAGAGTTTCTGTTGAGAAGTCTGCTGATAGCCTGATGGGATTTCCTTTATAAGCAATGTTTTCTCCCTCTGGATGCTTTCAATACTCTCTCCTTATCCTTGATCTTTGCCATTTTAATTATTATAAGTCTTGGTGTTCTTTCTGGGGTTCCTTTTGTTAGGGGATCTCTGTGCTTCCATGACCTGAATGTCTATTTCCTTCCCCAGATTGGGGGAATTCTCAACAGTTATTTCCTTAAAGACACTTTCTATCCCTTCGTCTCAGTCTTCTCTTTCTGATACCCCTATTATGTGATTATTGTTTTGTTTGGATTGGTCACATAGCTCTCTTATCATCCTTACATTCCTAGAGATCCTTTTTTCTCTCTGTCCCTCAACTTCATTGTGTTTCTCTTCTCTAATTTTCATCTCATTGACTGTCTCCTTTACTTGAGGTAACTGATACTCATTCTCTCCATTGTATGTTTCATTTCAGATACTGCATTTTTCAGCTCTGGGTGGCTCTATTCTGCGTTTTCTCTTTGTTGAAGTCCTTGAGATCTTGAATACTTTTCTATAAATCTGTGAGCATGTTTATTACTTCTACTTTGAAATATTTATCAAGAAGATTGGTGATCTCTGTTTCATTTAGTTGTCTCTCTTGGGTTCTGTCTTGTAGTTTTGTTTGGATCAAATTCCTCTGCCCACTCATTTTGTCAGGGATTCTGTGTTTCTTCCTTTGTATTCGATGTCTCTGCTATGCCCTCTGGCCTATGGAGTAATAGCTTTATGAAAAAGGCATGCTACGGTGCCCAGAACTTCAAGATTCTTTACTCTCTAGTGCCTGCTTCTAATTTGCAGGGGCCCCAGCTGTGGGCAGGCCATGGGCATGGTTACCTGTCTGCGTCTGCAGTGGTCTCAATCTGAGCTGGCAGTTTGCCTCCGCTGCTGCCTCCGTAATCAGCTCAGGAGTTTCTGCTGAGCTCACTATGGGAGGGGCTGCCCTCTGTCTAGCCTGCAGCAATGGTGGGGCTGCAAAGTTAATGGGGTGGGTGGACCAATGTTTGTCTCTGCCCTGGCTGGATATGCAGCACCATATTTGGACACCGACAGGGATAAAGGAGCTCTTGGGGCTGGCTTCTGCAGGCACCTCACCAGTTGGGCTGAAACAGAGCCAAAGAAGCTGGGAGAGTCTCCCTCTGCCTGCTAGGCAGCAAAGTCTGATGCTGGTGGGCCAGGTCGGTTGGTTCCTGACAGCGCATGCACTGGTGAGGTATCCCCCACCTGCCCTTTCTCCTGAAGAGAGAGTTCCATCCAACCCTTGCCCCTCTGGTCCCCTTCCATTGCTGGCAAATCTTTCAAACTGCCACCTCTGCTTTGGGTCTCAGGACTGGCAGAGCATGCCTATCCTCCCAGAGTGTTATGTCTGTCCCTGGTGTCCAGTCCTGCTAATCAGCAGAACCCAATGTAATGTGTGCTTGTGCTCCCAGAGCAGATCTCCAGGGTCAGGTGCACAGCACTCCCGGGCTTCTTCCCCCTCCCTGATCCATTCCTCTTTCTCCCACCTGTAGGCTGAGGTTGGGTGAGGGCTTGGGTCCCATTCAATCTTGGCTTTTCCACCTTACAGTTTTCTGTGTGGTCCTCTCTTCTTCCTCAGGTGTAGGTGGTCTGTTCTTCAGTCTTCAGGTTGCTTTCAGGTCTAGTTGCATTTGCTGTATTTTCTTCTTTTATGTGTTTTTGGGAGGAGGTTTCTGTCTTGTCTTCCTATTGTACCATCTTTAATCCCACTTCTGCTGGTTCTGTTTTTTATTTCCTATCTCATTATCAGTGAGCTCCTCCACTCGTAAGTCCTGTGAACATCTTTATATCATTAATTTGAACTCTCTATCCAGTAGATCATTTTAACTCTTTCATTTAGTTCTTTTTCTGAAGTTTTGTCATGTTCTTTGTTTCAAGCATATTTCTCTGTCTCATTTTGACTTTCTGTGCTTGATTGTATGAATTATTAGAAAGAGCTCCCTCTTCTGTTTTTGAAGGATTGGCCTTTTGTAGGGAAGGTCCCTTGGGTAGACTGTGTGTACCGGATGGTTTTGTCTGGCTAGCTGGAGGCTTAATGTGCGTGAGCCAGGTTGGTGTCAGGGCACAGTTACAGGGTGATGCAGTTGGAGGGGCCCAATTGGAGGGATTACTGAGTGGATACTGATGGGGCCTAAGTTGGCAGGGAGTGAACCCAGTCATGCTCTCCTGGGTTGGGCAGCAATTGGCTCTGTACCTACCCCAGGCCCAGGTACAGCTTCCAGAAAAGACCCTCCTCCACAGCAACTTCCTTGGTGCCTGTGGTGCATCAATGGCTCAGACATGCTTTCCAGGAGTGGGCAGCTGCTGGCTCTGCACTTGTTCAGTTCCAGGTCCAGGTATGGCCCCCAGGAAAGCCCTACCCTATAGCCACTGGCTCCTAGTCCAAGTCCAGGGTAGAGCAGCAGCTCAGGACCTAAGGATGACTCGCTTCAGAAAAGTCCCACCTCCACAGCTACTGGGTGGACACCCATAGTGCCCTTGTGGCCAGGGTCTTCTCTCCACTGGTCAGTGGTGACTGGCTCTGTGCCTTAGGGCAGCTGTGGCCTGAGCTCTCCCAATGACAAGTCAGTGTAGGTGGGGGCCAGTAAACTGCCTAGAACAAGGTTGAAATTCATATGTACTCCCCAGCTCTGTTCCCACGTCACTCTCAATATGTGGAAGGAGGGCAAAAAATGGCACTTGCCAGACCTCTGATCCAGAGAGATTTCCAGCCATTCCCCTACCAAACTGGGTGATTTAGTTGTATAAATTAGGTTTTTTCATTTATAGTCTAGATGCACTTTAAAGCATGGTGTGTCTCCTATGCTGCAGGACAGGGAATCTGTATCCAGGACCCTCAGCATTATCCCTCCTCTCTGTGGTCATTGCACTAGGGGTGGGGTTCCCTCCATTACTGTGTGTCCATCTCTTGTCATTTTTTATGTGATCTTGCTATCCCTCATTGTGCAGAAGGCAAATGCTCACTCCTCAGTTTTTCCTCAAGATTAATTGCTCTGTGTGTAGGTGTAGATTTGCTGTGCCGGTGGGAGTAGATGGGCTCAAGCTTGCACTACACTGCCATATTCCCAGAATTCTAATGTATACATATTTTGCATTTAATTTTGTTAGTCTAAATTCATGGCAGATATTATAAAATCAACATTGATCTTCTTATAACCCAAGTTTTTATTCTCACTCACCTTCCAGTTCTCTGATTGTTGATTCTCACATTTGTCTCATCTCTCCTCTGAGATTTAGACTTGTAGTTTTAACTACCTACTTGGCATATTCACTTGGATTCCAAATGGCAATCAAACTGACATGACAGAAGTTGGAATTTTGATTCTTTTTTTCTTCCCCAAATCTGCTCTCTCCCCAGCATTCTTTCTCAATAAATGGCATCACTACTCATCCATTTGCTTAGAGGGGGAAAAAAACCCCACAAAACTTGGAGTCATTCTTGCCTTCTTTTTCTGTCCTGCACTCTACCTAGCAGCAAACACTGCTGCTGTACCTTGGAAAGTATTCTGTATCTGACCACTTTTTTTTTTGTAGATAATTATTTTTTATTGCAGGGTAGTTGACACAGAGTACTACATTACATTAGTTTCAAGTGTACAACACAGTGATTCAACATTTATATACATGATAATTCTAGGTTCCAGCTATCACCCTACCAAGCTGTTACAATATCTTGACTATATTCCTTATGCTATACATTACATCCCGGTTACTTATTTATTTTAACATTGGAAGTCTGTCCTTTTTTTTTTTTTTTTTTGTGAGGGCATCTCTCATATTTATTGATCACATGGTTGTTAACGACAATAAAATTCTGTATAGGGGAGTCAATGCTCAATGCACAATCATTAATCCACCCCAAGCCTAATTTTCGTCAGTTTCCGATCTTCTGAGGCATAACAAACAAGTTCTTACATGGAGAACAAATTCTTACATAATGAATAAGTTACATAGTGAACAGTACAAGGGCAGTCATCACAGAAACTTTCGGTTTGGCTCATGCATTATGAACTATAAACAGTCAGTTCAAATATGAATACTCATTTGGTTTTTATACTTGATTTATATGTGGATACCACATTTCTCTCTTTATTATTATTATTTTTAATAAAATGCTGAAGTGGTAGGTAGACACAAGATAAAGGTAGAAAACATAGTTTAGTGTTGTAAGAGAGCAAATGTAGATGATCAGGTGTGTGCCTGTAGACTATGTGTTAATCCAAGCTGGACAAGGGCAATAAAACATCCACATATGCAGATTTCTCTCAGAACAGGGGGGGTGAGGTTCTAAGCCTCACCTCTGTTGATCCCCAATTTCTCACCTGATGGCCCCCCTGCGACTGTGCCTGTCTTAGGTTGTTCCTCCCTTGAGGAATCTTACCCGTCTCTGGCTAACCAGTCATCTTCTGGGGCCATACAGGGAAATGTAAAGTTGGTAAGTGAGAGAGAAGCCTTATTGTTTGAAAAGGTTAGCTTTTTACTTCTTTGCATATTTATGCCCTGTGGCTTCTATGCCCAGCATTTGTCTTGAGGTATCTTTACCACTTGGAAGAATTATGATACTCGGTAAATTTGATATGAGGCACGAATTCTATTTAAGGGTTGTAATTAGGAAGGAAGAAGAAAAGCTATAGAAGTAGCAGGCGGAAGAAAACATGGGAAGATTGATTATTTCTTTGACATATCTTCTTGTAGAGTAACTTCAGCATGTATAGGTTTTAAATTACTAATTAAATTGTGCACACACATTAACATAATGGGAGTATAGTTACATAACCAAAGCATATCTGTAATTACCAGCCATCTCCAGTGAAACCAAGAAAACCAGTTAGGCACCTTAGGCATTTGTGAAAACTTATCTATGATATGGTGGATATTGTCCAACTGAGCTTGAACAGTCTGAGAGAAATCAGACAAATTAAAACAACCCATTCCTGGGGACTGTTCACATCCCATATGTTCTTTTAACAGTAAGTAGTCTGTAGTTGTAAGATTTTGGAGCACTACAATTTGCACTTCTCCTAATTCTTGTTTGAGTTCCAACAGTATAGATCCAGTCAAATTTGTTGTTTTACTGTATGCACAGGCCAGTTTAGATATCTCTTTCTTCATTCCCATGGCAAGTCCAGGAACTGGTGGGATGAGTGCATCTACAGCTGTAGCAGTGCATGGATCTTTGTTGGGGTTTTTTGATGATCATCTTCTGGCATGAGTCTTCCCGAGAGTGCTGATGTTGGAAGTTCTTTTTCATATCGTATCTTAGTTCATTTTCGGGGTAGCCCAATTAGGCTTTGATCCTCTGTATAAACACAAGCAGACCCTTTGCCTACACTTTTATATGCCCTTTATACCCTTGTGTAGGACTCATTGGAGGTCTCCAAACAGGAACTGCCTTTTTTTTTTTTTGGTATCATTTATCTACACTTACATGATGAATATTATGTTTACTAGGCTCTCCTCTATACCAGGTCCCCCCTATAAACCCCTTTACAGTCACTGTCCATCAGCATAGCAAATGTTGTAGAATCACTACTTGCCTTCTCTGTGTTGTACAACCCTCCCCTTTCTCCCACCCCCCCATGCATGCCAATCTTAGTACCCCTCTTTCTCTCCCCCCCCTTATCCCTCCCTACCCACCCATCCTACCCAGTCCCTTTCCCTTTGGTACCTGTTAGTCCATTCTTGAGTTCTGTGATTCGGCTGCTGTTTTGTTCCTTCAGTTTTTCCTTTGTTCTTATATTCCACAGATGAGTGAAATAATTTGGTATTTCTCTTTCTCCGCTTGGCTTGTTTCACTGAGCATAATACCCTCCAGCTCCATCCATGTTGCTGCAAATGGTAGGATTTGCCCTTATGGATGAGTAGTATTCCATTGTGTATATGTACCACATCTTCTTTATCCATTCATCTATCGATGGACATTTAGGTTGCTTCCAATTCTTGGCTATTGTAAATAGTGCTGCGATAAACATAGGGGTGCATTGGTCTTTCTCATACTTGATTGCTGCATTCTTAGGGTAAATTCCTAGGAGTGCAATTCCTGGGTCAAATGGTAAGTCTGTTTTGAGCATTTTGATGTACCTCCATAGTGCTTTCCACAATGGTTGAACTAATTTACATTCCCACCAGCAGTGTAGGAGGGTTCCCCTTTCTCCACAGCCTCACCAACATTTGTTGTTGTTTGTCTTTTGGATGGCAGCCATCCTTACTGGTGTGAGGTGATACCTCATTGTAGTTTTAATTTGCATTTCTCTGATAATTAGCAATGTGGAGCATCTTTTCATGTATCTGTTTGCCATCTGTATTTCTGTTTTGGAGAACTGTCTGTTCAGTTCCTCTGCCCATTTTTTAATTGGGTTATTTGTTTTTTGTTTGTTGAGGCATGTGAGCTCTTTATATATTCTGGATGTCAAGCCTTTATCGGATCTGTCATTTTCAAATATATTCTCCCATACTGTAGGGTTCCTTTTTGTTCTATTGATGGTGTCTTTTGCTGTACAGAAGCTTTTCAGCTTAATATAGTCCCACTTGTTCATTTTTGCTGTTGTTTTCCTTGCCCGAGGAGATATGTTCAAGAAGAGGTCACTCATGTTTATGTCTAAGAGGTTTTTGCCTATGTTTTCTTCCAAGAGTTTAATGGTTTCATGACTTACATTCAGGTCTTTGATCCATTTTGAGTTTACTTTTGTATATGGGGTTAGACAATGGTCCAGTTTCATTCTCCTACATGTAGCTGTCCAGTTTTGCCAGCACCATCTGTTGAAGAGACTGTCATTTTGCCATTGTATGTCCATGGCTCCTTTATCAAATATTAATTGACCATATATGTCTGGGTTAATGTCTGGATTCTCTAGTCTGTTCCATTGGTCTGTGGCTCTGTCCTTGTGCCATTACCAAATTGTCTTGATTACTATGGCTTTATAGTAGAGCTTGAAGTTGGGGAGTGAGATCCCCCCTACTTTATTTTTCTTTCTCAGGATTGCTTTGGCTATTCGGGGTTTTTGGTGTTTCCATATGAATTTTTGAATTATTTGTTCTAGTTCATTGAAGAATGTTGCTGGTAGTTTCATAGGGATTGCATCAAATCTGTATATTGCTTTGGGCAGGATGGCCATTTTGATGATATTAAATCTTCCTAGCCATGAGCATGGGATGAGTTTCCATCTGTTAGTGTCCCCTTTAATTTCTCTTAAGAGTGACTTGTAATTTTCAGAGTATAAGTCTGTCACTTCTTTGGTTAGGTTTATTCCTAGGTATTTTATTTTTTTTGATGCAATTGTGAATGGAGTTGTTTTCCTGATTTCTCTTTCTATTGGTTCATTGCTAGTGTATAGGAAAGCCACAGATTTCTGTGTGTTGATTTTATATCCT
This sequence comes from Manis pentadactyla, assembly GCF_030020395.1. Classification (NCBI taxonomy): domain Eukaryota; kingdom Metazoa; phylum Chordata; class Mammalia; order Pholidota; family Manidae; genus Manis; species Manis pentadactyla. Next base: position 28,378,737 of record NC_080029.1, read on the forward strand.
GCTACTTTGCTGTATTCCGATATCAGTTCTAGTAGTTTTGGGGTGGAGTCTTTAGGGTTTTTTATGTACAGTATCATGTCATCTGCAAATAGTGACAGTTTAACTTCTTCTTTACCAATCTGGATTCTTTGTATTTCTTTGTTTTGTTTGATTGCCGTGGCTAGGACCTCCAGTACTATGTTAAATAACAGTGGGGAGAGTGGGCATCCCTGTCTAGTTCCCGATCTCAGAGGAAATGCTTTCAGCTTCTCGCTGTTCAATATAATGTTGGCTGTGGGTTTATCATAGATGGCCTTTATTATGTTGAGGTACTTGCCCTCTATTCTCATTTTGCTGAGAGTTTTTACCATGAATGGATGTTGAACTTTGTCAAATGCTTTTTCAGCATCTATGGAGATGATCATGTGGTTTTTGTCTTTCTTTTTGTTGATGTGGTGGATGATGTTGATGGACTTTCGAATGTTGTACCATCCTTGCATCCCTGGGATGAATCCCACTTGGTCATGGTGTATGATCCTTTTGATGTATTTCTGAATTTGGTTTGCTAATATTTTGTTGAGTATTTTTGCATCTACGTTCATCAGGGATATTGGTCTGTAGTTTTCTTTTTTGGTGGTGTCTTTGCCTGGTTTTGGTATTAGGGTGAAGTTAGCTTCATAGAATGAGTTTGGGAGTATTCCCTCCTCCTCTATTTTTTGGAAAACTTTAAGGAGAATGGGTATTCTGTCTTCTCTGTATGTCTTATAAAATTCCGAGGTAAATCCTTCTGGCCCAGGGGTTTTGTTCTTTGGTAGTTTTTTGATTACCGCTTCAATTTCGTTGCTGTTAATTGGTCTGTTTGGATTTTCTGTTTCTTTCTGGGTCAGTCTGGGTAGGTTGTATTTTTCTAGGAAGTTGTGCATTTCTCCTAGGTTTCCCAGCTTGTTAGCATATAGGTTTTCATAGTATTCTCTAATAATTCTTTGTATTTCTGTGGGGTCCATCGTGATTTTTCCTTTCTCGTTTCTGATACTGTTGATTTGTGTTGACTCTCTTTTCCTCTTAATAAGTCTGGCTAGAGGCTTATCTATTTTGTTTATTTTCTCAAAGAACCAGCTCTTGGTTTCATTGACTTTTGCTATTGTTTTATTCTTCTCAATTTTATTTATTTCTTCTCTGATCTTTATTATGTCCCTCCTTCTGCTGACCTTAGGCCTCATTTGTTCTTCTTTTTCCAATTTCGGTAATTGTGACATTAGACCATTCATTTGGGATTGTTCTTCCTTTTTTAAATATGCTTGGATTGCTATATACTTTCCTCTTAAGACTGCTTTTGCTGTGTCCCACTAATTGTGACATTAGACCATTCATTTGGGATTGTTCTTCCTTTTTTAAATATGCTTGGATTGCTATATACTTTCCTCTTAAGACTGCTTTTGCTGTGTCCCACAGAAGTTGGGGCTTAGTGTTGTTGTTGTCATTTGTTTCCATATATTGCTGGATCTCCATTTTGATTTGGTCATTGATCCATTGATTATTTAGGAGCGTGTTGTTAAGCCTCCATGTGTTTGTGAGCCTTTTTGCTTTCTTTGTACAGTTTATTTCTAGTTTTATGCCTTTGTGGTCTGAAAAGTTGGTTGGTAGGATTTCAATCTTTTGGAATTTACTGAGGCTCTTTTTGTGGCGTAGTATGTGGTCTATTCTGGAGAATGTTCCATGTGCACTTGAGAAGAATGTGTATCCTGTTGCTTTTGGATGTAGAGTTCTGTAGATGTCTATTAGGTCCATCTGCTCTACTGTGTTGTTCAGTGCTTCTGTGTCCTTACTTATTTTGTGCCTGGTGGATCTATCCTTTGGGGTGAGTGTTGTGTTGAAGTCTCCTAGAATGAATGCATTGCAGTCTAGTTCCCCCTTTAGTTCTGTTAGTATTTGTTTCACATATGCTGGTGATCCTGTGTTGGGTGCATATATATTTAGAATGGTTATATCCTCTTGTTGGACTGAGCCCTTTATCATTATGTAGTGTCCTTCTTTATCTCTTGTTACTTTCTTTGTTTTGAAGTCTATTTTGTCTGATATTAGTACTGCAACCCCTGCTTTCTTCTCGCTGTTGTTTGCCTGAAATATGTTTTTCCTTCCCTTGACTTTTCGTCTGTCAATGTCTTTGGGTTTGAGGTGAGTTTCTTGTAAGCAGCATATAGATGGGTCTTGCTTTTTTATCCATTCTATTACTCTATGTCTTTTGATTGGTGCATTCAGTCCATTAACATTTAGGGTGACTATTGAAAGATATGTACTTATTGCCATTGCAGGCGTTAAATTTGTGGTTACCAAAGGTTCAAGGTTAGCCTCTTTAGTATCTTACTGCCTAACTTAGCTCGCTTATTGAGCTGTTATATACACTGTCTGGAGATTCTTTTCTTCTCTCCCTTCTTATTCCTCCTCCTCCATTCTTCATATGTTGGGTGTTTTGTTCTGTGCTCTTTTTAGGAGTGCTCCCATCTAGAGCAGTCCCTGTAAGATGTCCTGTAGAGGTGGTTTGTGGGAAGCAAATTCCCTCAGCTTTTGTTTGTCTGGGAATTGTTTAATCCCACCATCATATTTGAATGATAGTCGTGCTGGATACAGTATCCTTGGTTCAAGGCCCTTCTGTTTCATTGCATTTAATATATCCTGTCATTCTCTTCTGGCCTGTAAGGTTTCTGTCGAGAAGTCTGATGTTACCCTGATGGGTTTTCCTTTATAGGTGACCTTTTTCTCTCTAGCTGCCTTTAAAACTTTCCTTGTCCTTGATCTTTGCCATTTTAATTATTATGTGTCTTGGTGTTGTCCTCCTTGGATCCTTTCTGTTGGGGGTTCTGTGTGTTTCCGTGGTCTGTTCGATTATTTCCTCCCCCAGTTTGGGGAAGTTTTTAGCAATTATTTCTTCCAAGATACTTTCCATCCCTTTTCCTCTCTCTTCTTCTTCTGGTACCCCTATAATACAGATATTGTTCCTTTTGGATTGGTCACACAGTTCTCTTAACATTGTTTCATTCCTGTAGATCCTTTTATCTCTCTCTCTGTCAGCTTCTATGCGTTCCTGTTCTCTGGTTTCAATTCCATCAATGGCCTCTTGCATCCTAGCCATTCTGCTTATATACCCTTCCGGGGTTTGTTTCATTTCTGTAATCTCCTTTCTGGCATCTGTGATCTCCCTCCGTACTTCATCCCATTATCTCTTGTGTATTTCTCTGCATCTCTGTCAGCATGTTTATGATTCTTATTTTGAATTCTCTGTCAGGAAGACTGGTTAGGTCTGTCTCCTTCTCTGGTGTTGTCTCTGTGATCTTTGTCGGCCTGTAGTTTTGCCTTTTCATGGTGATAGGAATAGTTTGCAGAGCTGGGACGAGTGACGGCTGCAAGAACTTCCCTTCTTGTTGGTTTGTGGCCCTCCTCTCCTGGGAGAACAGCGACCTCTAGTGGCTTGTCCTGGGCAGCTGGGCACAGACAGGGCTTCTGCTCCCTGCCCGGCTGCTATGGAGTTTATCTCTGCTGTTGCTGTGGGTGTGGCCTGCTTCAGGCCGCTGCTCCAAAATGGTGGATTCCCGTTGGAGGGGGAGCGGCCTGGAGGCTATTTATCTCTGTAAGGGGCCTCCGAGCTCCCTGCAGCGCAGGGGATTAGGGTGCCCAGAGATCCCCAGATTCTCTACCTCTGGATTAAGTGTCCCGCCCTGCCCCTTTAAGACTTCCAAAAAGCACCCGCCAAAACAAAACAACGACCACAAAAAAACAAAAAAATTTGTAAAATTAAAAAAATTAAAAAATAAAAAAATTAAAAATGGCCGCTCGTTTTTCTTCATTCTCCGGCGCCAGCCTCAGGCATCTGCTCACCGGTTTTGCTGCCCTGTTTTCCTAGTATTGGGGTCCCTACCCCTTTAAGACTTTCAAAAAGCGCTCGTCAAAACAAAACAGCAAAAAAAAAAAAATGGCCGCTCGCTTTTCTTATGTCCTCCCGCGCCAGGCCTCCGGTACCTGCTCACTGTTCTTGCTGCCCTGTTTCCCTAGTGTCCAGGGCCCCGCGCACACATTGTGTCTGCGCTCTGGCCCGGATGGCTGGGGCTGGGTGTTCAGCAGCCCTGGGCTCCGTCTTCCTCCCGCTCTGCCTATTCTTCTCCTGCCGGGAGCTGGGGGGTGGGGCGCTCGGGTCCTGCGGGGCCGGGGCTTGTATCTTACCCCCTTCGCGAGGCACTGGGTTCTCGCAGGTGTGGATGTGGTCTGGATGGTGTCCTGTGTATTCTGGTCTTTATTCTAGTTAGAGTTGTCTTTGTTATATTTTCATAGATATATGTGGTTTTGGGAGGAGATTTCTGCTGCTCTACTCACGCCATCTTGGCTCCAGTCCTGTATCTGACCACTTTTAATCACCTGCACTGCTATTACCCTGGTCTAAAATGATCATCTCTCATCTGAATGACTACAGTAGTCTCCCAACTGGCCTCAGTGTCTTTGATACTAATAATATAATCAATGCCTAAAGTTGATTCTCCACAGGGTAACCAGAATACTTTTAAAGGTTAATTAGATCATGCTACTTCCCTATTTTCAACTACCCAGTGGCTTCCTAAAACACCTATCCCCTGGCTATCTCTCTGACCTCCCCCTTTTCTATTTTTCTCCCCCTTACTGCTTGGCTTAAGACCAGGGACATGCTTCCACTGCAGGTCATTGCCTTCACTATTCCCTCATCCTTAATCAGGTCTCTCCTCAAAGACCACCTATTCAAATATGTCTTCCCTGACCAGTCTGTTTTAAGTACACTTACACAATGCTTTGTAGTCCTGAAGTCAAGGTAAGTGATGAATGTCACATTATGATTTCCAAAGTCTGTTCCTAGAGCCAGGAAACAATAAGTATAAACACTCATCCTGGAGTCAACTAGTCCCAAAACAGATGCTCCCTGCTTCTTTACCCCAACTCCCCCTCCCAAAGGATTCTTCTCTGATCTCCAGAGGAAAAGGTCAGTCTGGCTCTCCTTATATCTATACCTCCCTGTACTTTTAGCCAACAAAAATTCTACTCTGCTAACGGTAGTGAACCAGTAGCAAACATTGGATGGCATTCTCTACCCATAATGGAAAAAGTAACCCAGTATATGTTCTGCTTTAAATTTCACTTATGGCTTCAAGTGTTAAGTTAAAAAATCTAGAAGAAAACACAACCTTTAACAGTGAAGACACATTTACTTTTTTTTGTTGTATACCTTTAATTGATTATTGAACACAATAAGTATGTGTTACATTAGAAAAATAAATGAAAAATTAACGTGTTCAAAAAAGTTACCTAAATAATACATCATTAGTACCGATGACATGTATTTAATGTTATCCAGGGCACAACTGTTTCATATAAGATTATTAAGCACTAGAATCTGACTTTGAATCTCTCATGTCAACAACAGACCAATGCATTATAATTTGGGTGATGCTCCCTTCTGAGTGCCTCCAAGATGTTTGCAGAAGAAGGTTAGAATGTGATTCCAAGCATCTACTTGGGCTTTAGAATGAGCCCTGGGCTCCCCACCCCAGATCACAGGTTTATTCAGTATTTTGTGCAGGGAAGCTGGGCACATGGGGAAGTAAGGAGGCTCAATGTAATGCCCAGTTCCAGGGTAAGAAATGATCTGGGGTTTTTCCTTTCCATGGGCCTGTAACCGTTCAGAGGCTGTTTGGGCATATAACTCACTCCTCCAGTTATGGTCATCCTGACCAACAATGAAGAGAATGGGCCCATCGGCTTTCTCAACTGGAATCATGCTGGGATTCTCACACCCTCCTACAATATCATTCCTTATATCCACAATGTCCAGGAGGCCTGAGAAGGCTACCTTGATTCTCCTCAGATCATGGCCCAATGATGGGATGCACGTCTGCTTGTAGTATATAGCTTTGTTTCCACTGAACCCAGATCCATTGATGGAAACTGTGGCTGAGATGTTCTTCAAAAATGAGGCCATGGAGAGACAAATATCAGCCCCTAAAGAAGTGCCCAAAAGCCCAATGCCTGGACCTTTTACCTGGAAGAAAAAAGAGAGGAGTCAAGAGAAAAATGTTTTTCTGAATACAACTAGAGATGCTGCTAACTTTAATTTGTGTATTGGCCACAAGATAATAAACCTTAGCTGACAGAGGAGTTTCTTCCCACATAAAAGAATATCTGACTGAACACATGACAAACAAATCATAAATTCACTGCAAATTTGGGGATCAGTTACAAATGTTTCAGAGAATCATCCCCTAGAGAATGCTGCATCATGGAGCATGTCAAGTTCAGGGCCTCATTCAGGTGGGCATGATCAAAGTCTCAATGTGCCTTGGTATCTGTGGAACAAAGTCTGTTCCAGTAAGTGAATCATTCATTAGGTCCCATCTAAATATGATGACAAATAATTAACTTTATGGACTGAAAGATCTTTGAGTCCAATTAAGTAGTTCTTAGCTTCTGAAATTGGTGAGCAAGTTCTGATAAAAATCTGAACATATTTTGATATCAGAAAATTAAGATTAAAAAAACAAGCATGCAAAGCTAATGAATCAGAGGCTCCATTTGTATAACAAAGGAATTTAAATATTCCTAAATAAAATCTCATGGATTTTATGAATCAGTTCTGCATCATTACAGATTCCATCTGACCAAGAAAGTGGAAATAGGCATCTAAAGCCAAGGAAGTCTCCAGAAGAAATCTCTGTGAAAGAAGAGTACAGCAGCATCAGTGTGCCTGGCACAGGTAGGACAAAGCAACACCCTATGTGGAGATATTGCTAGAGAAAATGATACAACAACGAACATTAGGAGAACCTGAGAGTGTTGAAGCATGTAGCACAGGGCTTCTTCAAAGTAGTCCAGGTATATGCTGTCATATTTCTTGGGAAGATCTTCAAAGTCATAATAAGCTAGAGCCAATGTGGCAAAGCCATGGCCAGCCAGAAGGCTGGCCCGATACTCCAAAAGGCCTCCTCCAGTACCATAGATGTCAATAATCCCTGGGAAAGGCCCAGTTCCTAGAGAAGGGAATATTATATAAAGGGAAGGCTTTATACAATTTAAAGAATTTGCTTTCCTTTTAGAGATCTTTCTAAATTATTTAGTTGGTTCCTGTCAATCAAAGAAAACAGCTCCCTGAGTCACTATTGAAAAGGGATACAAGTTCCTTGTGGGGAGGAAAATCTACATGGTATCTTCTTGTTGATGAGTTTACCTTCCATATGATTCTATCATAAGTTATCTTCAACTCTAGTTCTAAGGGAAAGTAACAGTCTTTCATTAACGACTACAGCATAGAAAGAGGAATTTCACATTTATTGTTGTATCACAGTGTTCTGTTAAGAGAATTGGACAGACAATTAAGACTCTTTAAACAAAACTTTACATTGTGCTGCAGCAAACCTTGGCTTTTTTTGTGTATTGTTATTTCAGATATCTATTTAGAGAGAGAAAAGAAAAATAAATACCCAGAGATGGCTTTTGGGGAGGAAAGCAGTGAAGTCTGAAGTGTGTTCCAGTGGTATACAGAGGAACATGAGGAAGTGAAGGGGCCCAGCACACTAAAGAAGGGCAACATGGCAATCTATTGTAACCGTCAACGTTTTGTGTTAAGACCGGCTGAGCTGATGCCCATAGAGATCTGTAGGGTAGTTATTAATAGTGAAGTGGACAACATACCCACCGATCCTGACCCTATTTTTTAATCTGCCGAATAACAGTACCACCTCATTGGGATGTTACAGAGATTAAATGAGAGAATGCAAGCAAAACACTGAGCCTAACATCAAAATACTTTCTGGTTTTCGGCCACTGATTTAGTCACTGTCATCTTCTCTGACCGTGCTCCCAGGCCAAACTCCCCCTGCAGCAGTACCGGAAACCACTGGCAGCCCAGGACACCTACTCTTGCGCCCCAGCATACAGGCTCACCTGGTGGCAGGAAGAGCGTGGCGCGCACCCGGCCCGCGCGCATCGGCTCCCGCCGCACCCCGGGCCCTAGGAACTCGCGCTCCTGCACCGCGCGGCCAAGGAGCCGCCCGGCCTCGGGCTCGTGGCCGTCCAGCACCTCCAGCTCCACGGTCAGAGGCGTCAGCACGTCGCGCTTCAGAAACCGCCAAAAAGGCTTCTCGGGCTCCAGGGCCCAGAGGAGCCCCATGGGCTCGAGCCCCACGAAGCTGCCGCCCAGAGCGGGCGCGCGCGTGAGGTCCAGCAGGCCGGTGGCGTCGGCGCAGTAACGTGCGTGGGCCCGAAACAGTGTGCCCTTCTCGTCGCGCAGGGACGCGCGCAGCGTGACCGGCTGTCCCGGGGCCAGGCCGCGCACGGCGATGCGCGTAGGCTCGTGCCAGAGGCTGCGGCCCGCGGGCTCCAGCGTCACCGTCGCCGCCATTCTAGGCCTCCCGCTGCTGCTGTTGGAGCTCCAAGCAGGCGCCGGGCAGCCTTGGCGCCGGCCCCAGTCCCGTCTCAGGCCGTGGAGATAGCGCCGGGAGGCCCGAGGGAATCAGGCGTCCCCTGGCGCGGGGAGCAGTTAGTTGCTGAGCCACCTTTGGAGGCTCTGGGCGCCTCAGACCTGTGGACTTTGCCCGGGACTCCTCTCGTGGTTCCGGTGGCCCGGAGTGGTGCGCGCGGGGACGTCCGGAGGTCAGGCTGTGGCGCCAAACCCGCCCCCTGGACGCTTCTCTGCCTCAAACCTGACAGATAGGACTAGGGTGCGGGACGAAAGGCGATTTCAGGAATTTCAGACCATCCTTCTGAAAAAGAAGGGCAGTCTTTGGAAAATGACCATAAAACTTTATAGATGCAATGTCCAGGAATGCTCAACCAGAAATCCCATAGTAAAAGGTGCTGTTAGTAAAAAAGTGACTGCTTATTATACACCTGTTATATCCCAAACACTTTGCATATATAAGGACTGTATTCCTGTCCTTGTATTAATGGAGGAGGAAACTGAGCTCCAGAGGACTTAACAAGTGGCAGAGCCAAGGCTCTGACTTCCGGGTCCAGATAACCACGAGTGGCAGCAGCTGCATGGTAACAGGCCACCTGAGTCCTAGCCTGGGGCAGATCAAGCTCTATCTCCCTGGGTCTCGCAGTTTTTATATATAACAATAACAGAGTAAAAACCTCCCTGATAACAGGGCTCAAATGTGATTGTGTATGTAGAAAAATTCACTAAAGCCCAAATGTAGTATATAGTATCTTACTTCGAGACTTGATTTTGTAATGATTTTTTTGGGCCCAGATTCTCCAGATAGCTTGCTCTCATTTTTCTTTTCAATTCACTTTAAAACTGCTGCTTTAAAAATCTTTGGGAAGATTTTTACTTTCCACAGTAAATTTTACACTTTTGGAAAATAGTGTTGCACATGCTTAATAAGTAATAAGTCTAATTATAAGAGATGAAACTTTAAAACTCTGAGAAAAAAACATAGGACTAAATCTTTGTGACCCTGTGTTAAGAAGTGGTTTCCCAGATGACAACAACGGCACAAGCAACAAAAGAAAAAATAAACTGGATCGCATCACAAGTTAAAACTTTTTTACAAATTACACTATTCAGAAAGTGAAAACCCACAGAATGGGAGAAAATATTTTATTCAGAATATATAAAGAACTCTAGCAACTCAATAAAAAAACATATAACCCAATTTAAAAATGGACAAAGGAACTGAAGTGACATTTTTCCAAAGAAGATACTCAAATGGCCAATAAGTACACAAAAGGATGCACAACAGCAGGAAAATGCAAATTAAAATCATAGAGGTTTCTCATTGGATCTCAAAGACTGTTGGTACTTATACACTCATTATATGATAAGTATACTGTGATATACTCATATAATGTGGCATGGCCCCTTTGAAAAACTATTTTCAGTTCCTCAAATGTTAATACAAAGTTAACATTTGACCCCACAATCCTTCTCTAGGTATATACCATAGAGAAAATATGTCACACAAAGACTTGTACAGAAACATTCACAGCAGCTTTATTCATCATAGCCCATGACAGGAAACAAATCAAGTATCTGTCAATAATGTGGTGTATCTACACAAGAGGATATTATTCAGCCGTAAAAAGGAATGAAGCATTGATGCATGCTGCACCACAGGTGAAACTTGAAAGTATTTTGAAGGACGCGAGACACAAAAGGCCACATATTGTATGATTCCATTTATGTGAACTGTCTAGAATAGGCAAATCCATAAAGACAGAAATTAGATTAGTGATTGCCAGGGTCTAGAGGAGGCAGAAATGAGAGTGACTGCTAGTGGATATGGGGTTTCTTGTTGGGGTGATGAAAATAATTCAGGAATTGAATAGTGGTGATGATTGATAACTGTAAACTAAAACTCACTGAATAGTATACTATAAAAGAGTGAATTTTACATATGATTTATATCTCAATAAAGCTGTTAAAACACATACAACTAAAATTTTTTTGAAGAATGGGGATAAGAAACAACTTTGAAATAATTTTATATCTTATTTTAGTGGCAACATTTTTCTCATTAAAATATTTATTATAATATTTACACAATGCATAGTATACTTTTAGAGTAGTGTAAATTAAAATGCTTCACTATATTTAAAAATACTGTTTACAACTTTCTGAGTTAAAAGTTTAGTTCTAGAATCAGTTTATTTAATACTTGGTTTTAAATGCTTATCTCAGCTGAAAAAATTGCCTTATAGAGATATGTTGAGTAAAATTGAAGAATCTCATCACAGGTTCTAAATCATAATACTTTTCATTTATATGCACTAATTATGCAAGATTTTTTATTAAAAGTCTACAAACTTCCATGATTTTTGGTATCAATGTTTTTCTGGCTGGCACTTAAACATTAAATCATTTTAATTATAAACAAATTAAAATGTGAAGTGGTGGAAGTAAAAGCCTGAATTTAAGAGAATTTAGGAAATTTTAAGAGAATGTGAGGAGAGAAATTGGAGGCAACAAGTAGATACAACTTTTGCTGGGAGTTTTGTGGTAAAGAGGAGCAGAGATATTCAAGAGAAAATGGCGTTGAGAGGTTGGCTTGTTTTTGCTTTTGCTTATTTAAGATGAGAGAAATAGCATCATGTTTTATGATGCTGATGAGAATTATATAGAAAAAAAGAAGAAATGTTGGAACAGACTCCTTGAATAGGCAAGAGGGTATAGGAAATAATACACAAGTAGAAGTGTTGACAAGGTAGGAACATGAACTACTCATTTGTAACAATGGGAAAGAGAGCAGAGTACAGAAGTATGGATGCTTTTAGGTGGGTAACTGTGATGGTGAGACTTTGTGTATGTTCAGTGCTCAGTGCAATACAACGTGAAGTCCTTTATACCTTGGTCATCACAAAGAGAAGGCAGAGAAACTGAAGACATCTGCCCCCAGGTTTGGCAGTGAATGAGCTGACATGATCTAGCCACACTGATTATTGTCAACTTAAGGTTTGTGGATATGAATTTAAAGCGAAACCAACAAAGAAAAAGCAAATACTAAGGGGTAGATATAAACTCAAATATATTACTAAGTACATTAAATGTAAATTAAAAGACAAAGACTATCAGACAGACTTTTAAAAATCAAACTATATGCTACTTATTGGAGAAGACACAGCTTGAATATTAAGACACAGAAAGGTTGAAGTAAAAAGATTAAAAAATATATCCTATATAAACACTAACAAAAGAAAAGCTATATCATAGCTATTAATTCAAGCAAAGTAAACTTTAAGGCAAAAAGCATTATCAGACATTAAGTCATTCCTCATAATAAAGGTATGACAATGAAAAGTTTGCCATACCATATTATATACCTAACAACATTGCCTCAAAATATAAAATACAAAATCATAACTGAATGAAGAAAGAGAAAAATCCACAAATTGGGTGATTTTTTAGTCATCTCAGTGAAAGTATAGAACAAAGAGATTTTATGAATCAATAAGGATATAAGAGATTTAAAGTGAGAGAGTCAGTATGTTTGTTTTTTTCTCTGGCCACATTCAGCTGCCCAGGTGCAGATGCAGAATACGCAGAGTGGGATTTAACTAGGATGGATTTTGCCAAGCCGGTATGAAGAGGGAGTAGAGTTGACAAGTGTTTGTGAGGAAATGTTTGACTGACTAAGGAGCATAGTGAAATGTTTGAGGGATCAGTGAATTATAGACCTTGGTGGGGGTCAAAGAATTTAGTCAAAATACTAGAGACAGTTAGTGAGAAGATAGGGAGTGTGAGAAAGTGGAGTTAGTGATCAGGCAATGGGAGGTTTGAAATGGAGACTATGGAGCAGTCATTATTGCCAATGACCAGGTCTAGGGTATCAGCAAGAGATATGAACAGATGACTTACAGACCGGAGTGTTGGAAATATCATCTACATGAATATGGAAATCATTAAGAATCAAGATGAGAGTTGTGATTTATATTCAGTGAAGGTTTTTTTTTATATCAATCAGAATAATTTACTGGAGGTTCACATCTAAAAACCTTGTTCTAATATGAAACTTCTATTTCATTATGCTTCTCCCATATGTAACATACTTCTACTAACTTTAATACACCATATCATTTATAATTATGTAAAATAATTTTCAAAATACATCATCTCAAACATGAAAATCTTAGTTTTAAGGCATAATTAAATCATATTCAAATATATTAATACCCATAATTAACTGCCTTTTAAAAAAGACTATTTTAAAAGCAATTTAAGTTTGCAAGAAAATTAAGGTGTAGAGATTTCCCTATATCTCCTGCCCCCATATATGCATAGCTTCCCCCTTTGTCAACATCTCCCACCAGAGTGCTACATAATTGATAAACATTGACATATCATTATCACCCAAAGTCCATATTTTACATTAGGTTCACTCTTCGGATTGTACATTCTATGAGTTTAGACAAATGTATGATGACATGTATCCATCATTATGGTATCATACAGAGTATTTTCACTGCCCTACAATAGGCTCTGCCTATTCATCCCTCCCTCTCCCCAGTCCATGGATGGCAACCACTATCTTTAGTTTCCATAGATCTGCCTTTTTCAGAATGTCAGAGTTGGAATCATACAGTTTGTAACCTTTTCAAATTGGCTTCTTTCACTTAGTAATATGCATTTAAGGATCCTTCCATGTCTTCATGGTTTAATAGCTCATTCAATTTAAGTGCTGAATAATACTCTGTTCTCTGAATGTACTAAAGTTTTTTTTATCCATTTACCTAATGAAGGATATCTTGGTTGCTCCCAAGTTTTGGCCAATTTTAATAAAGCTGCTATATAAATATCTGTATGTAGGCTTTTGTGTGGATATAAATTTTTAGCTCCTTTAAGTAAATACCAAGGAGCTCAATTCCTGACTTGTATGGTAAGAGTATATTTAATTTTGTAAGGAACTGCTATACCTAAATGTCCAAAATTAGAAAATTGCTTAAGTTTATAGATTATGAAATACTATCACTATTTAGAAGGCATGGTATAATGCTCATTTAATTATTTTTTTCAGAGAAAAGCACGATGAAAATCTACACGTACAGTAAAATAAACACCCATTTTCATAAAATATAAACATTCATAAAATATGAACACCCACTCATATGTAGAAAAAAACTGGAATGAAGTACACCAAAATTTTAATTATGCTTTCTTTTTCAAATACTTAAACTTTTTATTTTAGAATAGTTTGAGATTTACTGAACAGTTACAAAAAGTACAGAGTTTCTGTATACCCAGCACCGTTTCCCCTCTCATTAGCATCTGACATTACTATATGGCACATTTGTCACAAGTAATGAAATTATACTGATAGAATATTATTAACTAAACTGTATACTCTATTTATATTTTCTTAGTATTCCCCTAATGTCCTTTTTGTGTTCAAGTGTCCCATCGAGGATACCATATTATGTTTAATAGTCACATCTCCTTAGGCTCTTCTTGGCTGTGACAGTTTCTTAGACTTTTTCATGATCTTGGCAGTTTTGAGTAATATAGTCAGGCATTTCACAGAATGTCCATTTGGGCTTATTTAATGCTTTTCACATGATTAGACTGGGGTTATGGGTTTTTGTGGGGAAGACTATAGAGATGAAGGGCCACTTCCAACACATGAACAGTACACAGTATCAACACAATTTATCACTGATGTCATTAACCAGGCTTAGGTAGTATTTGTCACCTTTCTTCATTATACAGTTACTCCCTGTCCCCCTTTCCATACTAGACATTTTGGTAGTGCATAACTAAGCGTAGTTATTTGTATTTTCTAAACTTTCTACAATAAATTTATTTAGAAAAAACCATACACCCAGCTATTCTTCAATCCCATCTGAAATGCCACTTCTCTGAAGTCCTCCCAACCCTCCACTAAACTGGATGTAGTTTCTCCCATCCATATGTAACACTGTCCCTGTGGCACTTTTATTCTGCTGTCTCACCTCCCCGCTAAAATTTATTTCCCTCACTTGTTTTGGAAGAGATTAGAGGATGTGTAGGGCCCAGACTACAGAGGACATGGCCACCCACATTCCAAACACTTTTTTGTTTCTGTCTTGAGGCTCTCTCACTAATCTGGTCCACAATCTTTGAGGACGCCTAGTACTCCATCATGACGAACAGTGGAGAAATTACCATGGAGGATTAGTTAAGCCAGTCTGTTTTTTCCTGCCCAGTGTGCTTAGGAAGGCATATAGAAAGCACAATCAGTAGTGCTAAGAGAGAAAGCCACTTACCCACTATTACATTTCTGGGCATGGGTGCAGGAGGCACCCCTGGGCCCACTGAAGTTAGTGGAGACTGAAAATTATAAGCACTACATTTTCTTCATGTTAAAAAAAAAAACTTCAACTCTTTCATAGCCTTTTGTTTCTTTTAGCTCTTTTCTTCTTTTTCCATCCTAATTAGAGCCAGAGACCACAAGCCTCTAATAAGCACCCTTGGTAAAGAGCTTTTTTCTAAGATGGAATTTTATTTATTTAGGTGCTATCTGAATCTGAGGGAAGATTCTCAGTATTGTAGTGATTTAAAAATTCAATGATAAAACAGAAGAGGAATGGAGATAAAAATCATATAAATAATAATCCTAAGGGAAAAAGACCTAGTTGACCGGTTTACATCTTAAAATCCTCCAGTTTTCTATAATTGTAAATATGTCTGAAAGTGTTATTTTTAAGTATGTTCTTGACGCCTAGACTCCAAAAGTTTAATCTCGTGGTCCATGGAATGTAACCATCAATTTCTAAGCCTTGCTAATTACTTAGGTGAAACAATCATGCTAGTTTATAATGCCCAGTGTATAAATATCTGAATTTTCATTGTTAGAAAGAAGAGTTTCAGATTGATTTTGTTGTCTTCTTCTTTCTTTGACTGACTAAATTTAGCAGATTATTTTTGCCTGAAATGCTGTGGACAAGAGCTTATGTTTGCCACATTCTTTCACTTGCCTCACAGAGTTGTTGTGAGGACTAAATGATTGGCATAAAACAGGTGCCCTGGAAGCCTTAGTTCCTTCCCCAACCACTCTTCCTTCCTGGACCAAAACCTTTGTCGGTTCATGTGGTGCTGTGGCACAAGTTTTTGTCAGGCAAAAGGTGCCCCTTTCCCACCACTTATTTATTTTGCAAAATCAGCATTACTTTTTAAATGGTGTTTATGCAAGAAACACCTTTTTAATTGGTACCCAAATGCATGTTAAAGCATAATGTCTGAAGGGACACATATCAAAATCATTACAAAGGTCATTTTGAGAAGGAGGATGATAGCAGTGTCAGCAGTCAAGGCACAGAAAGGAGACGGCAGACAGCTTTATCAGTAATGTTCCAACATTTAATCTTTAACAAAGTTGTCTCTACTTATGGTTCCCTATACATTCCTGATACTGTTTATTTGTATGGAGACTATTTTAATAGTAATATTTAAGGAGAAGGAATAAAAAAAAATCAGATGAACCATCTCTGATATTCCTTAGCATATATTAGACTCTCACCCTGCTGACCTTCAAATAATGGGCTGTATTTTTAGGAGAGTCCCCCTAACTCTTTACCACCTAAGTGTTTGTGGAAGAAAGTCTGGAGCTGCTTCCAAGCATCTACCTGGGCTCTGGCATGAGCCCTAGGCTCCCCTCCCCAGATGGTAGGACTACCCACCAAGGTGTGCAGGGAGGCCCGGCACATGGGGAAGTAAGGAGGCTCGATATAGTGCCCTGCCCCTGGGTAACAGATGATCTGGGGTTTATCCTTCCCATGGGCTTGTAAGCGTTTAGAGGCCTCATTGGCATAGAATTCACTCTTCCAGTTGTGGTCATCTTGACCTACAAGGAACAGGAAGGCGCAGTCAGCCCTTTCCACAGGAATGAGACTCTTCTGGTCAGGTCCTTCCAAAGGGCTGTTCAGGACATCCAGAATGTCTGCAAAACCATCTTTGGTCACTTTGATTCGATTTCTGTCTGAGCCCAGAGGAGGAAGGAGAGTCTCTCTCTTGTAGTGTAAGGCTCCCCCAACATTGGCCACAGAGCCATTGATGATGACAGCAGCAGTGATGCCCTTCAGGAAGGAAGCCATGGAGAGGCAGAGATCGCCCCCTTTGGAAATTCCAAGCAGCCCAACTCCTGGACCCTTTACCTGAGATAAGGACACAGGAAAAAGCAGAATGAGTCCATGAACAGTGCAGTGTGAGAAGTGCCTGGAATTGAAGTCAGGTGGAACTGACCCTGAATCTGGACTGTACCATTTACGAAGGTTTGCAACCTTGGGATATTTACTTAATTCTCCCTGTCTTCCTTTCCAGTTTCTCCATCACCATTTTTGGTAACTTCAACAACTATGTGGATGATCTACTAAATACTTTGGCTTCTCAGGTCCTTGACCTCCATACCTCCAACGATCTTTTCTCTATCCCACCTCAGCTACCCGCTCGAACTGTCAAAACCTAAACTGAGTCGTCACCAGTAAATGCATCATCTCCAAAATTTCACCTTCAAGCATTCTACTCTGATCACCATGTTAAATACTTCCAGTTTAGCCCTTCTAGTACTACCCATTTCTATCTCTTTGGGTCCTTGACTACCACTTTTTTCACCATCAATACCTCTCTCATGTCCTCACTTCCCACCTTATCCAGTTTAGACTTCAAACTTTATCATTATTACTGCTCCATTGCAAGCATACATAACTCCCTTAATATCCCTCTTGCTCTGAGCATACTTGCCTGGAAAAGTGCTAATAACTTTGGTTAAGTCCACCCATTCACTTCCTTCAGGCCTGCATTTGTGCAGCAATGATGGAGGAAAAAAATACACATTTGTGCTAACAGATTACTTTCATTTCATGACCACAAATTTCAAATAAACATCCATATTGCCCATTAACCCTGCCATACTTCCCTGATGTTTGCTTTCCAATTCTAAAGACCACCGCATACCTTTTCCCAACTCCTCAAACCCCTTAGCCCCAATCCCCTTCATTATCAGCTCTTCATGGAAAAAATAGAAGCTATCCAGTAGGAACTCTTCCTCATTTTCTCCTGCCAAGTTTTAGTTCCACATGAACTCAAGCCGTCTTCCCTCTTGTTTCTAAAGAAGTTCTTATCAATGGCCATCCTCTGCTTGTACTTGGGATCCCATCCACTCTCATTTTCAAGGACTTCACTCCTGTAGTTACTTCCACTTTCTCTCTCCTCCATCACTTTTTTTCTCTACTGGCACATTCCCACCAGTGTACTTAGTGCTCTAATACCTCACGAATTTTAATAACAACCTCTCAACCTCATAGCTGCTCTGCCCTAGTTTTCTACTCTTTTACTGCAAAATTCATGGGAAAGGTTTTGTGTCATTATTCTTACTTGTCTTCTATTTTCTACTTGAGCCCCTCCAGGCTAATTCGGGTTTGCACTATACCACAAGGACTGCTCTTGTTAGTTACCAAAACCATATATTATAAATGACCATTTCACTGACCTCTCAACAGCAGTCTTTTTTTTCTGATGGTTTCTCCAACAGCACTATGACTGGTTTCAACCATTTATTCCTCATGAAAGTACTAGGAACTAAGTGATATTATTATCATCTCAATTTCAAGGAGGAAAAAGAGGCCCCAAGGTCACAGAGCTAATAATTGGTGAAATCAAAACTCAACTCTTCTCTAGCTACATGTTGTGCTTCTATCTACATCTCTAGCTACATCTTACCTAAATCTAGGGTTCCATTATACCCTATCACACCTTTTCTAAAGCTCCAAAGCTCCCATCCACTCTAAGCTCTGACTGAATTGTAAAACAGACAAGGTTTATTGTCTCTTTATAGTTATTTGTTATTTATTGTTATTTATAGGGATCTTCTCTCATACCCTGAGCCTAGAATCCTCAAAACACTTCCCAGTATTCAGGTTCTCTGGCTCCCAAGTTCCTGCTTTACAACTTAATACTGTGCCCTTGGAGGGGCACAGGAAGAGAGGGTTGTTAAACACACCATTTAAACTGGGCCTTTCTGGAGACAGTAATTCCCTTCCCCTTTCCCTCTACTCCTGTGTTAAACCCAGAGTTCTCAAATGTGTTTGGGCTCCCTATGAAATACTATAAAACACTGAAATTTAGAAATGCCATAATACCAACTACAAATGTCTTTATTAGCAGGAAATACAATAACATGTAACTGCATAGAAACTGTCTAAGAAAAGTGACTATAAAAGGTATTGTGTGTAGAGGGTAGGTAGTGGTTGTCATAAGTTTGTCAGGTGCTATGAAAAGCAAGAGCATTTACAACCTTATACATACACCACAAAACTTAAGAAGTTCCAACCTCAGCATGTTTGAGCAGGTAGTTCACAGCTTCTTCAAAGTACTCCAGGTGGAGGGTCTTCATGTCCTTGGGAAGGTCTTCATAGTTATAATAAGCCAGAGCCAACACAGCAAAACCCTTCTCAGCCAGCAGACTAGCTCGATATTCCACAAGGCCACCTCCAGCTCCAAAAATGTCCACAATCCCAGGAAAGGGCCCAGGTTCTTTGGAAGAAACAAAACACAAAGCTAAGTGTTCCCAAAACTCTTGGTTTCAAAAGCCATTTGTGGCCTCCTTGGTGAAGCCAAAGTTTCTACTGACAATCTGAAAGGCTGGAGGACCCCTGGTCTTCAAAGATCCACAGAGTGGCATAGGCTAAGTCCACATTCCCCTCTATTCCCAGAGCCTCAGTGTCCCACCAATATTTACAAAGAGTATGTATTTTGTAATTTAAAGTATTTACAGACAACAAAAACAGCAAAATCATTGCCTCCTCCCCCCACCCAAAACTGACAGTGCCAAATACTAGTGAGAATATGGAGCAACTGGAACCTTCATACTTTGCTGGTGGCAATGCAAAATGATATAGCCCCTTTGGAAAACAGTTGGGCCATTTCTCGTAAAGTTAAACATACACTTACTTTATGACCCAGCAACATCACTCCTAGGTATTTACCCAAAGAAATGAAAACTTGTGTTCACACAAAAACTTGTATGCAAGTGTTAGTAGTGACGTTGCTCATAATCTCCAAAAACTTGAAATGCAAATATCCTTCGCTGGTGAATGAATAAACAAACTGTGGTATATCCTATAATGGTGTACTACTAAGAAGCAATTTGGAACCACTGATACATGAAGCAACATGAATGAATCTCAAATACATTATGCTAAACTTGAAAGGCTACATACTCTGTATGAATCCATTTATTGGATATATTCACCTTTTACATAAAAAGTGTATATTTAACATGCAAAATTTAAATAATAATAATAATAAAACACTTTATATCCAATACTTTAGGAAATAACTCAGTACTAGCCATTGAAGCCCCTGGTACCTTTGCCCTTCCCTCCGGTTCACTCATCCTGAATTGTATCATTCTTTTGATTTTCTTTATAGTATTGCCAGGAGTTAATTGACATCGCCAACTTTCTAAATAAAAACAAATTGTTTCCAGGAGCAGAGGAATAACTGTATTTCTTTAGCAGTGTATGTGAGTTCCTCCACATACTTGCCAACAGTTGGCATTGTTAGACTTCTAGTGAAATGTATTGTTTAGTTTTATTTTGCATTTCCCTGGTTCCTGATGAGGATAAGCATCTTATTGGCCAATTGGTTTTTATGTAAAATTATCCAACAATTTCAGATTTCCAGTTGATAGCAAGAGGACTTCCTCTTACATGCTAATTTTCTTGAGCTTTAATATACTGTGGGAGTTAGAAGCAAAGAGCAAAATTGAGACACTAAAAAGAAACAAAAAAAAACATGAAACTACCTGTAAATGTTTAAAAACTTATGTCTTTAGCCTTCCTTATGATGTCTTTTAACTGACCTTAGTTTTGGACCGGCAGAGCCGCCTTCCCAGCCAGCTTTACATTCCATTCGTGTCTCCTTGACATTTTAAGGCCCCTCGGACCGCGGAACTCTGGGAGCTACCTCCTTGCTGTCCGTTAAAGGCGAGGAGACACTAGGAAGGCAGGTGGCAACAGCCTGGGACGTGGGGCGCTCACCTGGCGGCAGGAAGAGCGTGCCGCGTACCCGGCCGGCGCGCACCGGCTCCCGCCGCACCCCGGGTCCCAGGAAGACGCGCTCATGCACCGCGTGGCCAAGGAGCCGCCCGGCCTCTTGCTCGTGGCCGTCCAGCACCTCCAGCTCTACGGCCATGGGCGTCCGCACGTCCCGCTTCACCAGCCGCAGCAGGGGTTTCTCGGGCTCCAGGGCCCAGTGGAGCCCCATGGGCTCGAGCCCCACGAAGCTGCCGCCC
Source organism: Manis pentadactyla (assembly GCF_030020395.1). Classification (NCBI taxonomy): domain Eukaryota; kingdom Metazoa; phylum Chordata; class Mammalia; order Pholidota; family Manidae; genus Manis; species Manis pentadactyla. The sequence goes on from NC_080029.1 coordinate 28,399,490, forward strand.
AGAGCGGGCGCGCGCGTGAGGTCCAGCAGGCCTGCAGCGTCGGCGCGGTAGTGCGCGTGGGCCCGGAACAGCGCGCCCTTTTCGTCGCGCAGGGATGAGCGAAGCGTGATCGTTTGTTCCGGGGCCAGGCCTCGCACGGCGATGCGCACGGGCTTGTCCCAGAGGCTGCGACCCGCGGGCTCCAGCGTCACCGTCGCCGCCGTCCGGGCAGGGGCCCAAGAGACTGGGCCAGTAAGCCTCAGTTTTGGAGGTCCTGGCATCCGCGCCTGTCCCTTCTGGCCCCATCGGCAGATTCCGAACGCTCGCACGACAGTGAGAGATGAGGCCACCATTTTGCTGCTTCGTTTCTGATCTTGGATCAGTTGAACAGGGCTGTGGAGACAGAAACTGGTTAGCGACCCTCTAGTGGCAAGCTGACTATCTGCAGGCTAAGCGTCCAGGGGCCCAGCAGCCTGCTTAATTGAGATAGGAGGGTCAGAGTCCTTGACAATCAGTGGTCTACCTTTAAAACATGAGAACAGATATACATGAGCTTGCTTAAAGCCTCCTGAACAGAAAAACCTGCACTTATGTGGGAGAAGAATATATCCTGGTTCTGCCTCCTTGGAGCTCTTGGGTGCAGTGTTGGCTGGATTAGGGCTGGCTCTGAAGGAACATGCCACCTGGCAAGTATTCAGTTGCCAAACTCTTAATGGCTTACGAGATGCAGAACTGGACTTTCATCACTCTGTTGAGTATTTCACATCCATTAATAGTCATAAGGCTTTTTTTAAAAAATGTGCACCCTGGTGATTTGCTCACACCATCCCACATCTAATGGGCCTGATGTCTTAATATATGTGTGACCTCAGCTTCATTCTTTATAGGTGTAGAAATAGCCAAATGAGACAATAGTTTGTTTTTTTTAATTATACTGGACTCCTGTGTTGCTTCATTTAGGTAAAGGTTACCTCCCTCTTATCCTGGACTTCTCACTTGGTTTCCTACTTTTTCATAAACTATGGGTTCCACCCAGTTGTGGATGTTTAATCAAACTTCAGGCCCCTTCCAAGGCCTTGTACTTGATATCACATTCATAATTTCATATTTATTAAAGAAACCTGCCAGTTGTATAAACTCTAAGCCCAAAAAACCTGTGTGTGTCATTGCTCCCAATAGGGTTGCCCTGGAGAGCTTTTGAAAAGACAAGCTTTTTTCCTAGTTCCGAATGTTCTCATATTCCTATTGGTCATTAACCATGCAACTCCCTGCAGCTCTAATTACTTTTATACTACTTCTGTGCGGTACTTTGCAATGTATTGTACATCAGAGTCTCACTAAAGATCATTGTCTAACCCCATACACAAAAGTAAATTCAAAATGGATCAAAGACCTGATGTAAGTCATGAAACCATAAAACTCTTAGAAAAAAACATAGGCAAAAATCTCTTGGACATAAACATGAGCAACTTCTTCATGAACATATCTCCCCAGGCTAGGGAAACAAAAGCAAAAATGAACAAGTGGGACTACATCAAGCTGAAAAACTTCTGTACAGCAAAGGACACCATCAATAGAACAAAAAGGTATCCTACTTTTTGGGAGAATATATTCATAAATGACAGATCCGATAAAGGTTGACATCCAAAATATATAAAGAGCTCATGCACCTCAACAAACAAAAAGCAAATAATCCAATTAAAAAATAGTCACAGGATCTGAACAGACACTTTTCCAAGAAAGAAATTCAGATGGCCAACAGACACATGAAAAGATGCTCCACATTGCTAATCATCAGAGAAATGCAAATTAAAACCACAATGAGATACCACAGCACACCAGTAAGGATGGCCAACCATCCAAAAGATAAACAACAACAAATATTGGGGAGGATGTGGAGAAAGGGGGAACCCTCCTACACTGCTGGTAAGTTAGTTCAACCATTGTGGAAAGCAGTATGGAGGTTCCTCAAAAAACTCAGAACAGAAATATCATTTGACCCAGGAATTCCACTCCTAGGAATTTACCCGAAGAATGCAGCAGCCCAGTTAGAAAAAGACAGATGCACCCCTATGTTTATCGCAGCACTATTTACAATAGCCAAGAAATGGAAGCAACCTAAGTGTCCATCAGTAGATGAATGGATAAAGAAGAGGTGGCACATACACACAATGGAATATTATTCAGCCATAAGAAGAAAACAAATCCTACCATTTGCAACAACATGGATGGAGCTAGAGGGTATTATGCTCAGTGAAATAAGCCAGGTGGAAAAAGACTAGTATCAAATGATTTCACTCATCTGTGGACTATAAGAACAAAGAAAAAAAATGAAGGAGCAAAACAGCAGCAGACTCACAGAACCCAAGAATGGACTAACAGTTACCAAAGGGAAAGGGACTGGGGAGGATGGGCCAGAAGGGAGGGATAAGAGGAAAAGAAGGGGCATTACTATTAGCACACATAATGTACAGGGGGGGTACGGAGAGGGTGGTACAACACAGAGAAGACAAGTAGTGATTCTATAGCATCTTACGCTGATGGACAGTGACTGTTATGGGGTATGTGGGGGGGACTTGATGATATGGGGAGCCTAGTAAACATAATGTTGCTCATGTAATTGTAGATTAATGATAGCAAAAAAAAAAAATCCTCCTACGTAGAACAATTCAGGTCCGAAGAATAGAAAAGACTCTTTTTTTATGAAAAATACTTTGATTCCAAAACTGGCAAGTTCATTGCAAATGGGAAAATTATCATTCTGTTATGAACATAGATGCAAAAATCCTTAATAAAATATTAGCAAAAAAAAAAAGAGTAATAAAAAAACTACCCCAAACTGTTGTTTTTTAGGCTTTGAGGCATTATGGATACTTTTACTTTCTTCTTTGTCCAGAATTTCTATTAGAAAAAAACATGGCTTTTACAATTAATCCGGTTAAAAAAATGATGGTAATATGAAAACATAAAATTTACAAATTTAGTCATTTTTAAGTGTGTAGTTAATTAAGTACATTCATGCTGTTGTCCAACCACCACCACCGTCCATCTCTAGAATTTTTTCATCACCCAAACCAAAACTGTACCCATCAAACAGTAACTCCCCATTCCTCCCTTCCCCTAATCCCTGGAAATCACTATTCCACTTTCTGTGTCTTTGAATTTGACTGTTCTTAGTATCTCATATAAGTGGAATCATACAATTTTATTCTTTTGTGCCTGGTTTATTTCATTTAGCATACTGTCTTCCAGATTCATCCACATATATAGTTTATATCAGAATTTCATTCCTTTTAAAGCTGAGTAATATTCTATACACACACACACACACACACACACATATATACATATATATAAAACCATATTTTGTTTATCCACTCATCCATTGATGGACATTTGGGTTATATGCACATTTTGACTATTATAAATATGCTGCCATGAACATGGCTGTACAAATATTTGTATGAGTCTCTGCTTTCATTTCTTTTGGGTATATATCCAGAAGTGGAATTGCTGGATCACATGGAACCACAAAAGACCCCAAGTAGCCAAAGCAATCCTGAGAAGGAAGAATAAAGCAGGGGGCATCTTGCTTCCCAACTTCAAGCTCTACTACAAAGCCACAGTAATTTTTTTGAGCAATGTTAACCAGTGTTTTCATATTTAATTATTTAAATCTTCCAGTCTTTTTATCTCAGAGAGCATGCCCTTTCATTCTTTTCTGAGGGTCCCAGGGTCTGAGCTCAGCTTAAGCCCAGGCACTAAAAGTCAGTACTCAGGTTGGGCAGTAACAGAAGGTGACCACCTGAATATCATGGTCCCAGGTCAACTAGACAAACAAAGCTTTATGCCCAGAAATCTTCCCAGAAATCTATGTCAGGATAAATTAGTTCTTTTCACAAGGGGACTCCTGAAGACCAGTATTCTATAGGCCTGGAGTCTTACTATCAGAAATACAGGACTTGAAGAATCCCCTGGTAAAATTAATTTATTGGCTAATAATCTAGCCAGGATTTCTGGGGCAGGGGAGATGGAATTTAACTGTATGAAGGAAGGGGATTAAGTAGGGGTGGGGATAAAAGGGGAATAGAAAAGACCCCAAAGACAGACTAATTCTACTTTACCATTTGTTCAATCAGCCTGGTAATCTGAAGCATGTCAGAGCTGGATATTCAGGTGTTCCCTGCTTTGCTTCTTTCTCAGCAGAACTTATGAAACCCTATGGGGGAAAAAATATTGAGCTGCATAGAGCTAGAGGTTTTTTTTTCTAAAGATGACCAAGAAATCCATTTTGCCACTGATAATTAAATACAATGCAATTTCTCAAAGTTCATCTTACAAAGAAGGAAATTTAATAAATAGCTTAAGATAGGGCTATTAGGGTTCTGCAAGTGGAGTCATGGAATTCTAAAGAGGCAGCTTGCCTAGTAACCAATATAAACAGCTTTGGAACCCAAGAAACTAAGGAAGCTTAAAGATGAACTCTGCCTCCTTGTGAAGACTGTGTTGGAGGCCATTCTGAAGGTAATTTCAAAACACTGCTGCTTTACAAATATCTGAAAGGAGCTTATTAGCATCAGCTGACTGATGAGAGGCAGCCTGAAGTAGGTGAAAAGATTTTGGATTAGGTATCAAAAGGGTCAAAATATCGAAAGTATTATTTCAGGTACTAGCCAGTACTGTGATCTTGGTCATGTCTCTTCTCTCTGAGCCTCAGTTTTGAAATCTCTAAGATAAAAATGTTGAAACAGATCATCTTATGGCAGTTTCCAGAGTAACCTGAGGAGACAGCAGTATGTCTGTGTGAGTGCATGGCAAAGCTGGGAATTAGAAAGTAAAGGGGGGAAGAAAAATGAAGGGAGCTTTCTGATGAGAAAGAGGCAGCAGAACAGAGGAAATCTGAAACAAGCCAGGTTAAGAGGCTGTGTTCCCTGATCCTGCTCTCTCCATTAACCAAGCTTCCTTCGTACAGTCCAGATACCCCTTGGGGCTGTAGTTTCTCTAATGTAAGGTTTATAAAAACCTCTGAGAGCTTATTAAAATGCAGATTTCCAGGCCTTACTTGCAGCCTCCTGAATCCGTATTCTGGGGCATGGAGCACAGTAATCTGCATTTTAACAATTTTATCAGGTGATCTTGATGCAGAAGTTCCTTTAACTATATCTAATAACACTGCCCCAAAAGCGACTGTCCTCTCTTGGCACACCCTTAAAACTTCAGAATCTGTGGATGGAGCTGAGAGTATATTACTTTTTAAAAGCTATCAGAAGATACTATGCTAAGGTTTATTGCTTTTTAGCCTCTTCTGTGGTAGTTTCTATGGTTTTAATAACAGGAAGAAAAAAGCAAGACATTACCCCTTTTAACATGAATTATTCGGCCCACTTCAATGATTTCTACAAAATAAAGGTATCAGACCAGGGGGTGAAGGTAAGGGACTGGGAAGGTAAATGAAAGAGTGGAACTGTATCTGGAGCCTCTGAGTTATCACCCATGTTGAGTCTAGCTTCTTTTATCAGGCTTTAACTGGAAGCATGTGGCCTAACCCTTCCATCCCCACCTGTTGGTCTAGCCAAGTCCCCAGATGTGCAGAAAATGATGGTGGTAGCTGCTCACCAGACTGCAGGGTCTGCTCTGATGTAGTTACGTCAGGTTTCAGTAGCTGTAGGATGCCACTTACTCAATTTCTTATGCTGTCTGTGCACAGAAGCAGCTGGGGCCTGCCACTCTGCTTTTGGCTCTAAAGAGCTGTTTGTTGGGAGAGGGCATTGCCTTGATGTAGGTCCTGGTAACATTTAAGTCTGGATAATATAGAGCCTCCAAACTCCACTCAAGGTCTTTTCTTCCCTCTTTATGCACCTTTTCTTTTGATTGCCTAGGACTCCAATATATTCCTCAATTATTCTCTAATGCCTAGTGCATCTAACTGTGGGACCATGGAGACTTGCCTTCTAAGGGACAGTAGTCCATGCTTTAAATCAATAATAACAATTCCTCACAGTTATGTAATACTTTGCAGCTTGAAAGAACTTTCATACATGTTCCCTAATTTTGACCTTCAAATCAACACTAAATTAGAGCAGGTATCAAACTCTACTTTCCGACTGGCAAACTGAGGCAAACCAGGAATACTGAATCATTTGCCCAAGATAACATATCCAGATTCTTGGGCAATCCAAGAACCTGGTTTTACACTTGTCCCCTGACTCTAAGTCAGTCCAGGACAAGCCTCTTTTGATCAAACCTTATACCATGTGTTTTCTTTCTTTTCAACAACATCATATTAGATGACAGTAACTATTCCTTGTGATTTATAATAACTGATAGTGATAATAAGGTATTCTTTCTGGGATATTGGCATTGTAACCAAAGATTCTGTATGTCACAAGTTAAAAGGCATGTATATGGGGACACCCAAAATTATTCCATATAGGTAGTCATCTTCAGATGAAACCAGTTCTTAACCTGTTTTTCAAGTGTTTAATATCAAAATGCCCCCTGCCTTAGGAGTAAGATATTGACACACTGATATGTTAAAATGATAGAATGTTCTATTAAGGCAATACACAAGGCAGGAGAACACTAATAGTTTGCATCTAACAGTTCATTTTCAACCTGTGAGAGTAGGTACTGTTTCAGGAAAAACACCTTCCTGTAATCACCCTCAACGCTTACCCTTATTTTTTTAGTCTAACTTTTAAAAAACTCAGTGCCCCTGTGGCCACATTGCCTTCATGGTTGTGAACAATATTAAAGTTAGTCCTATGTGCAAAAAATCCTGGAGGGAGATCTTATCAATCTCATGTGACTTAATCTGAGTAAGGTTATCAGTTCTGGCCTACTGACATCTATAAAGCTGGCCCTTAACAAAAGAAACACACCAAGAGGTCAGAGTTAATATATGGGAGACTGTGGAATAAATCAAACCCTATGGAGAGAAGGTAGTGTACTGGATGTTATGAAGGAAAAAGAAACGAGTCAGGTCTGGTCTAAGGGACACCTTGCATGCAGGACAGGAAAGGCAGGAGTTAGCACTAAACACAGTAGGATGCAGAATAATGGTCTTGCCTTCGTGCTGTGCAAGAGGAGGCTTACATGCCCCTGGGAATGGCAAGGCCAACACAGTGAGTGGTAGAGAGAGGAGCCTAAGCCAAAGCAGCACACAGATTAAGTGGTCCACAGCTGGAATCTGGCAGCCTGGTTGGAAACCTGACTCCTCTACTTCTGGCCTATGTGATCTGAAGCAATTTTCCTTATCTCTCTGAGCCTCAGCTTCTTCCCATACCCAATAAAGACCATAGTATCTTCTCTATTTAAAGCCCTTTGCAAAGTATAGGCATAGATTTTTTTATTGTCTTGCTTTGTTATGCTTTGCAGACATTGCATTTTTTACAAATTGAAGGTTTGTGGCAACCCTGATTTAGGCAAGTCTATTGGCGCCGTTTTTCTACAAGCATTTGCTCACTTCATGTCTCTATATCACATTTTGTAATTCTCATAATCAAACTTTTTTTTTAAGAGTGGATTTTTAAAAATTAAACTATTTTTAATACAATTTTATGTTGGTTTCCAATGTACATCACAGTGCTTCAACAGTTCCTGTGATAAACTTATATTGTGATTGCAAATTATTGTGCTCCTTTATACCTGCCACCCCACCCACCTTCACCCACCCCAACCCCTCCCCCTTGGTAACCACTAGCCACTTCTCAGTGTCTATGAGTCTTTTTTTTTTTTAAGGTACCATTCATATATACTCTTATGAAGGTTTCACATGAAAAACAATGTGCTTACGACATTCACCCATATTATGGAGTCCCTCCCATACCCCACTGCAGTCCATCAGTGTAGTAAGATGCCACAGAGTCACTACTTGTCTTCTCTGTGCTACAATGTCTTCCCCATGTCATAATCAAACGTTTTCATTATCATATTTATTATGGTGATCTCTGATCAGTGATTATGACTTGCTGGAAGCTCAGATGATGATTAGCATTTTTTTTTGGTATTATTAATCTACAATTACATGAGCAACATTATGGTTACTAGACTCCCCCTATTATCAAGTCCCCACAACATACCCCATTACAGTCACTGTCCATCAACATAGTAAGATGCTGTAAAATCACTACTTGTCTTCTCTGTGTTGCACAGCCCTACCCATGCCCTCCCCCACACTACACATGTTAATCGTAATGCCCCCTTTCTTTTTTCCCACCCTTATCCCTCCCTTCCCAACCATCCTCCCCAGTCCCTTTCCCTTTGGTAACTATTAGTCCATTCTTGGGTTCTGTGCTTCTGCTGCTGTTTTGTTCCTTCAGTTTTCTTTTGTTCTTATACTCCACATATGAGTGAAATCATTTGGTACTTGTCTTTCTCCACCTGGCTTATTTCACTGAGCATAATACCCTCTAGCTCCATCCATGTTGTTGCAAATGGTAGGATCTGTTTTTTTTGTAATAGCTGAGTAATATTCCATTGTGTATATGTACCACATCTTCTTTATCCATTCATCTACTGATGGACACTTAGGTTGCTTCCATTAATTGGCTATTGTAAATAGTGCTGCGATAAACATAGGGGTGCATCTGTCTTTTTCTAACTGGGCTGCTGCATTCTTCGGGTAAATTCCTAGAAGTGATATTCCTGGGTCAAATGGTATGTCTATTTTGAGCTTTTTTGAGGAACCTCCATACTGCTTTCCACAATGGTTGAACGAATTTACATTCCCATCAGCAGTGAAGGAGGGTTCCCCTTTGTCCACAACCTCGCCAACATGTCTTGTTGTTTGTCTTTTGGATGGTGGCGATCCTTACTGGTGTGAGGTGATATCTCATTGTGGTTTTAATTTGCATTTCTCTGATGACAAGCGATGTGGAACATCTTTTCATGTGCCTGTTGGCCATCTGAATTTCTTCTTTGGAGAAATATCTGTTCAGCTCCTCTGCCTTTTTGTTTGTTGAGGTACATGAGCTATTTATATAATTTGGATGTCAACCCCTTATTGGATATGTCATTTACGAATATATTCTCCCATACTGTAGGATGTCTTTTTGTTCTGCTGATGGTGTCCTTTGCTGTGCAGAAGTTTTTTAGTTTGATATAGTCCCACTTGTTCATTTTTGCTTTTGTTTCTCTTGCTCAGGGAGATATGTTCAGGAAGAAGTTGCTCATGTTTATGTCCAAGAGATTTTTGCCTATGTTTTTTTCTAAGAGTTTTATGGTTTTATGAGTTACATTCAGGTCTTTGATCCATTTTGAGTTTACTTTTGTGTATGGGGTTAGACAATAATCCAGTTTCATTCTCTTACATGTAGCTGTCCAGTTTTGCCAACACCAGCTGTGGAAGAGGCTGTAAATCCCCCATTGTATATCCATGGCTCTTTATCATATAGTAATTGGACCATATATGTTTGGATTTATATCTAGGCTCTCTAGTCTGTTCCATTGGTCTATGGATCTGTTCTTGTGCCAATACCAAATTGTCTTGATTACTGTGGCTTTGTAGTAGAGCTTGAAGTCAGGGAGCATAATTCCCCCTGCTTTATTCTTCCTTCTCAGGATTGTTTTGGCTATTCGGGGTCTTTTGTGGTTCCATATGAATTTTAGAACTATTTGCTCTAGTTCATTAAAGAATGCTGTTGGTATTTTGATAGGGATTGCATTGAATCTGTGGATTGCATTGACTCTGTAGGTTGCTTTAGGCAGGATGGCCATTTTGACATTATTAATTCTTCCTTTCCATGAGCACAGGATGTGTTTCCATTTAATGGTTTCTTCTTTAATTTCTCTCATGAGTGTCTTGTAGTTTTCAGAGTATAAGTCTTTCACTTCCTTGGTTAGGTTTATTCCTAGGTATTTTATTCTTTTAGATGCAATTGTAAATGGAATTGTTTTCCTGATTTCTCTTTCTGCTAGTTCATCATTAGTGTATAGGAAAGCAACAGATTTCTGTGTATTAATTTTGTATCCTGCAACTTTGCTGAATTCAGATATTAGTTCTAGTAGTTTTGGAGTGGAGTCTTTAGGGTTTTTTATGTACAATATCGTGTTATCTGCAAACAGGGACAGTTTGACTTCTTCCTTACCAATCTGGGTGCTTTTTATTTCTTTGTGTTGTCTGATTGCTGTGGCTAGGGCCTCTAGAACTGTGTTGAAGAAAAGTGGGGAGAGTGGTCATCCTTGTCTTGTTCCCGATCTTAAAGGAAAAGCTTCCAGCTTCTCGCTGTTAAGTATAATGTTGGCTGTGTGTTTGTCATATATGGCCTTTATTATGTTGAGGTACTTGCCCGCTATACCCATTTTGTTGAGAGTTTTTATCATGAATGGATTTTGGGTTTTGGATTTTGTCGAATGCTTTTTCAGCATCTATGGAGGTGATCATGTTATGGTTAACGTTTTTTAGTAATAAAGTATTTTTAATTAAGGTATGTGCATTTTTTTTAGATATTATGCTATTGGACACTTAACAGACTATAGTATAGTATAAACATAACTTTTATATACACTGGGAAAACCAAAAAATTCTTTTGAGTATGTTGAGATATTTGCCTTACTGTAGTGGTCTGGAGCTGAACCCCCATATCTCTGAGGTATGTTTGTAGTTGTCAGTTAGGATTACTAGGCAAAAGAAGTGCTTCAGAAAGAAAAATTTTTTAGAAGGGCTAAATCTAGGCATTTGTTCTCTACAGTGTTTTCCATGCTTGCTAAATCCTGGAAACAGCTTGCCCAGTAATTAAGAAAGTGCCAAGGTGATTACCTACTTGATAAAATATTCTGTAGCTATTAAACATTTTAACAATTAAGACTTTAAGGTAGAATTACAGAAAAGTGCTAGGTGATTCCAAAGGATAGCAGAGACAGGAGACATGGTCCTTGGGCAATGCAGTTAGAGGGCCAAATATTTAACAAAGTCAGGTGTCAAAAGACTGATAGTTAAAATAAGTGGTATGGACTAGGAGTGATTTATAAAACCAGTATGACATGGAAGCTTGGATAGCTTAAAAAAGAGTTATGCAGCAGGTAGGAATTGAGCTGGGCCTGAAAAAATGTATGAAATTTGTATCAAGTATAGAGGAAAGGTTATTTCATATAGTAAGCACAAAAGGAAGCTCTACTATGTGGAGGGAGAAATACACAGAAAAGAGCTAGGAGACTTGAGAGGTTACAGGTCAGGACAAGGTCATAAACTGGGGTTACACTTATGGAGAACCCTGAATGCCAGGCTAAATTGTCTGAACTTTATGCTATAAGCCTTTTGAACACAGAAAATGCAACATCTGAGGAAAATTTGGCAGCATAAGATATTATTGAAAATCAGTTATCCCTCTGTAAGGAGATAAGGAGCTGAGCTTTGGGAACAAGTGTGAGTACTGGAAGCAAGGGTCTGATACAAAGAATATTTAGAATGTTACACCATTTCTTTTTTTTGTCCTTCTAACTCACGTTGCTTGCCCCCCACTGGGCTATCAACTTCTGACTAAGAGCTCTCACCAGTTCCTCCCATCACCTTAACAGGTGTCTAGTCATGCCTCCAGACCCTGTGTCTGGACCAAGAAGTGTGGAAGGAAGCACTAATGGGGAAACAATGAGCAGGACCCAGCAAGGAAAGACCTTCCTCTCCCACCATTTCCATCACTCACTCCCCCCACGGCTGGGATGGGGTATGATTTTCTCCTATTTAAAACCAAGAAACAAGGAGGAGTGTGCCTCCATTTCCAGTGTGCCTCCAGTCTTCCACTTCAGCCCAAAGCACTGTGCATACATTAAGGACCAATATTTGAAAAGGGCTGCCACAAACCTTACCTTCTCTAAGGAGGTGGTATGGCAGCGAGGGCTGCCCAGCATTCCTTACAGCCAGTATAGCTTTGACCATCTCTACAATGCAGACAACATCATCCAGCCTCCCCAGATCAGGAGGACCCGACATGAGAAACCCATCAGCTTCAAGTTCTTAAATTCTGCTGGTCCCTCAGCAAGGGTCACTTCCAAGGTTGTGAAGACAGAAAGCTCGGCCAGTCTTAAGAAGCAGCTGAAGAAATCAAAGCCAGCAGCAAGTGAACTCCAGGAAACACCTCACCTTCTCACCCGCCATCCCCGCAGGGACCCAGACATGCTGGATCTGTCACTTTCTCCAGATGTGAACCTGGAGATGGAGGCCTGGCTTCCATCTCTGGAGGAGGCCAGAGCCTGGGAAGCCATCGTTCTAAAAAAGCTAAACAAGTGCACTGCCCGATGGATCCAGAACAAGTGTCCTCTAAGGCCTGGTGTATTCCCCAACAAGTGGCAGAGCTTCCTGTGCCAGCAATACGACTGGAGCCACATCCGGGATGAGTTCACTTCCACTAGTGACCTGGAGCTTTGGAAACAGCTGGAAGCAGAAGAGACAGTGGAACTTGAGGATCAAAGTCTCATCCTGCCCACCGGGGAAAAAAGGAAGCCAGAGCTGCTGCTTCCTGTTTATTATAGGTAGACTGGCTGGGGCCTCAGGCATGCTTTTGAAAGTCCCTGGTTCTCCTGCAAAGACCCCTGGGTTGGTTCACACTGCTTATTTCAGAACACACTCACCCATCAGTCGCTTGTGTTTTCCACTGCCAACCTGCTCTCTAAGATCTCCTTAAAGTGGTGTTTCTCTACCTTGGTGCCACTGACATCCTAGGTTGGACAATTCTTTGTTGGGGGTCGGGGGGCTGTCTTACATAATGTAGGATGTTTAGTAGTAGCCCACTGGAGGCCAACTGCATTCTTCAGTTGACAACCAAAGACAAAGTCGCCAGGCATTGACACATACCCCGTTGAGGGACAAATTGCTCCCAGTTGAGATGCACTGTTTTTAACAGGGACTGGTTCTCAGCCTTCCCCAGAATAGCAGAACTGGGCTGTTCTGCTGATTCAGTTACTACCTAAATGCTCCCAGAAATGTATCCATGGTAAGAGTAAGGAAGGCAGGGACCTCATGGCTCTGAGGTTTGGTCCTGCCACACTTCGAGTTAGGGGCCAGTGTGTCACTGACGAGCAGCAACTCAGAAAACTAAAAGACCAGAGAAGAGAGGATTACTGCATGTTTCTCAGATTGTGTCCTTCTCATGTATAGCTACAGGGAAGACCAGGGCTATTATAGTAATAGCCCTGATAATCAAAACTAAAAAAGTGGAAATCCATTTATTTGTTCATTCATTGGACAAATATAACTGCATTCCCACCACTTGTCAGGTATTCTTTGACATACTGAGAATACAATGTAAACAAGACAGACACGGACCTGTCCTTTAGAAAGCTTACAGTGGGGTGGACAGACATTAAATAATCACACACATGATAAAGCAAGGTGATATATGAGGCAGGTTCCCTTCCCTAAGTCCATGAAACTCTTAAGAGCACCGAAGTTAAAAATGGGTAATACTGGGAGCATGGCTGCTCTATTATGCTGTCCAGTGGCTGCAGGAATGACTCCAGAAGTGGCTCCACTGGGAAGGGGGAAGATAACTGCAGACAGACTCTTCTGACAGCTCTATTTTCATTTGGCACCTTGTGGTTAAGACCAATAGTTAAACATAGGTGTTCTTTAGATGCTCATGTGTATATGGGCTAAGCTTAAAGAGGAAAGGGAGTGGGCTGTGGATTCGGTGGAAGTGGGGAGGTCCATCTCCTACCATTCCCTCCTCTCCCTCTTCCTCCTGCCAAGATTGCCCAATCACTTGCCACAAATGCAGACATGTGAAACTATGCCTGACAATAAGACCACTGTGGATATCAATGAAAAGAGGAGTATCTGCCAGCCCCCGAACCAGAGCTACTTCCGACAGGCGAATCTCCGAGCTGGAAAGTTTGCTTACTCCACAGACAACACCTTTGAACAGGAGATTTACTTTGGTAATATACCTGGGGCCCTGTGGTGGGGGGGTGAGGTGGACATGGAGCAGGGAGGTGGAAGGCACCTGGGGATAAGATGTCTTGGGTGTGGGTGAGAGAGGTCCTGATGACCCAGGTGTTCAAGGCAATGTCCCTTGATTATTGGCACAGGAGTTTTTGGAGGGTTGGAGGGCAGGTATCTGCTGAGGAGGAAGCTGTTCTCCCTCTCCACTCCCTTTTCTATCCTTCTTTTTTACTAATAAGGTAGTGAAGGGTGGGATTAAGTAATAAGCAAGATTCGGCTTTGGGAACCTCTTCTCTGTCCATTTTCTCCCTTCTTTCACATTGAGGTATTTCCCCACTGAGACACTATGTTGGAAAAAAATCATGGGCTTTGGCGTCAAGTAGATCTGGGTTTAAATCCTAGCTTACCCTCTTCCTACTAACCTTCAGCAAATTATATAATCCCTCTGAGCCTTATGTATCTTATTTGTAAAGTGATAGTAACAAAAATGCACCTCAAATGAAGAACAGATGGAAAGCATCTATAATGCTTCCTGTCCAATGCTCAGAGACTGTCCACTACCTTCCACTAACATCTTGCTGTCCTTTTAGATGCCTGGGCTTCCAGAATATATCATCTATGGATGCATGTTCCAAGCTGTTTATTCTTCCCTACCCCTTATCTTGTTCCCAAACTGCTGTCAATTGAAAGCCTTCTTAAAGTGTTTGACAAAATTGTTCAGACAATAGTATTTATGACTGGTAAGAAATGATTTAGGTGCCCCTTTATCAGTATCTAGCTTTTCACAGGGGACAATGCCTATAGGTAGATAGGTTCCATCTTGGCTTCCAGGTCTCTACAAGGCCATCAGCTCATACTTCCAAGCAACAGTCACCTTCAAGGGATGATGCCCCCACAGTATCGTTGAGTCCTAGGGGCTTACAGCAGGGCAAAAACAAATTGAGTCTGATTCTCTTGACTGAAAACCCAGGAAGAGAGGCAGGAGGGTGGTACCGGGGACTCATTAATTCTTTCTTTATCTGTTCACAGATAAAGTTCAGGTCATCCACCAGATTGGTGCAAAGAGAGACCAAATTCTCCTGGAAAACCTCAATCAGTATAGCAAGCAGCTATCTAAGGTCTTTCCTGAAACCCCAGAAAGGTGGACTTCCCAGCCATTTCCAGAAGCATGTAAGCAGGAAGCTGATAATGGGGGTAATGATGGAAGTGTGGCTATTTCTTTAAGAACCCCTGTTATATAGGCTGGGGCACCACCAGCATAGCATCTAGGGGAGTCCTTTCCTACCAACTAAAAATCATCTCATATAATTATAAATTGCTAGCTAACCACGAAAAGCCTTCATGGAAACAAGCATGTTGAAATCAGATAAAACTTAGATGTAGCCAAGTGGTTTTGGGTCAGTAATTACCAGTAAGGCAGATCCTATCTTAATGCTTCCAGGGGAAGTACCTCAAACCCTGATCCAGCACTTTGCCCTTTTTCCTTGGGCTGGCTCTACTTTCCCATCACTCCATTCTCAGGCCTGTACTTGCTTCAGGCCCTAGGCTCATACTCTGTTGTAAGATTCTGTTTTACATCATTCTTCATTCTGTAAGATAAGATAGACGGAAGGGAGACAGCCAAGAAATGAGCTTACGAAACAAAAAATGCTCATCCTCAAGGAGACTATGTCTCCATTTCCCATAATTCTTTTCTGCAGTGTCACTGTTCAGATGGGCTCCATCATGTGCAGAAACTAATGCTTGTGTGACCCATTCTTTTTCCCACCAGCGTTAAATCTGTCTCTAGGGCTGCCTGGCTAGTCAAAAGCCACTAGAGTAAAGAAAAGGTGCTAATGATGGCAGCTGTGGGCAGCTTCCCCAAAACTCACTCAGCCTCCTCCTCCACCTTTTTTGAGGACCACCATTATAATGCAGTGGAGAAAGAGGTCCAGCAAAGCCTTGGATTGGGTCTTGGCAAGTCACCTTCTGGGGCTTCAACTGCTTTGTTAAAACTGAGACACTAATCATTCCAAGAGCAAGGCACCTATATGATACTTATTGACACTGAGGTGATTTTGTGAGTATGTTTTACAAACCACTAAATGCTGAACAAACTCAAGGAATTATCATAAGTATATGACCTTCCTCTCCTCTGAGAGTAGGCCGAGCCACAGAGACAGAAAGTTGATCAGTAGTGTTGCTGGGGGTTGGGAGGAATTGGTACCGGTTTTCATTTCGAGGTGATAAAAAATATTCTAAAATTAGACAGTGTCGTGATAGTTACATAACTCTGTGACTATACTAAAACCACTGAAATGTATACACTTTAAGAGGAAAGATTTCACAGAAGCTTCAGCACCTGTCTCACTCACTTCTCAGGCACTTCTTCCCCAGTGGATCTGGATACCTGCCTTTTCCCCCCAGAAAACAGACCATTTAATGAATCGATGCTGTAGGATTTCTCACATCCAACTTTTAAGAAAAATAGTATTTGAAATTGATCTGGAGGAAGCAAAGTCAGAACAGTAATAAATATGCACCTTCTTATAACCATTTTATTCATCATTTCATCTCAGGAAATAATAAGTATTTTTAAAACCTGGACAAAATAGGAAAACTCCTAGGGTTACATGTGGGTGGACTTTTTTCCCTCCACTTTGACAGAATTGAAAAATAGATGATGATTTCTTTAAATGATTAAAACTCTCAAGATACAAAGCATACTTATTACTATGCAGCTTTTAATTTCCCCCAAATCATGATATAAAACTCCCTATTGTACCCAGATCACTACAGTTCCTATACAACAAGCACAGCTTTTATGGTACAAGTCACAAAGGCAGCATTTGTTCCTGCCAACAAAGTATACCACAGCTTTTGTTCCACAGGAAGTCAGAGGGTTGTCTCTGTGCTCCTTTTTGGATGGCTTTTGGTGGGGACAGCAGCTAGTGGATGTGTTTCTAACTGCCTGGGACTCAAGTAAAATACATGTTGGCAGTTATACATATTCATTTTCACATGTTAAACACCAGAGAATCAGGACTTTCTCACCACAACCTTTATCTCCCTGAGCAGGGAGGCACAGAAGGAAGTGGGGGGTAAATTCAGCTACTTCTCAACTCTCTTGGGAGGGATTTCAATCAGGCTGAGAAGTGGGGGAGTGTCATGTAGCAAGATGTCTACTCACCAGGAGCTGACCTGTTTGAGATGCTTCTACAGCTTCTGGCTGCACATCCTCTCCTGCAAAGGATAGATAGAAGTCCTCTCATCAGGGCAACTGAGTTCCCCCAGCATGACCAAGCTGGGTGAGGACCATTTGGACGGTATCTTTTGTATGAGCGTCTGAGCTAAACTGCCTTGGAGTTTCACAAGACTCTTATATTAGAAGAAAGAAATGGTTCTACCCTCCTTGCTCAAAGGAAAGAATTGATTCAGAGCAAATCTAAACATATTGGAGTTGGAATGTAATCTTGGGAAAAACAGAAATGGACAGGTTAGAACATGATACTGATAAGCAATGTGGCTGGCAAATAATGAATTTCATAATCTAGGAATTTTTTTCTTTGTTTTGCTGCCTTCTCCACACAACTATTCTTCTAAGAAAAAGGCTTTCTGAATCTGACACCAGGGAGAACATTAAGTCTAGAAAATGGAACAACTGTAACTTTTATATAACAACTATATACAACTATATTTACTTATTTTCTTCTGTTCTCAAACTTCCAAGTGTTATTTGCCATAATAGGAAAAACTCAAAAGATGCTAAAATCTTTAAAAATTTAGCAGCTTTTAGCACCATTCCTCCTCCTAAATTAAAAACATTAAAAAGAAAACCTAATAAATTAGGAATTAATGGCCAATTACGTTCTACTTTAAATTGCAATATATCACATATTGAATTTTATGGGTAAACCTTGTTATAAACACGTTTATGTCCCTAAAGATTTATCCAACTTATAAAAAGGTTTGTGTATATCTCAGTTTTTCTCCCCTATCATCATGACTTTACCATTTCTTTATTCAAAACTTTTCATAATTCCCTATGGGACTTGTCCTCAGTTTCCTATAGATTTATTGGGAAGTTTGCTCTCAAGAGTTTTCTTTTGCCTTGGTATTAGTCAGGAGTGGGAATGTGATGCTGGCTGGGAACACAAAGCCTGGGGCAGAGGGTAAGAATAACCATGGTGCCATACTGCACAGCTCGTCGGCCTGTGAAAGGATTCCCGCGCTGGACTGCTTTGCCCACCCCAGCCAAGGATCTGCCGCTGCAGGTGGGTGAGGAGGACGTGCCCATAAAGACCAAGAAACCAAAGAGGCAGGTGGAATCACTGGAGGAGGATGTGGCTTGGGAACTGGTGGCCCTGCGGAAGATGCTGAAGGAGTGGAAAACCGCCTGGGCTCTACGTGAGTAAAGGGGGTTTTAAGGGGTCTTGAAATATCAGTGTGTACTTGTGAAGGAGGAGGTTCTCACGCTGGATTTGGGTTTCTCAATCTATGCAAATCCATCCCTCTCTTGTGACACATAAAAATCCGGACATCTTATCAAGATTTAGACTAGGTTAAAAGCCTTTCTCACAATGTTGGGGTTTTTTTTTTGCACAGATAGGTTTTCACCTCAGTAATCTGTGGAAACTTGCAACACTGAAAACTCTTCACAGGCAGAGACCCTATCTTACTGACGTCTGAAACTTTATCCACAGTTAGTAAGGAATGAAGGAAAGGACAAAATATGCTGTCTAAGAAATGGAAATGTAGTGGTCAAAGGAAACTGCTGCTGGCTGCAGTATGAACAACCTCTCTCCAAAATTCATTTGTGTAGTTGGAATTACCAAATATTTGCTTTGCCTTCAGAAATATGGGAGTAGAAGGCTGAGAGCTTAGAGCAGCATAAAGGCCTAGCAAGGACTGTTGAAAGCTGTAAGATTTGAGGATACAAGGGCTACTGGCTTTCAGAACATGACAGACTAGTTTATTTAGTGCAGAAAAAAGATCCACGCATAAACTGGATCAGATAAACAAAAAGGGGTTGAAAAGACATTCTTAGAGCTACTAATAGGGAACCACCTACAGATGGTGGGAGCACAGACATAAAAGCTTGATACCTGAGCAGTTAGCAATAAAATGAGGAAGACCTTGAAAGCCAGAGGAAAAGCCCTGAAAAGCAAGGGAACCTAATGATAACCACAATCTTTAACATTTATGCCCTCATTACCTTGCCAGACATTTTGCTAAACACTTTGTCTAGTTAATGCATTTAGTACTCAGAGTAACTCAACATGGTAGCTTCTAATATTATTCTAATTTTACAAATGAGAAATCTCAAGCTCAGAGAGATTAAGTAATTTATCCAAGGTCACACAGCTAATAATTGATTCCAAATCTGGTTATGTCTGACAACAAAGTACCATTAACCACTGTTTTATTGTCCCTTTTATTTTCCACATGGTAACAATGAAGAGTTATTAAAACAGAGAGAGAATATAGGATGGGATTAGAAGGAGTTTTGTTTAGGAACCAGCCAAGAGGGAGGGTAGTAAATGGATCATCAGAGAAATAACTTCCCTAAGTACCCCCAGCCCTGGGGCCCTTTATTCTTCTGAGCTAACGTTTTGCTCGAACTGTCTTGGGGGAGGAAGGGGACTTCTGTCACCTGACTGCAGCCTAAAAGCTAACCATAACTAAGTGGCTCTCTTTTCATTTCATGCCCTGTGGCAGTCATTGAGTGGCACCATAAGACAGTAGAAGACCTGCTGCGGGGCTTGGTGGACATGCACGATGACATTCGGATCCAAGCCATCATCACATGTGCCACAGCTGCTTTAGAATGGCCCCAGATGGCTATTAGCCAGGCAGACTCAGGTAAGAGCCAGAACTGGACGGCTTGAGGTTCTAAGCAACTCACAAAGCCATAGAAAATTTGAACTGGTGGGGACCTTGGAGCTTACCTCAGATCATTTTACAAATGTGGAAACTAAGATCCAGAAACTGGCCTGACGATACACAGCTTATCAGCAACAGGGATGAAACTCCCTGGGCTCTATCTAGTCCCATGCTTGTTCCACTTACATTTTGTCACCTTTTGTCTGCTCAGTAGCTTGCAGTTCACGTTGTCACACCTTGAGAAAATACATTCTTAATAGCTCCAAACTATATATATGCATATAAGATGTAAATTAAATATAAATTTTAAATATATATAAAATTTTAAATTTAAAATATAAATAAAATACAAGCAGTTTTTCCCCCAACTCCATTTTAGCCCTTCTTTTAACAGTACATCTCTCACGTAACATGTCCCAAACTGAACTCATCGCCTTCACCATAGACCTGTGCCCACATTCCAAATCTCAATCAGCAGCCGCACAACCAATTGGACCCTATGGACCCAGGACTCTAGCAGTCATTCTGGGCAAATCCTTTCTCTCCCCACAAACAACTGACTAGTAAGTTCTACTGATTCTGCCTAAATATTAAATATTTTTTAATTACAAAAGACATAGTGTCATTATCAGTTAACACAGAGGAATATAAAAAGTAATCAATTACCTTCCCCCAACCCACTTCTCAGTCCCAATCCTGTATGCTTTTACAAGCACATGCCAACATACATGTGGGCTCTTATATTTTTAACAAAAATGAGTGATGAATTATATCAGCCATTTTCCAGTTTTTCTCTTTTATTTTGTGGATATAATGAATTATTTTGTTAAACTCTTAGAATAAATCCTAATGGACACATTATTCTTTTATTACTCCACTAGGTTTGATATGTTAGTATTTCAGAATGTTGCATTATATTTGTAGTGAAATCAGTAGTTTTATTTTTAGTTATACTATTTTTGTCAAGTATTAGTTTTTGCTAGCTTCGAAAATGAAATTAGGGACATGGCCATTTTTCCAACAGTCTATAATCTTTTGAAAAATAAATGTCAATGGCTTTTTTCTTTACTAGCAATAAGTAGTTAAAGAGGAAAATTTCCCATTTATAAGAGCCAGAACTGTAATCTACCAAGGAGCTGGTTGAACAAGACACAGGACCCAGGTGATGTAAAGTATAACATGCTACTGAAAGGACATAAAGCAGACTGATTATTACTTATTCCTCAAGCACCCGCTCAGATATAACCTTTTATGTGAAGCCTACGCTGACACTTTTTCCTTCTCTGCTGCTGCTAGCATCCTAATATTCTATTCTAATATTTATCACTCTGTCACAGTTGTGTTTACTTTTCTGCCATCCCTCCCAGAGAAGGAACTCCTTAAAGGCAGGAACTAATTTTACCTCTACAGTAGAGTTGTCAGGTTTTTGAAGTTAATTTATTTCCTTTCTTTTGAGTTCCAGATATGGGCATTTTTCCTTCAGGTTTTCAACTTCCTGCTTCCTCTGCTGGAAAACTCTTCCTCTCTCTCACCTTATTAACTTCTAAATTTGTCTTTCAATTTTCAGCTAAGGTGTCACCTCCTCTCAGGAGTCTTCCCTGCCCCACCACCCAGACTTGGTTCAATGTCCTGGCTATATACTTCCAGACATGTGTTTTTTATTATAACTGCTTATTTCCTTTGGTATTAAATGGGATGACATATTTTTAGTGCTTGGCACACAGAAAAAACTAAATAGGTGGCAAGGTGTATTATTATAATCTTATCCCCAAATCTTTCATATATATACAAAGGATACTTTGTCTTCCCCCAGAATTGTGCCTTTCAGGTGATCCTGGGTGTCTAAATTTGATTTGTTTCCTCCCCACACCTTCCCAAAGAAAAATATTTTATTATTTCTTTAAATACTCAATTGACTTCTACCTGTTCCCCTGAAATACACATATTTCCATCTAGCCCATTTTTAACATAGCATAGCAGCCCTTAGCAGTAGTAAAACAGACAGATTAGAAATCACAAAATCTTAGTCACAGGTCCAGCTCTACCACTTGCTGGAAAGTCAGTTAGCCTCTCTAAGCTTCAGATTCCTTATCTATAAAATGGGGATAGTTATAGACAAAAAGTTAACACTTTGCCTTCTACTTGAGAGTTTGAGCTTTAGTTAAATGCCTTCCTGTTGCCCTAATAACCTGATGTGCAAAGGAACTTTATAGGCAACCTTGCTTATGATAAAAATGAACCTGGATCGGTAAATTACATGTAGACTAGGAAGACCTGTAAGTGAAATACAAAAACCTGAAGGGCCCCTCCACCCACGAATGCTGTGACTTATAATAGGCCTGCTCCTTCTGGACCCTGGAATTATAACTTTGGAGTTGTTTTAAGAGCCTGTGGAACATAAGACTTGTACCCAGAGTGGATACATGCTCCTGAGCTGTCCCCAGAAGGCTCCATGGAATGCTATACAAACCGCCTCTAGAACTGTGGCCAAAAGGAATGCCTGATGCTGCCCTGCTGGAAAACTGTCCTCCCATCCTGTATCCTTTGAAGATTGGTGCCATGTATGGCCTAGGATATTCTTGTGAGTCTGGCTGTTTAGTTAAATCTAAAGACTCCTGAAATACACATATTTCAGGTGAGCTCCACAGTAATCCCTCCCCTGCCTACTTCAGTGAGGGATGGAAACTGAATGAGATGATATGAAAATGCTATATAAATGTCAAGCGCTACCTAAATATAATTGCTATTAAAAATACAAAAACATAAAGTAGGTGGCTTTTAATCACTAGAAATAATGTTGATAATAGGTGGTAAAATTCTTGCTGGTTTCAATATAGCTCTTTAGAGGCCAGTTGGTAAAGGATTGGGAACTGGCATGCCCAGCACTGAAGTGTCCCATAAAATCCAGCCCACTGTGGGGACTCAGCTAATTTCTAATTACATTAAGTAGCAGTAAGTGCCTGCAGATGAGGCTGAGGTTGGCCACCAGCTGACTATGGGAAGGAAGCTGTGTTTCAGAGGAAAGCAAAGGGGCTGGCACCTTCTTATCTGGCTCTCTTTTGATCATAGACAAGGAGACTGGGAAAGCCCCATTTCTCCAGGACTTGCCAGAGGTTCTGCAGCCTGCCCTGGAGGCTGCTCTTTGTGACAAAAGTGCCAGGGTGCGGATGGCAGCAGCAGTATGTCAGTATGCCATACGGTCACATAATCCCCTTGCCCGGGACATCATGCAGACTGCCCTTTTGAAGGGTGAGTAACTCCGTTATTTCTCACCTGGAAATACAGAGTAAAGAAAGGACATCTCGCAATCAGCTTTTCCTAATGCTTTTCCCTCCACCATCATGTCTGTGATGTCTTCTGTATTGGGTTTGGGTTATGCTAGAACATTCACAGACTGGTTTTTCCTAGGTACTTTTACAAAATAGGTACACTGCCACCTAGTGGTACCTGGGCTAGTGTTTCATAGATGCATCTGACTAGAAACCATGCCCCTTTCACACAAAGGGATTTTCTTTTAACTGAAAAGATGATGTAGCAATAGCAAAGAATACTTTCTGAAACTTAAAAAAATCACCGCTTGAAGACATCATGCTACCATTTTACATATATACTTACAGGCATTGTCCACATGCATTTTTGGAGAAATATATACTACAAGTTCAGATGAAGGACCCAAGGTGCCTAACTGCTCTCTCTGAAAGACGTGCCTGTTTCTTGCCTGAGGGTGGGGGAGGGGGCCAACAAGGACAACTGACTGCCAATTTGGCTTTCTGCATAGACATTCAACAACTTAATTCATCTGTCTTAAGAAAGCCTCCATGCCAGCCTTCCCAATCTCTAGGGGGAAAAGCAACTGTATCTAACCCAGACCACAAGTGCCTTATGGCTCTGTTACCTAACAAGAGCCTGTTAAGATTGAACTTTTCAGGTTAAGATTTTAATCTATATTTAAAACCTTGATATGATCCATCTAAATATGGTTTTAAAATGGGCCTGAATTTCCAGACTGAGGGTACACTGGAAATGAGTACCAACCCAAAGGCTGTTCTGGAAGAACAGATCACCATTCTAGGCTCCTTTTTTTCCACCCTACTGTGACAGGTAATAGTGTGGACAGCTGGGCTGCAGCTCAGTGCTTGGCTCTGGAAGGTGCTGCCACTTACCCCGTGATTAAGAGGATCCTCCATCAGCTGTTTAACAAGAAGAATGAGGACACTGAGCAGCAGTCTTGTACACTCCTGAGCCATCTCAGTGGGAAGACAGTATGTGTCCATTACAGGGTCAGAGAAAGAAACAAAGTTGTGGGTAACAAGTGAGGTCAGTGCAGGGAAGGAATCCAAACTGCAGGTGGTTGGGTAGATGACCTCAAGCAGTGGTAAAACTGGACTCGGTGCAGGTGAACTGGGGTGTTGAGGTGTACACAGGGAGAAGCAACAACAGCTAGTTGAAAGAAAGGTGAGATAAGTAGGTTACAGATGGTTTCTGTGTATGCAAGAAGAGTTGGTATATGTAGAATCTGCTTCTACTAGAAATATACCATGGAAAACCACAAAGACCTACAGTCTTGTTTACTTTCAGTAGATGTGTGGAACTCACAAAGATGGAGGCATATTCAAATCATTTTAGAGGTAAAGATAAAGTCAAGAAGAGAAGGCCCCAGTGGTTTTCTGTTCAGATTACTAAATCCCTTGTTTTGTTCCCTGATTTTAGATCCCTGAAGTCAGTTGGCTCAGATATAGGAGTGCCCTGTATCTTGTAAATCCACTCTTTCCTTTGCTAGGGATGGGCACCTCATGTACTTGTCACATTAATTATGCTGGATGCCATAGGCCACAACTTGTTTAAGGTTCTAGCATCTCTAGAAGTGATCCATACAAGTCTTCTATTTCCTCAGACCCTGATACACACCATGCTTGCTGTGGAGCTGAATAGTTATCAATGGAAGGACCGGATTGTGGCCTGCCATACTCTCTCCCAGATCAGTGGAAACATCAGTTTAGTAAGCCTTCTTTGCATTTCTAGCACAGAAAGTCTAAATAACACTGGGCTAGAGAGCCCTTGCACTTTTTGCTACTATCTAGTATCCCATTCTTACCAAGACCTCTATCTCCACATTGCTACCTCTCACTCCTAATCCAGAAGTAGCTTTATATGCCAACATGTCTTTCTGTGACGTAAGCCACTGCTTCTCAGCATGGTGGCAGTCCACCATACTATAACCTACCCACAATGAAATAAACAAAAAGAAAAGTACCCAAGAGAAAAAGTTTAGAAACTTTTATAGTAATTTGGCATTGCCTCAACACCACTGTATTTTACAAGTATCAGCCAATGACATTCTCCTTCTGGAAAACTGGTCCATCATAGATAGTTTGAGAAGCACTGCCTTAGTTACATGACAACCCAACTATCCTAGTGTGTATGCTGATTCTCCCTGAGTATTCAGCACATACCTAAGGGAGGTATAAAACACAGTCCCTACTTCCAAAAAACTGACATTATAGTTTGAGTAACAAGACTAACATACACAAACGATTCAAGAACAAATGATAAACGTAAGGTACTATCTTAAAACTTATCAGAGATAGAAATTAGTGTGGGCTGAATGTCTCAGTTAAAGTTCTGTAAAGGAGTGTGGGACAGCTGAGCAAGACCTGTACAGAAGTGAAGAAGGACTTCCACACAAGGGAAAACTTGACCATCATTTAACCTTTCACCTGATCATCTTTTTGCCTTTATTTTTAAATCATGTTCAGCTGACCAAATGGAATTTTTCCCTTCTTCCTTTGGACAGTACATGCTTTTCCTTATAACATCAAGTACCTCTCCAAATGGCCCAGAACACTGCCATTCCCACAACAAGTGAACACCCTCCACTCTCTGACCCTCAAATTTTGATATGGAGTGCAAAAAATCCAAAGACTCAGTACAATCACCTGAAAACATCTTAGTCTGGGGTAATTCTGCTCTAATGCCCTGCTAAAGTCCTGGATCAGCAGCACAGGCATAACCTTGGAGTTTGTGAGAAGTACAAAATCTCAGCTCAGGTCAATCAATCAGAATCTGCATTCTAACAGTATCATTTCAGCAACATCTGATTCATTTGCACATTCACCTCCTTAGCACTTATCACTCAGGACTACCAATTACAAGTAGAAAGACATGCAGAGCAAGCAGGGGGCAGGGTAAAGATGAGATCATGTCAGACAGCTGGAATTAAGAAAGGCAGTATGTCCACAAGTTCTTCTATTCATTCAGTAAGCTAGCCGTTTCTGACCACATCCGACATGCTAGACACTATGCTAGCATTGGGGTTGCAAAGATAGTATGTCTTCTCTTGGTAAATGTTACAGCTTCAACAGAACCAGCTGTAAGGTATTATGGGATTTCCTATGCTTACAGAGGCCAGAGGTGTTCACTGAGGAGGTGCTTTTTAAGCTAAATCCTAAGAAGTGTAGGAAAACCTCACATACCAGGTAGGAGTGGAAAAGGGAGAACTTCCAGGCAGGGAGAACAGCTTGGACACTTATTCACCACCACTATAATAATCTTTGTCCCTTCCCCTCTGACAGAAGTTGGTGGCCAACTGTTCTGGTTTGTCCAGGACATAGAACTTTTAGTACTAAACACAGGAAAGTCCCAGGCAAACTGGGATAAGTTGGTCACCCTACTAATGTTTCAGCTTCAAATTTTAAGTGTCCCAAGTACAGATTACACTGGCCCCAACACTGTTTAGCAGTTTAAAGCATGAGCTTAGAAAACAGACCTGGGTCTGAGTCCTGGCTCCAGCACTCCAAAGGTTAACCCTGGACAAGTAAACCTAAGCCTCCATTTTGTCATCTGTAAATATAATAATATCCGCCTCATTGTTTGGGAGGATTAAGTGATGGGTAAAAACACAGTGTCAAGTATAAAACTGACAGTCAGTAAACAGTAGCTAATTATTATACCTGTTATAGGATATGAAAGGTAAGCTGATCCAGCTGATGTTGAGTGACTGGAGTAAGGAAGTGAGGACAGCAGCCGCCCAAGCTCTGGGGCAAATGAGCCTCGGGAAAGAGGTGCATGACACAATCAGGTGAGATCCAGTCAGCACGAAGAGAAACTTTTCTATTTTTAAACATGTTGGGGGGCCTGGGATCCAGCCAACCAGTGTTTGTATGCTCAGCATTGTATTAGTCCTATTATAAGATTATTTTCAAGTGCCTAGCATATGCTAGGTAACAGGGAAAGACAGTTGAGGTGTCTATCCAGTGAAACTCTGCTTCACTTAACACTACCTAATGGCATAAGGCTGACCGGGAAAGAGTGGGAATGGATAATGTTAGAGCCTATAGAGGTTAGGTTTTATCCTACGGGCATTCTGATGGGGAGAGGGGCACCAAATTTTAAGGAGGGAAAATAAAAGCACCTGTGCCTTACAGAGTCAGGTTGGGTCAAGGAAATTGCCAGGAGCGTGTGGAAGCCCTCTCCCTGATTGGTGGGCTCAAGCTCATGACCGCCAAGCTTCTCCCAAGCTTCCTGAACTGCTTCTCTGATGACTTCATGGCAGTTCGGCGGGCAGCCTGTTTGGCAGCAGGTGCCCTGCAAATCCGTAATAAGATGGTGAGTCGAGGAAACAGGTACCCATCTTATCCAATTAACCCAAAGAGGGGATTCCCCTGAGCTTCCGTTGTGCACAGCGCTCTCACCATTCTGTGGATACACAGACTGAGAGATCAGAACAAGGAAGGTGAGGGGTTATAAAAGCCATAGCAATCACTCAGGACCACATTCAGCTCCCAGCCAGCCCAGACTTCACTCTAGAGCACATCCCTAAATCCTGCTCTCACCTCAGTTATGGGCTTTACGATCAATTCCAGTGAATGACTTATTAACCCTAGTTATTAGGGGAAACCTTATGGAGGTGTTCAAAAGAATCCTGTATAGCCATATATCTGTGAGCTAAGAAAACCAACCTCCACATGTAATTCAGCTAACAGGCTAGTATTTCAGGCCCCAGTTCACTTGCAATACAATTGATAGGGTCATTTTTCAGTGACAGCACATTTTAGAGATAAGAGGGGTCCCTGTCTAGTTCATTCTTGCTCTGGTCCTCTCCATTCAACACTACCTTTTATCCATCCCAGGTCCTTGAATGCCTTCTGAATCTGATACAAAGAGAGCCATACTGGAAAATCAAGGCTTGTGCCATTCAAGGTATTACAGGAGTGGCCCCAGCTCCTCAACCTCAAACACCTTCCTACAAGCTAGTAGATAAGCTCCAGAATCTCTAGGAAAGGGGTGGAGAGTAGGGGAGGGGGTGATCACCCCTTCTCAGGAAGTTCCTTGCCTGGGAAATTGAAGATTATTTCCTTCTTTTTAATTTTTAGTTAAGGATCTCAAGTCTAGGTAGATATCAAACTTTTTAAGACCAAGGAATGACAAGACAGTCTCTGCCAACAGAACTAGGGATATATTCCACATGGGTATCCACTGTCAGATGTACTTGCTTTCTCTGGAGGTTTCAACTAGAGGACTCTATAAAAGGCCATATTCAAGACTGTTACAGACCAAAAACCCTAGGTTTAGGGTCAATTTTTCCTTTGAAAGATCGTTAGCATTGCTTCTCTCTTTGACAGTCTTTGGCAGGTACCTAGCAGAATCAGCCCTACGTAAACCTCTGAAGTAATTGTGCCTCCCTTCCCCATCACTCTGCCTGGATGAGGCTGGTCTTCTAGGGTATCAGTCCCATATCTCACCCCTAGATAAATAAATTTGTGAAATTCTCACATCCTAATGGGCAAGGATGAAATGGAACACTGCCTCCTAGGAATCCTTTGGAGGTAATGACCTACTCTGACCCATTCCTAAAATTCTAATGGTGATGTCATCCAAAAGGGAAGACACAGGCAAAATACTTAAGTTTAACATTTGCAATGCTTTATTTATTTAGCAAGGGGTTGCCTACACCTTATTAATTAGTAAGGCCATTTCTGGATGCTAGGATATAGCCAACTGTCTTAAGTGATGGTGGAACACGACGCCTTCTCATCTCTGCAGCTTTGGGACAGATTGGCCTGGTGAGTCCCCAGCTGATAGACCACCTGCTCTGGGCTATCCACTTTGAAAAGTCACCAGGGGTACGACTGGAAGCTTGCCGTAGCATCCTCGCCCTCAAACTTCAAGGGGACCGGGTCAGGGACACCTTCCTAGACGTGCTGCTCCTAGAGAACGATGATGCTGTTCTAGAGTGAGTGCCAAACCTCTGGCTCCTGCCATGACTTCTTGTACTGCCAACTCTCCCATCTTGGTAACAGAACATATCCCTGTCTTTCTTGGCTGCCTTATGATTGTAAAAACATAGGCTCACCTGTGCCATTCACCTACTTTAACGCAAGTGGGTAATAGAAAAACTGGCCAGATTATAAGTCAAGCTCATGTAGTTCACATACCTGTTCTCCAAACCAGGTGGTTTTACATTATTCATTTATTCAACTAACATTTATTAAGTACCTACTCTGACAAGGCTTTAGAATAAAAAAGACTAAGGTTCAAATCCCAGCTCAGGTATGCACTATGTAAGCTTGGGCAAGTTACTTAAACTCTCTGAGCCCATTTTTTTGTGTACCAAATGCATGTGACAGTCTACCGTATGGGTTTGTTGGTGATGATTAATGAAATGACATTTTCAGCACCTGTCATAAAAGTGGTCAATAATGGCACCTTCAAATATATCATCTCACAAACTGCACAACATCCTAATAAACTAAGCATCAAACCATTTTGCAGACAAGGCTCAGCAAAACTGCAGTTAGGACTGGAATTCAGGATTCTCATCTGATCCTGAGTACCTGTATTTTCCACCCCCATGCTTTTTTTAAGGATAGGAAGATACAATCTAATAAGTTCTTTTTATCTTTCAGGGAAATTCACCAGGCAATGAAGATACTCCACCTAGAATATGAAGGAAACCAAGAAATGCTTCAGAAGATCAAGAACAGGGTATGTAAGTGCAAGCTGTGTTTTCAAGAGAAAATTCAGGGCTCTCGTGTTCCTTAGACCCTTTTTTTTCCCCCATGACAGAAATACTTTCTACAACCCCAGTCACAGATACTGTATCACTTGAAGATACAAAACATCTGTGCAAGATAGGATTCTAAAATCCCACCAGTAAAAAGATAAAACAAAAATCCTGTTGGTCCTATCATGTAGCCCTTAAAAATCAGGGTTTGTTATTTTTGTTGTTTCTGAAATACTGCTTCCTTTTCTTCTCATTTTCTCCCACCTTCCCCTAAGCCCAAGTTCTTCTATTTTGCAGGTAGGCATAGAGAAGGAATGAGGATCTGGAAGTGGCCCCCTAGATTTTCTTTTTCTTTCCTAACATTCCTTAATGCCTAATGTGGGCACTTTCATCAAAGGAACACTCTAGCTGAACAGGTTCTGATTTTTCAAAACTGTTAGATGAGATGAAGGAATAGAAAGAAAAGTAAAAAATTCTTTCTTCATATAATTCACAAAAACAGCTTCATATCAAGCATTTCTTAGCAGGTTCCCTTCATCATGACCAAAAGCTAAAATACATGAACAGGTGTAAAATATGTCCAACATCACAAGAGAACAATGCTCTCAGGCATTTATGTACCATCTAACTCCAATAAGCATGATGCAATAGGTCACTTTATTAATGCTTTTTGATGATTTGCAGCCTAGTACAGTTGTTTTTTTCAACATTTTTGCTCTGATCTAGATTCAAACACTAAGCCAAAAGGACTTGATGACACAGAAAATATTCAAGATTGAGAAGGGCATAAGAAAAGTGAAGGAGGAAGCAAAACGTGTTTACCTGCAACCCAAAGAGGGGCAAAAACCATTGAAACTCCATACTTTTCTCCAAGAAACTTTTCAGGGTAGGTTTCCTATGCCTTGACTCCTTTAACAAGCCTCTTCCAGGATCTGGATGTTTTGGGAGTTAGTTACAAAGCCCTGTAGGATGAGAGTTAGGAAAGGCTACTTCCCTTCCTTATGGCCACCATCCTCTCGGTCCTGTTATTTTTTTCCCCTGACTCCCAGGCTTTTATTTATTTACTGTTTTGTCCCTTTAAGAAAAAAAAGAGTGAGGTAGCTCTGTTTGAACTGATTTCAAAGTTAGGTCAAAAAAGGACACATTAGAAAAATGTGAGTATAAAACAAAACAAAAAACTACTGTGGTTAAGCACCCCAAAAAAGCCTTGTTTAATAGATGTTGCCTCTGGAAAGTGATGTTGGAGAAAGAGCTATTACTTTTACTTTATGTACATCTATGCTTTTGCAACTTAAAAAAAGGTTTTATAAAGCTCTCAACTTTATATAACTGAATCTATCGCTTATGGTGATAGGAACTTAACGTTCCAGATAAGCCTGAATGATGAGGTGCAGACATTAAGCTGTACCAAAACATACTTACAAAATCTGTGTGTCCAGGTGTAGCAGCAGCCTCAGGTCATTCAGCCAGCTTCCTACCAGCCACCACCCCAAACCCAGGTCCTGTGGTTCCAAGTCCAGTACTCTCTCTGGTACACCAGGCTCTTTTCCACCAACCATGAGAACATTCACTTGCCACATTTGGGGAAGATTCTTCCCCAACTGCCAGAAAAAAATGAGAGTGGAGAGTAACTTGAACAGCAGCCTTCCCTCATGGCCATCTTGCTACAAGTTGGTTGACTGAGGCCTATGATAGCACAACTAGGTGACATGCTGCCCCTTTGAGAGCTGTGGCACCCACTGATGCAAGCAAAAGCACTGAGCAAAAAAATACCATACTTTTTAAGACATAATATACTCATAATTTTTCTAATAGGATTGTGCTGTTTGGGGTTCAAGAAGCATGATTAAAATGAATTACCCCAAGAGAAACAGACTGCCTCAAGCCTACAACCACCCCAAATTACCACTCACTGCTATTATAGATTTTCCCTATCTTCCTCCCAGCTCCCACATTCCTTCAAACCATTTCACATAATAATCTAGCCTTAGAAAAGGGAAACATTCCTTGGCACTTTAATAACTTTCCTAACATTCATACAGTAGCAAACAGAATACTGACCCCAGCACTCCCCAACCCCCAAATTGATAAAAAAGAACTCCAATGAAGAATGTAAATTCCAAATAAAAACTCTAATGTCTCAAGCAGAATGATACAGCAAGTGCTACATGGGACACTAAAGCCTAAAGATGATGAAGCAGCTGGTGCTCTGTAATAATCAGGGATCAAAGTTACTTCTGCAGAAATAGTTTTTTCCACCTTCAGCTTCTGCTTGTACTTTGTGCCTAGATGAGGTGGTGCTTCCTAGAAGATCATCTGAGATTTGTGACACTGAAGCAGACATAAAGGTAAATGTGAGCACACTGATGGTTATCAAGGTAAGAACACCCAAAAAAGGTGGTGGTAAGAGAATCACTACTGTCCCATTTCCAGCAATCATAAGAAACCAGAGCTCAGGTTAGAGGCATCTTGGTAAGCAACAGCCCTTTATCATATAACATGGTTGCCAAGGAAAGCTGGTCCTCTACACTGTCACAGGGCAAGTCCCCTACTCTTACAAACTCTGGGTAGGAGCGGAGCAAGAGTTCCATGGCATCAGCTTGCTGAGGGTATATCTCCAAGCACTTGGGCTCTTCTAGATGATAAACACGGGAATTTTCCACTGTATAGTAGAGAAGCAAATGGTCTCCCTCACCCACCAGTCGAGCTATACCATCCTGAAGCATGTGCACTTCTGTTTCTGTTGTCAGCTGGGCCCCCACGTTTACAGGTTCTCCGGCCTCCCAGCGAATTGGGAGTCCATAAACACTCAGTGCCCTTTCCCTATCAGTCAACACAGGGGGCAGAGAATCGTGGATGAAGTCTTTGGCTCGCTGGTCAGCCACAGCATCGACAGGGGCAAAGTGTCCCAAGCGGGCAACCAAAACCCGCACCTTCTCCATGAAAGCAGTTCTTCGCGGATCCTTAGAATCCGAATGCTGGGCCCCCATGTAATCCATGAAGTCTCGGGGCAGACCCCTTCGAAACTCCACATTTTCTTCCATTGCAGCCTGCACTGCCAGGGGCAGTACGGCTTCCATGAAGTCGCCCCAGGTATTGCGCTGGTACGTGGACAAGGTGAGGTGCAGGGAGTGCACTCCATCCTGGCATTCGGCTTGGTGAACGAAGCCCCGAGGAAAATAGAGCAAATCTCCAGGTTCCAGAACGGTCTGCAGCACCGGCTCACCAAGGTCATCCTGGCTGAAGTTGGGACTGGATGTCAGGGCCAGTTCCTCAGTCGGGACCCGGGGTCGGTAGACACGCCAGAGTTTCCTACCTTCCAGCTGTAGCACAAAAGCCTCGATGTCGTCGTAGTGGGGGGCAAAGCCCTGCGAGTTGGGAGGCGTGAGATAAACGTTGGAGCCTGCCATGCTTCCAAACTGCTCCTGGAGCACAGCCAAAAACTGCCACACGGTGGTTGAGAAAGCCTGCGGACAGAGGAGGCGCAGGGAGCAGCCAGCCTGGTACAGGGACCACGCGGCGGCGGGCAGGGCGCGGCCCGGGGGATTCAGGGTCTCGCGCCGTCCGTTGATGTAGCGAGCTGCGTCCAAGTGCTGCCCAAATTGCACCTCCTCGTTTCGAAGCACGGAGTCTAGATCGGCGGTTGAGAAAAGACCCAGGTAGTAGGTGTGGTCCTGCCGCCGCACCAGGACCGCCTCCCGCTCCCACAGGCGGCGGTAGAAGTGGTCAGGAGGCATGGGCGCGATGAGCCACTCGAACAGGCGTGCCGCCCGCCGCCGGCTGCTAGGGATGCGGTTCAGCTCTGCCAAAACGCGCTGCAGCGGGGAGTCCCATGGCACCTCCCCTCCCGTGCTATCCCCTTGAGGCCCCGACAGCGCCGCAGGGGCCACGGACGGTGGGGCAGCCGCCAAATGTTGGGCAGAGCACAGCAGGGCCGAGGTCTCCATCACGCGGGCCGGCACCGCGGACACCTCCACCAGGCGCGCCGGCGGGGTCTGTGCCTCCACCAGGCGCGCCGGCGGGGTCTGCGCTTCCACCAGGGCGCGTGGGGTCTGCAGGGAGCGGGCCGCGGGTGAGGCCTCCAGCAGCTCTGCAGGCCCCAGGTGGCCGTACGGCTCTCGCCGGGACGCATCCAGGATGGCCGCCGTCCCACCGGGCAGCGGGTCCCCGGGATCGTCGATGGTCGACTCCAACCTCGAGTCCTCCGAGTCCTCACTCGGCAGCTTCTGGGCCCTCAGCGCGGCCATGCGGGACGCAACACTTCTCCTCAGCTGCCTTCGGATCTTCCTGGGCCTCAAGGGCAGGGCCAGGACCGACCCACTGTGCGGCTGCGGCTGCCGCCGGCGCCTTAACCGCCCGCGCCTCAGCCCTGCGCTAACCCGGAGCCCGTCCATGGTCGGACCCTCTTGCGAGCACAGCCGCAGCTGGCTAGAAAAGGGTGCACGGCGCCTGCGGCTGCAGCTGCGGTGTATTCTGGGAAGGGGGCGCGTCCTCCCGCTGCCTCCGGGCTGGCCACGCCCACCATCTTCCCGCCGGTGCTGGCAGC
Source organism: Manis pentadactyla (assembly GCF_030020395.1). Classification (NCBI taxonomy): domain Eukaryota; kingdom Metazoa; phylum Chordata; class Mammalia; order Pholidota; family Manidae; genus Manis; species Manis pentadactyla. The sequence continues at coordinate 28,433,756 of NC_080029.1, forward strand.
TTACTCATTAACAATCGTTATGTTACCTTAGTTTAAATGCATGGCTTCACACTAAGGTCGCGGTATCCCTGCCGCTTTAACAGGATTCCATATTTAGAGGGCAATTTAAAAATCAAGTTGCTAGGGACCTATTTAACTCTTTCCTTCTAGTCTCTGCATATTGCTGTGTTACCCAGCACATCCTCTTTTCTGTAGAGCACGTTCCCCAGTAGCTTTGCACGGGAAAGTGCATAATTCTTTTCTACAAATGCCCTCAGGAAATGTTCACGATGCCGGACAAACCTCGTGTCCATCCGGTTCTCTTTCCTTGCAGGTGATGTCACAGATTGACGCCCTATCAGAATTCCTCCGCCTACCTTCCCTAGATCCTTTCCCCATTACAAATTCTCAGTCTGCCTTCTGAAGGAGAAGTTAAGAACACTTCTGCTGCGTTCTTGATAGCTGCCCTTTCCACCCTCTCTGGGATTTTGTTTCATTAGCTACAACTTCTCTCTCCAGAATACTCAATCTCACCTCCTCTGAATCTTAAAGCGACTTCTTAAGTCAGAGCCTCTCACTTAACCAGCAGTACGGTAGACTTAACGGTGCAGTTGTTGAGAACAATATGGTCACTGTTTCGTGTAACTGTTGTTGCTTCATACATAAAGATTACTTGTCTTCATTTGACTCATTTAAGATAAATTCCCAGGAATAGAAATGCTGGATCAAAGGGCAAGATAATTTTTGTGAATATTAATAGGTTTTACCAAACTCACCTCAAAAGGATTTACCACCACAGATCACGGGAAGACGGCGGCGTGAGTAGTTCAGAGGAAATCTACTCCCCAAAACATATATATTTATGAAAATACAATAAATACAACTATTCCTAAAAGAGACACCAGTGGATGCAGTACAACAGCCAGGATACATCTACATCTGCGAGAACTCAGCATCACACGAAGGGAGTAAGATACAAGCCGCGGCCAGGCAGGACCTGAACGCTCCTCCACCCCAAAACCCAGCGGGAAGAAAGAAGTCGGAACGCGGAGGGAGTGAAAGCCCAGGACTGCTAAACTACCAGCTCCAGAAATCTGCACCCGGAACGCAGACACAAGGTGCATGGGGTGCTGGATATTAGAGAAACGGAAAAGCAAAACCTGTGGGCAGGTCCCCGCAACCGGCGCCCCTGAGACAAAAGAAAAGCGAGTGCATTCTGCAAGTCTTAAAGAGACAGGGACCCCATAGCTGGAAGAAGTTGTCCCGGCAGCTGGGAATACCAGGGAAACTTAGGTGCCCTAAACCCCAGGGAGACAGTGCAGCTCTGAAGCCCCTCATGGAACTAAGCAGCCTGCCAGTTGTTCCTCCAACTGTTGCGGACCCCGACACAATGGCCCAATAGCGGGAGTGTGGCAGCACGTACTGGGGACGGCAGTGCCGGAAGGGACCGGAAGCAGATCCGTGCGCCACAGGAGAGGCTTGTGCTAGGCCGCAGTGGTGCAATGGAACAGCCCGGACACGGCTTGCGTGCACCAGCGGCAGTGAAGCCAGAGGACTCTGGTAGAGGCCTGTGCGGAAGAGCCCCACGTGCACCTGCAGTGGAGCCAGAGGGAGCAGGCGTGCTCCCAGCAGCCGACCGGAATCCCAGCCCAACGCACAGCCACCCTGACCAGACCCAAAGGCCGCTGCTGCCACACAGCGGCCCAGCAGGGGTGCTGCTAGCACGGAGGAGCGCACCTGGTGTGCCTGCCACTCCCCGCAGGGCTCCGTGCTGCTCTGATGGAGACCCCGCCCACAGCAGCTTAGGGGAATAACCGGGTGGCTGCTCCAGGAGTGTGGGTAACCATCACAGGCAGCGGAGAAGGGCAACGCATCCAGCAATCAGGAAAGGACTTTCTTCTTCCAGCTGACACACCCGCGACCTGTCTACAGCCACTGCTATCACCATGAAAAAGCAAAAAAATCTGGTCCACTCCAAGATACTTCAAACAACACATGAGAAAGGATCTGCAGAGGCAGACCTAACCAGTCTCCCTGAAAAAGAATTCAAAATAAAAATCATAAACATGCTGACAGAGCTGCAGAGAAATATGCAAGAGCTAAGGGATGAAGTCTGGAAGGAGATTACAGACGTCCGGACGGAGATTACAGACGTCCGGACGGAGATTACAGATGTCCAGAGAGAGATTACAGAAGTGAAACAAACTCTGGACGGATTTATAAGCAGAATGGATAAGTTGCAAGAGGCCATTGATGGAATAGAAACCAGAGAACAGGAACGCATAGCAGCTGATGCAGAGAGAGACAAAAGGATCTCCAGGAATGAAACAATATTAAGAGCACTGTGTGACCAATCCAAAAGGAACAATATCCTCATTATAGGGGTACCAGAGGAAGAATAGAGAGAAAAAGGGATAGAAAGTGTCTTTGAAGAAATAATTGCTGAGAACTTCCCCAAACTGGGGAAGGAAATAGTTGCTCAGACTACGGAGGCACACAGAACTCCCGAGAGAAGGGACCCAAAGAGGACAACACCAAGACACATAATAATTAAAATGGCAAAGATCAAGGACAAGGACAGAGTATTAAAGGAAGCCAGAGAGAGAAAAAAGGTCACCTACAAAGGAAAACCCATCAGGCTATCATCAGACTTCTCAACACAAACCTTACAGGCCAGAAGAGAATGGGATGATATATTTAATGCAATGAAACAGAAGGGCCTTGAACCAAGGATACTGTATCGAGCACGATTATCACTAAAATATGAGGGAGGGATTAAACAATTCCCAGACAAGCAAAAGTTGAAGGAATTTGCCTCCCACAAACCACCTCTACAGGGTATCTTAGAGGGACTGCTCTAGATGGGAGCACTCCTAAAAAGAGCACAGAACAAAACACCCAACATATGAAGAATGGAGGAGGAGGAAAAAGAAGGGAAAGAAATAATCATCAGACTGTGTTTATAACAGCTCAGTAAGCGAGTTAAGTTAGACAGTAAGTTGGTAAACAAGCTAACCTTGAACCTTTGGTAACCACAAATCTAAAGCCTGCAATGGCAATAAGTACATATCTTTCAATAATCACCCTAAATGTAAATGGACTGAATGCACCAATCAAAAGACACAGAGTAATAGAATGGATAAAAAAGCAAGACCCATCTATATGCTGCTTATAAGAGACTCACCTCAAACGCAAAGACGTGCACAAATTAAAAGTCAAGGGATGGAGAAAGATATTTCATGCAAACAACAGAGAGAAAAAAGCAGGTATTGCAATACTAGTATCAGACAAAATAGACTTCAAAATAAAGAAAGTAACAAGAGATAAAGAAAGACATTACATAACGATGAAGTGGTCAGTGCAGCAAGAGGATATAACCATTATAAACATATCTGCATCCAATACAGGAGCACCAATATATGTGAAACAAATACTAACAGAATTAAAGGAGAAAATAGAATGCAATGCATTCATTCTGGGAGACCTCAACACACCACTCACTCCAAAGGACAGATCCACCAGACAGAAAATAAGTAAGGACACAGAGGCACTGAACAACACGCTAGAACAGATGGACCTAATAGACATCTACAGAACTCTACATCCAAAAGCAACAGGATACACCTTCTTCTCAAGTGCACATGGAACATTCTCCAGAATAGACCACATACTAGGCCACAAAAAGAACCTCAGTAAATTCCAAAGGATTGAAATCCCACCAACCAACTTTTCAGACCACAAAGGTATAAAACTAGAAGTAAATTGTACAAAGAAAGCAAAAAAGGCTCACAAACACATGTAGGCTTAACAACATGCTCCTAAATAATCATGGATCAATGACCAAATTAAAATGGAGATCCAGCAATATATGGAAACAAATAACAACACAAAGTCCCAACTTCTGTGGGATGCAGCAAAAGCAGTCTTAAGAGGAAAGTATATAGCAATCCAGGCATATTTAAAGAAGGAAGAACAATCCCAAATGAATAGTGTAATGTCACAATTATCGAAATTGGTAAAAGAAGAACAAATGAGGCCTGAGGTCAGCAGAAGGAGGGACATAATAAAGATCAGAGAAGAAATAAATAAAATTGAGAATAATAAAACACTAGAATAAATCAATGAAACCAAGAGCTGGTTCTTCGAGAAAATAAACAAAATAGATAAGCCTCTAGCCAGACTTATTAAGAGAAAAAGAATCAACATACATCAACAGAATCAGAAACAAGAAAGGAAAAATCATAACGGACCCCACAGAAATACAAAGAATTATTAGAGAATACTATAAAAACCTATATGCTAACAAACTGGAAAACCTAGGAGAAATGGACAACTTCCTAGAAAAATACAACCTTCCAAGACTGACCCAGAAAGAAACAGGAAATCTAAACACACCAATTACCAGCAACAAAATTGAATCGGTTATCAAAAAACTACCCAAGAACAAAACCCTCGGGCCAGATGGATTTACATTGGAATTTTATCAGACATACAGAGAAGACATAACACCCATTATCCTGAAAGTTTTCCAAAAACTGGAAGAGGAGGGAATACTCCCAAACTCATTCTATGAAGCCAACATCACCCTAATACCAAAACCAGGCAAAGACCCTACCAAAAAAGAAAACTACAGACCAATATCCCTGATGAACATAGATGCAAAAATACTCAACAAAATATTAGCAAACCGAATTCAAAACTACATCAAGAGGATCATACACCATGACCAAATGGGATTCATCCCAGGGATGCAAGGATGGTACAACATTCGAAAATCCATCAACATCATCCACCACATCAACAAAAAGAAGGACAAAAACCACATGATCATCTCCATAGATGCTGAAAAAGCATTTGACAAAATTCAACATCCATTCATGATAAAAACTCTCAACAAAATGGGCATATACGGCAAGTACCTCAACATAGTAAAGGCCATATATCATAAACCCACAGCCAACATCATACTGAACAGCAAGAAGCTGAAAGCTTTTCCTCTGAGATCGGGAACTAGACAGGGATACCCACTCTCCCCACTGTTATTCAACGTGGTACTGGAGGTCCTAGCCATGGCAATCAGACAAAACAAAGAAATACAAGGAATCCAGATTGGTAAAGAAGAAGTCAAACTGTCATTATTTGCAGATGACATGATATTGTACATAAAAAACCCTAAAGACTCCACTGCAAAACTACTAGAACTAATATTGGAATACAGCAAAGTTGCAGGATACAAAATTAACACACAGAAATCTGTAGCTTTCCTATACACTAACAATGAACAAATAGAAAGAGAAATCAGGAAAAGAATTCCATTCACAATAGCATCAAAAAGAATAAAATACCTAGGAATAAACCTAACCAAGGAAGTGAAAGACCTATACCCTGAAAACTACAAGACACTCTTAAGAGAAATTAAAGAGGTCACTAACAAATGGAAACTCATCCCATGCTCCTGGCTGGGAAGAATTAATATCATCAAAATGGCCATCCTGCCCAAAGCACTATACAGATTCGATGCAATCCCTATCAAATTACCAACAGCATTCTCCAATGAACTGGAACAAATAGTTCAAAAATTCATATGGAACCGTCAAAGACCCCGAATAGCCAAAGCAATCCTGAGAAGGAAGAATAAAGTGGGGGGGGGATCTCGCCCCCCAACTTCAAGCTCTACTACAAAGCCACAGTAATCAAGATAATTTGGTACTGGCACAAGAACAGAGCCACAGACCAGTGGAACAGAATAGAGACTCCAGACATTAACCCAAACATATATGGTCAATTAATATATGATAAAGGAGCCATGGACATACAATGGGAAAATGACAGTCTCTTCAACAGATGGTGCTGGCAAAACTGAACAGCTACATGTAAGAGAATGAAACTGGATCACTGTCTAACCCCATACACAAAAGTAAACTCCAAATGGATCAAAGACCTGAATGTAAGTCATGAAACCATAAAACTCTTAGAAAAAAACATAGGCAAAAATCTCATGGACATAAACATGAGTGACTTCTTCATGAACATATCTCCTCGGGCAAGGGAAACAAAAGCAAAAATGAACAAGTGGGACTATATCAAGCTGAAAAGCTTCTGTACAGCAAAGGACACCATCAATAGAACAAAAAGGTATCCTACAGTATGGGAGAACATATTCATAAATGACAGATCCGATAAAGGATTGACATCCAAAATATATAAAGAGCTCACATGCCTCAACAAACAAAAAGCAAATAATCCAATTAAAAAATGGGCAGAGGAGCTGAATAAACAGTTCTCTAAAGAAGAAATCCAGATGGCCAACAGGCACATGAAAAGATGCTCCACATTGCTAATCATCAGAGAAATGCAAATTAAAACCACAATGAGATATCACCTCACACCAGTAAGGATCACCATCATTGAATAGACAAACAACAACAAATGTTGGGGAGGATGTGAACAAAGGGTAACCCTCCTACACTGCTGGTGGGAATGTAAGTTAGTTCAACCATTGTGGAAAGTAGTATGGAGGTTCCTCAGAATGCTCAAAATAGAAATACCTTTTGACCCAGTAATTCCACTTCTAGGAATTTACCCTAAGAATGCAGCACTCCAGTTTGAAAAAGACAGATGCACCCCTATGTTTATCGCTGCACTATTTACAATAGCCAAGATATGGAAGCAACCTAAATGTCCATCAGTAGATGAATGGATAAATAAGATGTGGTACATATACACAATGGAATATTACTCAGCCATAGGAGAAAAACAGATCCTACCATTCGTAACAACATGGATGGTGCTAGAGGGTATTATGCTCAGTGAAATAAGCCAGGCGGAGAAAGACAAGTACCAAATGATTTCACTCATATGTGGAGTATAAGAACAAAGGAAAACTGAAGGAACAAAACAGCAGCAGAATCACAGAACTCAAGAATGGACTAATAGTTACCAAAGGGAAAGGGACTGGGGAGGAGGGGAGGGAAGGGAGGGACATGAGTGGGGAAAAAGAAAGAGGCCATTACGATTAACATGTATAGTGCGTGGGGGGCACGGGGAGGGCTGTGCAACACAGAGAAGACAAGTAGTGATTTTTACAGCATCTTACTACGCAAATGGACAGTGACTGTGAAGGAGTAAGTAGGGGGGGACTTGGTGAAGGGGGAACCTAGTAAACATAATGTTCTTCATGTAATTGTAGATTTATGATACCAGAATTTAAAAAAAAAAGGATTTACCAAATTGCCCTTCAAAAGAGCTTACACTGTTGAAAGCAATTGGGGGCATATTAGACTACATGGCCTCAAAGGCCTTTTCTGTTTGATCTCTAAATCCTCTTCAATCATACTCCTATCCAAACACTTGCCAAAGCTTTTAGATTATACTCCTACCCATGTGTCACATCCACCCTTTTTTATTTCTCACATGGTCTATTACAGCAGTCCTCAACCAGGCACAAGTTTGCTTCCCCAGAGAACACTTCAGTGGAGTGGGGATAGAGGCCAGAGTTGCGGCTAAATATCCACAGTGCAAAGAACAGCACCCCCACAGCATATAATTGTCCAACCCAAAATGTCAATAGTTCTTAGCCTACCAAATCCTTGCTTTAACTTAATCTCTCCCTATGCCTGTTTATAACACAGGTAGCTACAACATTGAATTTCTCAAGTTGTGGTCCCAAATCTGCCATTACCTTCAAAACATATCCACGTGACGATCAACCAATCCAAGCCTCTCAGCTAGTTACTGAAGTCATGTTACAGCCTTATCAACTGCAACTCCCCTAAACTCTACTTCTGTAAGTTAAGACTATTTCCTATTCCTTGTTTTTGTTCTCCTCCATACTATTCCCTCTAAATGCTGTCTTGGGGGTGATGCTGTTCCCTCTAAGCACTGACTCCCAATCATCTTTTGTCAAAAGCCTTGTTAAAACCCATTTTGCAATCCATCTCCTCCCCAAAGGCTCTCCCATCTCTCTAATTACAAGAGAACTTTGACCCTTTCACATTACTTTAGCACAGTGTGCCTTGTATTGGTATTTACGTACTTGTCATATTCCTTCCTAAATTCTAAACTCCAAGGAAAGCACTTCCTTATGACCTTTTCTCTTACTTTTAGCATACTGCTTTTCACATAGGAGGTGCACAAGGAAATGTCTGTGGGCAGCAGACCAACCAGAATTGAGATCCTCCACTCATTATCTGTGGCATTAACTCAGTCGAATTACTCTCTCAGGTCTCAGTAACTTCATCTGTAAAGTGGAAATAATAATAGAACCTACCTTTTATAGGGTTGTGTGGATAAAATAACACATGCAAAGCACTTAGCACAGGGTCTAGTACAGAGCTCAATACTTAAAAAATGGTAGCCCTAATAATAACTTATCATGATAAAGCAAAGTGTCCTATAAGCTGTCTTGTGTGTGCCACTGGCCTAGTTTGGAGGAACTAGAAGTGGAGTGAGGCAGAAAAATTCTTAAATTAGGCAAAGTGACAGCTGGGATGGGGAAATTAAATTTAGTTTTGCATATGTCCTGTGGAAGTTAAAGTAAATCAATAGGAGCCATATCAGACAAGGCCACTGTGTGAGGTACTGCTTTGCACAAAGTTACCTGACCAAGGGATAGAGTAGGAACTGAAACTGACTGGTAATCCTTCTCCTCCTAAATCTGGTGCCCTAGTCTAGGACCAAAGTGTCTGGAAGAAGGGATAGCAGGAGGTGAATGCCCCCCTCCTAACTGACACATAGGCTGTGTGCACTGGCAAGACCCTAATATCAAGGCCCTGGGGAAATGCTGAAAAAGGAGGTCAGTACAGGTTTGTCACTGGGAGCTTTTAATTGTCTTTTTTTTTGTTGTTTTCACTTACTTTTTAATATTTGTTATTTTTACAATTTTTTTGGTATCATTAATCTACAGTTACATGAGGAACATTATGTTTACTAGACTCCCCCCATCACCAAGTCCCCCCAACATACCTCATTATGGTCTCTGTCCATCAGCATAGTAAGATATTATAGAGTCACTACTTGTCTTTGCTGTGTTGTACAGCCTTCCCCATGCCCCCCCATTATACATGCTAATCATAATGCCCCCTTTCTTCCCCCCCACCTTCCCCCTCCCTTCCCACACACCCTCCCCAGTCTCTTTCCCTTTGGTAACTGTTAGTCCATTCTTGGGTTCTGTAAGTCTGCTGCTGTTTTGCTCCTTCAGTTTTTTTTCTTTGTTCTTATACTCCACAGATGAGTGAAATCATTTGATACTTGTCTTTCTCTGCCTGGCTTATTTCACTGAGCATAATACCCTCTAGCTCCATCCATGTTGTTGCAAATGGTAGGATTTGTTTTCTTCTTATGGCTGAATAATATTCCATTGTGTGTATGTACCACATCTTCTTTATCCATTCATCTACTGATGGACACTTAGGTTGCTTCCATTTCTTAGCTATTGTAAACGGTGCAGCGATAAACATAGGGGTGCATCTGTCTTTTTCAAACTGGGCTGCTGCATTCTTCGGGTAAATTCCTAGAAGTGGAATTCCTGGGTCAAATGGTATTTCTATTTTGAGCTTTTTGAGGAAACTTTTAATTGCCATTTTGAAGAAAGTGGCTTTCAACAGTTTTCAATAGACACACCCTGCAGAGAGCTGGGGAGAATGAGCTGTGCATCTCTGAAAAGCTAGGGACCCTGTGCTCAGCAAGAGGACTGTAAAATTGTCTTTTCTAGATCCTGTATGAATATCTCCTCCTCCCAGTCTTTTCTATGACCTTGTCCTTTTTTCAACATTTTGTGATTTCCTCAAATAAAGAATGTTGTTGCTATCTGTCTTCCAGTTTCCCTTGTGACTGGGAGGTAACTGGGAGACTGATTTATCTTTAATTATATCACGTTTCCTGTGGCTCTACTTAGTTCTCACTACAAAGAGATACCAGAAACAGTTTTCAGAAATAAAATTTAATGACATGGAATAATATTCTTAATATGTCATTGTGTGGGGAAAAAAGCAGACAAAGTAAGTATTACAGTAGGACCCCATTTGGGGGATATGTATATGTATTGTTGATGTGTATGTATATATCTATCTATCCATACATATATCCATACTATTAACAAACAAAATTCAACTGAGTAAACTTGAAGATCTAACTGGTTTTATTCAACAATTCACAAATTGAGAAGCATCCCATCTAGCAAATAGAAAGGAGCTCTGAGACTTTTATGAAACGGAAGGTTTTTATAGGCTGAATGGGGGTTGGGGGACAAATAAATTAAAAGAGCGCATTATTTCAGGCAAGGTTACCTTCCCTTAGGAAAGCAGGGGGTGTATCATGCAGATTACCTCACTTGTGCTCATTAGGAAATTCCAGACCAGTTGGTTTAAAATTCCTCTCCTGGGAGAGGTTTAAACTGCAGTTCGGTTAGGCTTGGTGGGATTTACAAAGGTAGCTCCATTTTGGGGCTGTTGTTTCTTTTTTAACAACACTACACAAGAAGTTTGGGGGTCTCTGCCACAGTATTTAGCAGTAATTATCTTTGGATGGTGGGATGCAGGTAATTTATATTTTCTTCTTTGTTTATTTACATGTTGTGGGTTTTCTACATTGACCACTTACCACTTATTCAATTAAAAATACAGTGTTTTTATCAGTAGAACAAAAAGGCATCCTACAGTATGGGAGAATGTATTCATAAATGACAGATCCAATAAGGGGTTGACATACAAAATATACAAAGAGCTCATGCACCTCAACAAACAAAAAGCAAATAATCCAATTAAAAAATAGGCACAGGATCTGAACAGACACTTCTCCAAAGAAGAAATTCAGAAGGCCAACAGGCACATGAAAAGATACTCCACATCGCTAATCATCAGAGAAATGCAAATTAAAACCACAATGAGATATCACCTCACACCAGTTAGGATCACCACCATCCAAAAGATAAACAACAACAAACGTTGGGGAGGATGTGGAGAAAGGGGAACCCACCTACACTGCTGGTAGGAATGTAAATTAGTTCAACCATTGTGGAAAGCAGTATGGAGGTTCCTCAGAATGCTCAAAATAGAAATACCATTTGACCCAGGAATTCCACTTCTAGGAACTTACCCTAAGAATGCAGCACTCCAGTTTGAAAAAGACAGATGCACCCCTATGTTTATTGCAGCACTATTTACAATAGCCAAGAAATGGAAGCAACCTAAGTGTCCACCAGTAGATGAATGGATAAAGAAGAGGTGGTACATACACACAATGGAATATTATTCAGCCATAAGAAGAAAACAAATCCTACCATTTGCAACAACATGAATGGAGCTAGAGGGTATTATGCTTGGTGAAATAAGCCAGGCAGAGAAAGACAAGTATCAAATGATTTCACTCATCTGTGGAGTATAACAACAAAGCAAAAACTGAAGGAACAAAACAGCAGCAGACTCTAGAGAACCCAAGAATGGACTAATAGTTACCAAAGGGAAAAGGACTGGGGAAGATGGGTGGGATAAGGGGAAAAAGGGGCATTACGATTAGCACACATAGTGTAGGGGGTGGGGAAACGGGGAAGGCAGTATAGTGCAGAGAAAAGAAGTAGTGATTCCATAGCATCTTACTATGCTGATGGGCAGTGACTGTAATGGGGTATGTGGGGTAGGACTTGATAATGGGGGGAATCTAGTAACCACAATGTTGCTCATGTAAGTATATATTAATGATACCAAAAAAAGAAAAATACAGTGTTTTTGAAACAACAAACTTCACTTTCCCCATCTCATTTTTCCTAATCTCTAGTCATTGCTTGCCTTGCTGTTGTTTTTTTTAATAAATATAATTCCCTTTTTAAAAAAATCAAAGAATTTGTCATTAAGGTTATAGGAGTTAATAATTGTTCAGAAGCTGCTATAGAAAGAGGTTGTAATGAGCTAACTCCATGTTTAAGTCTCAATAGAATGATTTGAAACCTTTTGGAGAGTGCTCCAAATCCTCTCTTCCACCAAAACCCATTTTTAGATAGTCACTCCTTTAGAATAGTAGTCATTGCCTTTTACACTCATTCTTTATTTAAAATTCAAATACCCTAGGAGGTTATACTAGTTTGCTAGGGTTGTCATAACAAAGTACCACAGACTGGTTGGCTTAAACAAAAGCCATTAATTTTTCTCACAGTTCTGGACACTGGCAATCTGAAATGGAGGTTGGCAGGGCTGGTTTCTGAGGCCTCACTCCTTGGCTTGTGGACAGCTATTTTCTCCCTGTTTTCATATGGTCTTTCCTATGTACAATTTGTTGTCCATATTTCATCTTCCTATAAGGGCACCAGTCGTACTGGATTAGGGTGCATCCTAATGATGCATTTTAACTTAATTATCTCTTAAAGACCCTATCTCCAAATACAGTCACATTCTGAAGTACTGGGGTTAGGACTTCAACATATGAATTTGGGGGAACACAATTCACATGAAAACAGAAGAGTGATGTATTAGGAAAACCTCAGTTTTACCTCCTGTAAAGCCCAGGGAGAAACCCAGTTCTTTCCTCCTCCTGTGTGTTTCTCTGTTATGTTTCTTCTTTACCCATTCACATACAGAACACTGAACAACACTACTTCTGACACCAAATGCATGAAGTTTTCCCCCCATAACAAGCAATTCTCCAGCTGGGCATCCTACAATTTAACTCAATTCTAACACCATCAACCTGGAGATAGTGTCAGATCCCACAGGTTAAGGGCTCAGTCCTGCAAGACTGCTCCCACCCTACTTCAGATGCCAATTGCATATAGTAGGTCCCCAAGTTACTCACAACTACCCACAACCCCAATTAATTGGCTAGAGCTGCTCACAGAACTCAGGGAAACACCCACTTACATTCACCACTTTATTAAAGGATATGGTAAAGAAGACAGATGAAGAGCCAGATGAAGAGACACATAGGGCGATGTCTGGGAGGGTCCCAAGCTCAGGAGTGCCTTTCCCTGTGGAGTGTCACCCTCCTGGTACAGAAGTGTTCACCAACCTGGAAGCTCTCTGAACCTTGAACTATTGGGATTTGGTGGGGGCCTCCTCATGTAAGCATGATCAATTATTAACTTGGTTTCTAGCCCCTCTCCCATCTCTAGAGAATGGGGATAAGACTGAAAATCCCAAGCTTCTAATCATGGCTTTGCCTTTCTGGTTATGGGTGTCTCTCTAGTAGCCCACTCAGAGTCACCTCAATAGAACAAGAGATGTTTTTAGTGCTCTTATCCCTTAGGAACTTACAGGGGTTTTAAGAGCCCTGGTCAGGGACAGGGTCAAAGACAAATATTAGAACAAGAGATGCTCCTAGTGCTTTTATCACTTAGGAAATTACAAGGGTTTTGCGAGCTCTATGCCAGGAACAGGGGTGGGGGACAGAGGCCAACATATATTTTTTTCTATTACCTCACAGGCAACATATACTAAGCCGCAATTTCCTTTAAGTACTTAAAAATAACATGAGAAGTTGCTGAAGGGGGGATAAGACAGAGTAATAAAAGAAAACAATGTCCAGGGCAGCAGTTCTCCACCCAAAGTGACTTTGCTCCCAGGGGACATTTAGCAATGTGTAGAGACATTTTTGGTCATCACAACAGGGGAGATGCTATAGGCATCTAATGGGTAGAGGCCAGAGATGCTGTTAAGCATTCTATAATGTACAGTACAGCCTCACTGTGCTGATAACAAAGAAGTATCCAGCCCCAAATGTCAATACTGTTAAGATTGAGAAACCATAGTATAAACTTTGCATGAGTTCATCAATATAAAAATTTGAATATCTTTGACCCAGTAATTCTATTTTCAGGAATCTGTCCTGTAAAAATATTCACCCATGTGTACAGAGATTTTATTATATATGTTGTACATATACCCCTACACAGATGCTCATTGCTTATAATTTCAAAACTAGAAATGACTAAAATGCCTGTTAACAGGCAATTGTTAAAAACAATGACAAAGATATTTAAAATATATTCTAAATTGAAAAATCAAATTGCAGAACAATATACATGTCCCATTTTTTTGTTAAAAAAACACCATCTATATACTTTAATATGTGGTTTCTTTGAAACCCTATATGTTTGCGTGTGTGTGTGTGTGTGTGTGTGTGTGTGTGTCTGTGTCCACACAGTTGAATATTTGGAAAGATAAATACACCAAACTGAAGACAGAGGCTATCGCTGGGAACAGGATTATTGACAATAGAAGAACTTTCATGTTTTACTTCATGCATTTCTGAATTATTTTCTGAATTAAAAGGCCTTTGCTTTAGCAAATGTGAGACACATTACAGTCTAACTTCGAAAATATTGACTCTCACTAATTTTTAAGACTGTTTTATCAAATTACTACAAACCAGGGGTCAACAAATTGCTGCCCTCAGGCCAAGTCCAGCTGCCTCCTGTTTTTATACCCATTGAGGACCAAGAATGATTTTTATATTTTAAGTGGTTGAAATTTATACAAAATTTGCATTTCAATGCCCACAATAAACTTCTATTGGAATGCAGCCACACTCATTCATTACAAACTGTTTGTGGCTACTTTCATGTTACAACAGCAGAATTGAGTAGTTTTGAGACAGACTGGTCCTCAAAGCATAAAATTTCTACTATCTGGTCCTTTACAGAAGTTTACCAAACCCTGCTGTACTTCATGAAAGGTGCTGGCTAGGATGTTGAACTTGCAACCCATTTGCTCACATACCCTCTTTAAATTGACATCTAAAATGTTTCATTGTAAGTTTGAATAGTTGCAAAGTGTCTCATTTCTATTGTCTACATATTACAACATTTACATATTTATATTTTAAATTAAAACTGTTTTATCACTTGTTTAAATGCATCCAATTGAATTTAAATACTGTAAGAGTTTGATACCCCCATCATCCACGAAAAAAATAAGACAGACGATTTATTTCAACTTTAAAGCTGAGCATGTGTTATCTTTTAAAGAAACTTACATTTCCATTTTGAAGTAACTTCCACATAGAATTTTATTCTGATATACTATATGTTAATGCTTGAAAATATTTTTCATTATGATATCTGTAATAAAATGTCTTTACATTGAGGTTACAGTTCTCTTGTCACAGTCTGCATTTTCTTTCTGGGCTCCCTTGACTTCCTTAATGATTTTTTAAAATTTGCATATATTAAGGTTCACTCTGTGCTGTATAGTTCCGTGTGTTGTGACAAACGCATCATGCCATGTATTCACCATTTCAGTATCGTACAGCATAGTTTAACCACCCTAAAAATGTCCTGTGTTTGACCTATTCTATTCTTCCCTCCTCCTCTTGAACACCTGACAGCCATTGATCTTTTTATTTTCTCTATAGTTTTGTCTTTTCCAGAATGTCATATAATTGAAATCATATGTTACATAGCCTTTTCAGGCTGGCTTCTTTCCCTTAGCAGTATACACATTTAAGGAGGCTCACCCATGTCTTATTGTGGCTAGATTGCTTATTTCTTTTTATCTCTGAATAACATTTCATTGTGTAGATGGGCCACAGTTTGTTTTTCCATTCACCTACTGAAGGACATCTTGGTTGCTTCTGGTTTGTGGTATTTATGAATAAAGCTGCTGCAGATGTTCACATGCAGGTCAGACTCACTTTTAATCATGACTCTACTATCATGACTCTATTTTTCATTTCAAGTATAATATTCAAGAATATAATAAAAATAATTGATAAGAAGAGGAATACATCTTGAAAGTTAACATCAAAATCATGTATTCCATTACAACCGAGTTACCCATTTTTTAAAAAACAAGATATTAAATAGTATGTTGGTTCTTATTACTTAACTAGCAATAATGGAATATAATATGTACCTGAAATTATAAGTTACTTGTGAAATAGGAAATATTATAAGAGGCAAGGTATTCTTTCTGCAAATGTGAATGGGCATATATCAAGCTCTGGTATTAGGCTTTTGAGATTAATTGAAGAATAATCAAGTATAAAAATCAGAAATAATCCCATTAAATTCATTACATGTGATAATAAAGTTAACTATTTAACAAAAGAGGAAGATACACACACACACACACACACACACACACACACACACAAGCAAACTCACTATAGTACTACTATAAGTTTGCTCCCTACAAATAGAAAATCCTGATATATTCTGTTTTTTTAATACATGATCAATATGTAAGTAACATTTATTTAGCACTTTTGAATAGGATAAAATACTCCTTGTCTATAGAAGAGAAAATACTATTTTTCTAACATATTATCCAATTAAATGGCTAAGAATGGTCTTTTTTTAAAAAAGTATCATTGATATACAACCTTACGTTGGTTTCAAATATACAACACAGTGGTCCAACCGTTACCCATATTATTAAATCTTCACCCTCTCTAGTGCAGTCACTATCTATCAACATAGTGAGATGTTACAGAATCATTAACTGTGTTCTCTGTGCTGTACTACTGTCCCTGTAATCAGCTGATATTGTGATTGTTAATTATTGTGCCCCTTTATCCTCTCCCCCCAGTCCTTCCCATCCCCTCCCCCTTGGTAATCACTAGACCCTTCTCAGTGTCTATGAGTCCACTGCTATTTTGTTCCTTCTGATATATTCTATTTTGTTTGATTCTTAACAAAAAAGAAAAAGTATGGTGCATTTATAATGCTGCATTATTAAGAGATAACTTTTTTGACTAGACATTTGTGAGAACTAAATACTTCTTTTATAATTTTATGTCTGTGATGATTAGAAGAATTTTCCATAAACTAGCTTCTGGCTCCATACATTTCAAACCTTGTTTTTCCTTCATTACCAACATACTTCAGTGTTAGGTACCACAGGACATATTCTTATCAGCCTATGGCCCTGCACCTTCATGTCACATCACCAGTTTAGTGGGCACTGTGAGTGGGAGGACATTTCCTGGGAAGCAATCTTATGTTAGGACAGCCAGCAACAACCTAACAGCGACATACCAGTAGAGCAGGAGGTGCCCCTGCCTTTGGGCCTCAGCTTTGGAGAACTCTCTGATCTTTGGCTACATGCACCCCCATAGGGCGAGGATTCTGTGGGGACAAATAGGTGTGTCCTACTAGAGCCTACTCTCTGCCTTACAGACTGCACACTCTAAGTACCCAAGTATCTGGAATTGCCTGCCCATTTTTAGGACTTGGGGGAATTGGCCTGTCTTCCCAAGCATAGCCAGCATTGCAAGTGTGTGTACCCTTAGAATCAAGGCATGGCCAACGGTTGTTTGCAGGGGTATGTGAACAGAGCTTGGACGTGCAGTCTGAAGTCTCCATGTGTGTATGATGAGGTCCTCACAGTGCGGGATGAATCTGGTAATGGAAAGAGACTAGCAGACTGCAGGTCATCTTTTCAGTGTCACCATGTTTTTGTAAAGACTCCAGAGAATCTGAAAATTCCAAAGTCAAGCCTGATCTCAAGGTAGGTGATAGAATGTATTTTACTTACCAGTTTGTTAGCTTGATTAATAACATCTAAATGGTTAGACATATGGTAAAAAGGCTTCAACTTGTACTTTTGCCCTAAACTGAAAATTCATTTGGTGGGATATCCCTTTTATTATTCCCTGGAGTGATATCAAAACCTAGATTCATATCAGAACTGCCTAGACTCCCAGGAATGTTTTAAGTAGGTGCAAGCTCAACCCTGGTCATCACTACATTGATTGGTTTATGGGGTTGAAACACAGCAGTGCTGAGTCCCCAGGAGCTATTCACCTTGACTGAATCTATCTCCTCAGCACATCCCAGAAATAAGGCTCTTTAGTCATCGCTATACTATTGTCCATAGTTGCTGCTACTTCTGCATAATAATAAAGGCATGGGCATAGAAAGCAGGCTAATTCCAAAGATCACCATGCAGACACCCAAGCTTTCTTGATGGGAAATTTAGGTGTATTCTCCACATTTGACTACTGACTGGGGTCAAGGGAGGCAGGACTAAACCTAATGGATTCTTTTTCCTTATTTATTATATCAGTTCATGGAATGAATCTGATAAACCATGGCTGAAGAGGCTTTCTCTTTGGGTCTGCTTTTTATGTGAGACCACATGTTTGTCATGTATACTCATGTGTTAATATTTCTCTGTAGCCTGTGAAGCCTCGTACACCAAATCCCTGGTCACAGAGTCCAGTCCTGGGCCTAAATGCAAGAAGCAGAGGTCGCTCACCACTTGTCAAAGATCTACGCACCGTCCGGGAAAAATGGATTGCAATGGGGCCATTTGGATCTGACAGCCCAGATCTCTAGCTGGGTAAATACTCAGAGACATTTTTTTCCAGAGTCCTGTCCTCTTACCCTGGAAGGAAAGGTGATTATTTCTAGGATGAGCCCTTCTCTTGCTCCAAGACACAGGCAGCAGTGGACTCAGTCACATTCTGTCTCTTTAACTGATGTTTTATAATCTCTTTGTCATTATGTTTATAAAGAAAAATCCATCTAACAATAGACCTGGCTTTTAAATGTATACCATTTACACAGAGGGTTAAAGAAAATTGACATCACATTAGGTGATGAGCATATTTTTCCATACCTCAGAAAAGTCATATACTAAATATATGTCAGAGCTCCACATTTTGCTAGAGTCAAAATATCGAAAGACCCAGCACTCTTTGCAAACTATATAAAGAGCACTCTGGAACCCAAACTAGAATCCCATTTGTCTAAAAAAGAAACAGCTTAGGTAATTAAAAAAAAAATCTACAAGTCTAGTCTTGTACTAGAGCAAGTTCTTTACAAGCCAGTGCAATTATTTTTGCCCCTTGCACTGTGTGGGTGGGTGTGAACACTAGCTGAACACTTTTAGATCCCTGCAAAACATTGCTGAAGTTTTATAAGGCCAATTAGCAATTCTCATAAGCCTCAATGTACTTAATGCTTTAAAGATTCAGACATGATGGAAAAGTCTCACGTCTTTCTGTATCATAAGATTCTGTAAGAAAAAAATTGCCACAGAAGAGGAGAGATCCATAATTCAAAGTGTGTGAGTCTAGCTTTCCTTCCTATTGATTGCTGTTTACACCCTAAAAAGCTTTGGGACATTCAATGATGATTGTAAAGTCAATGTGAATCTCTCCCTTTTTCTCCCTGGAATCACGTCCTCCTCTTCTGGTGGCACTGTTCTCATCAGAAATATAAAAAGCAATAATTTCTACTATGAATACCTAGCAGTTACGGAACATGGAGGAAAAGGAACTTCAGGGGCTGTATCAGCTGTGTAACAGAAAATCTTCCCTTTTCCTGACTCATGTAATTCAAGTTTTAATTTATTAGTTTAAACATTCCACCCAAGTGAAATATTAATCCACAAAGTACCATCACATATATTAAAGTTATTTCCACATCTGTCAAACCTGAGGATTCTGGGATCTGGCTGCATGAGGCATTTGAGACAATAAATAATTCTGTACAAGTACTTTCTCAGCCCCTCTATCTTTGACCTTAATGAAAGGGCTTCATTGTGCACTCTGCACTGCTGGCAAGAACAAGAGAGCCAAGTGAACTCTCCAGTCAGTCAGTTAGCAAGGCAGAGCAGAGGGTATGTTCGGCGGCTGGCACTGGGGGAGATGTAGCAGCTGCAAAGAAATGGCCCTTGTCCTCGAGGAGTTTATAAGGGGTTTTATAAGAAACACATACAAGAACCTTTCAAAGACAATATGCTTAATCTAGTGGGAATTATTCAGCACACAGCAGATTTGCTAGGAGTCAGGGCAGGAGTGGGAGTGCTGGAGTAGTCATGGACACACGGGAACCTGCTTGGATCTCAGAGGCCACCCAAGACTTGGAGAGGCAAAAGGGAGGAAGGAAGACCTTCCAGGAAGGATGGGAGAAAAGGCTGCATGAAGGAATGAGCTTGGCCAGGGTCCTTGATGGCTCTTTTTTCCTTCCCTGTATTTGAATCAGTTCCCTTGGTACTTTGAAATAGAGAAGCTGAACACGCATTCTCCTTACTCCTGTGCTTTTGCTGATCTATTCATATAACAAAATGTTAAAATGACAAAATATTTCAGGAGTTCCACAAATCCTTTATAAAGGGCCTTGCCTGTCCTTGACTGAGGCATATGTAGGAGATTCTCTTGCTCAGTTGTCTCTTTTTTATTCTCCTCTTTTCTTCTTTCCTCCCCTTTCCTTTTGCCACAGACATTCATTAGCTCCACTGGTTGGTTAGACAAGTGACCACTCCCTGTCCTGCTGTAAAAGGAAGTTCCTGTTTGGTCCAGCATATGGGAAAAACACAATGCTGACCTCTTGGTCAAGATCTAGAGAAATTTTCCATTTTTCAACCAAGATGCATGTCTATATTAGTTTACACATTCCATCTAAGTTAGCATCCATTAGTCAATTACATCAACAGAAATTTTCTTGACCAGGCCTACAGCAATGCGGTTGTGGGTCAGAAGAAAAGTATCTGTGTTAGAATTTACTTTCTCCCCTCCCCCTGGTTATTGCTTAATCCTCCCACCCTATCTCATCATTTCTTTTTTGAGCTTTAATTTTTATTAATTTATTTGATTCATGTTTATTTTTTAATTGAAGTACATCAATAAAATGCATAAATCTTAGTGTATAGTCGGATGAATCTTGACATCTGTACACACTCATGAACCTTCACCCAGATCAACATGTCAAACATTCTCACTAATTCCCCCTCCACTCTCATGGCAACCACTAGTCTGTTCTCTCTGTTTACCTCATGGTGTCTTGATGTTCTATATTGTGAGCTAGTATTTCCCAGATATATGTATTGCTTAGTCATCATGGATATGCCAGGAAGCATAAGACAGTTGTTCTCACTTTGAGGAGTTTGTGGTCTAGTTGGGTAAAAATGGGCTTGTTGGAGGCAGCATCAGAGCCTCTTAGGGGCCAAGAGTGAGATGGATACTCTGGCTTTTTTGATACTCCAACTGTATTTTTAAAAACAAAGTGCCAATGTGAATTTTTAAAATGATGGCATATTTTTAATATGTACACTCAAATTATTGCTCTTAAAACAAAAAAATTATAATGACTTTTGAGATAATGCCAAAAATCTAATTGATATAAATGTTCATAGCAGCATTTCTCACAATAGCTAAGAAATGGAAACAACCCAAATGTCCATCAGCTTATGGATGAATAAATAAAATTTGGTGTACCTGTACAATGAAATATTACTTGTCCATAAAAATAAATGAGGTATTGATGCATGCTACAACATGACTGAACCTTGAAAACATTATGTTATGTGAAGGAAGCCAAGTATAAAAGCCCATATAATTTCATTCAAATGAAATTTCCAGAAGAGGCAAATTTATAGACACAGAAAATAGATTAGCAGTAGCTTAGGGATGGAAGAAGAAATGGGAATAGGGGAGAGGAGGGTGGAAGAGGGGAATAGGAACTGACTGCTAATACGGTTTCTTTTAGTGGGGACAAATATGTTCTAAAATTAGATTGTGGTGACGGTTGCACAACCCTGCAAATATACAAGAGTAACCATTGCATTGTACACTTTAAAGGGATGAATTGCATGGCATGCTAATTATATCTAAAGAAAGCTGTTTTTAAAGTCTAATTTGAAAGTCTTTGATGATTATGAAAGGCTACCAGCATAGGATGTTGGGCCGTATGTTGTAGTGGGCAAAATACCAGTTTGGAAGTCAAACATACCTGAGTCCAAATAGTCTGCTACTTGCCAATTGTGTGATTTTAAGTGATTTACTTAAAATTTTTGAGCTTTCTTTTATTCACTATAAATGAAGATAATAATTCCTACCTCATAGGACTATTTTTTGAATAACATTAATTCAAAAAATACTCATTGAACAGTTCCAGGTACTTCTCGGCTTTGGGGATACAGAAGTGACCAGGACAGTCAAGGCTCTCTACGTTATATCTTGTGCTAAAAGAAAAGATATTTTTATATGAACTGTCTCCAATGTTAAATATTAACAATTAATTTAAAAAAATATAAAGACACTGTTAGCAAACACTGTGCCAAACATATCTTTGAGCCAAATACTGCCCTTGGACTAACAGTTTGTGACCCCTGATATAGGCTTTTCAGATGGTGAGTTTCTAGAATATTACCACTTGGCTGAACAGAGGCACCCTCAGCCTGCTCCCATATGCTGCCAGCACCACCTAAAGAAGCATTCCTCATAAAATTCAGGGAAACCATCCTAGCAAGTAATTGAGCCAGGCAGTAGCCCAGATACCATCTGTTATAAGATGCTGTAGCCTTCCTCGCTGACCCCATGAGGCCCCATTCATTTCCTATGCCTGGGCAGGGCTGGCATTTTATATAGGAGAGTTTGGAAGAGATTGTGCTTCACACACCTTTCAAGATCATCTGCACCCTGAGGACCTCTCTGGGAGGCCAGTTTAGGACATAGTCATAGATGTTAGGATTTCGACCCTTTCATTTTCCTTTACCTGCTGGTACCTCTCACCTCAACTATTTCTGGCCAAAAACATGTAAATGTGCAGTAGCAGTATAGGCAGCTCTTTCCTGGAACTCAATAATGGATAATTAATCTGTTTTAATTCTTTAACATATCCATGATCTCAGAAAATAAAAATGTTTTAAATATATCTTGTCACTATTCAATCAGAGTCAAGCAACTTCACATTGCTCATTTATCCATCATTAGAGCAGCAGAGTTTAAAGCTCTGGGAAGAGGGAGTCTGGAGAGAAGATTCAGGAAGTCAGTGCCACACTACCCTATCAACACCAAACTGGTATTTGGAGTGCTTCATGCCATAGGGCCATAGAATTCCCTAATGCCTCTCAGTTTGAGACTGTCACGGATAGAAGGTAAGTGGAGAACATAAGACTTCCAAAAGCCTCTGCAAAGACAATATGATGCCGAAGAAAAAAATGGTAGATTCAAGTTCAAATTTCCTTCTGCTACTCATAACTATGTGACTCTATGCAAATTACCTTATAATTCTGAGTTTTACTTTCATCATTTGTAAACTGGGAAGGATAGTTTTTTTTTCTCAAGGGTGTATTGCCATGGTTCTCAACTTGGTTGCATATGTAAGTCACTTTTTAAAAATGTATAAGCCTGTGCCATACCTCCTATAAATAGAATCTCTGAGGGTAAAATTCAGACATCAGTAGATTTTTTAAAGCTTCACAGATCATTTTAAATATTCAGTCAGGACTGAAAATAACTGGTGAGGATTAAAAATGTTACTTGTGTAAAGCAGTACTCTTATTCATTCCCAGCTAGTCGCCGACTTAAGCTTCAAACAAACTATTGGCTTTATTTTTCGTGTGTCTTCTGAGATTGCACCACTAGGTGTCAGATTGACTACAGAAATTGGTTCTTCAGAGGCTTTGGTTGCTTCCTAGAGCAACCGCTGTATGTACCCATCACCACAATCATTTGGTTCAGTTACCTGCTTTATGCCAGCCACAGTGCTAACACTTAAAACATGTGATTTCTAATCCTATATCAAGTAGGCAAGGTAGTTATTGTTCCAGCGATGAGGAAGCAGAGGGTCACAAAGATTCTGTGATTTTTATACAGGATACACAATAAATGGCAGAACTGAGATTTAAGTTTCATTCATTCATTCACTCACTCAAAAACACTAAACACCTTACTATGTGTAAGATACTGTATCTGGTATTGGGGGTCCAAAGGTGAATAAGACATAGTTCTCATTCTCTGAAAGATCATTTTTATCCTCACTTGTAGGTACATTTAAGAAGAAAAGGTGGTTGTCTCCTTTTACAGTTGTTCTCCTTCAGGTTAGATATATTTTCTGAAGAACTCAAATGCTGTGTTCCTAAGAGGATAGAAAAACCCTGAGGTAGAGTTTTCTAGGATGGCTGTTCTACTGTATCCAGCTACTATGATAAAATGAAAATTTCTTGAAAGCCTATTGAGTACTTGAGAGGCTAGCGACTACATCTGGTCTATTTAATCACTGTCTATTTACTTACTTATATCCTTAGCAACAAATTACTAGCCTAGAGTATCTAATTTTTACTCAGTGAATATTTACTGAATGAGTGAGTGCCTAGTACTGTGCTAAACAGTGTGCAAAAAGAGCCACGAAGGAAAATTTAATGAAGTCTGCACCTATTCTGGTAGGCAAAACTGAGTATTTCCTTCCAAAGGTAGTACCTTATTCTAAAAAGCTCCAACCGATTCATCCCTGAGGTAGAAAGTCTTACAGATCTTGGAGAAGGTTTGTAAATGAGCCAGGGACCAGAAGATTATTATACTACTAGATTTGATCACTGGATGATCAAATGAGCCATCAGAATCTAATGGATGCTTTGGTGTTTGTTTCATGTCACAAAGACACCAACTGTGCCTTTCTCTGAGTTGTCACCCACTAACCAAGCAGTTTGACAATTAGGACCATAGGTGCTACCAGGCTGGGTGGAACCTGGCATTCTGACATTGGATGAGGGCTGCATATGGCTGGTTCACTCATGTATGGTTCTGCAGCTCATAAATTTGCTTGGATTTTTTTCTGCATTCTGATTATATTTCCTCCCTGGATAAGCGTCCCTTGCATTTATTACTGAAGTAGTATTCCTATTTATCAGTCCTAAGATTACTGCTACTGGAAGTTTACAAATAACATTGAAATCCTAGGATTTGGGGATTTGAGAGATGAGTCTATGTTGATCCTATCCACGCTATTTGTGACACTATAGATTTAGCTCAGTTCTCCCCCTAAAGCATGCCTAGCAGGCACAGGTCCATTCTTGAAATTTTCCTTGGTTTACAAGATGCTCTGACTTTATCAAATGATCAATTCTGCATCAGCTGGACAACCTTTGTCCATGTTGTGTAATAGCAGAAGAATAATATCTGTTCTGAGATGTCTGTTGCTTAGGTCCTTCAGGACAAGTAAGCACTAGTGGACTTGGGTTAAAGTCTTTTTATAGTCTAGTCAGCCTGTTAGCTTTGGAGAGACCTGAAGAGGAATACACTTTCATTTAGGAGCTTGGTGACTAACATAGCCCTTTGGTATGACAATCTGGATGGTTTGCAGAATAGCAGGGAGTGGGGTAAGAGTATTTATAGTGAAGTATACAAGGGGGTGAATAGAGAAAGAGAATACCAGTGTCATGTACCTGCCAAATAGAAAAAGGGTTTGGTTTAACCATTTCCTAAAAAAAAGCTAGGTGGTAGAAGATGGAGAGTCACAGTTGGGGTAACCACTTTGGAATGTCCAAATGTCCCTTGATGAGTCAAAGTTTCCATGTAGCCTTCTGCACATATGAACTAGAGAAAGAGGGCTTGGGAGAATTGTTATCAAGTCATAGCCTGTATGCCCCTCTAGGCAAGTTAGGCCTGGTCAGGATCTATCTACACAGAAAAATTATCAGAGCTTGGTAAAAAATTTCTAATACTCCAGTGATGAGATTTCTGTTTATATTCCTTATGGATCTCCACAACGACCCTGTTCTCAACTGAAGCTACTAGAAAACAGGCCTCCAGGAACTGTTCCACCCATGATGAAAATACTGTGGCTCTTGATTCTAATACAGGAGCTCAAAGGTGCTCTAGCTCCTATACGATCAGCACTCAAAATAATAATAGCATTGCCTGGTATCTTTTTATCTAGAGGTTTCAAAGCATCTCACAAACATTGCCCCTTTTGTAAGTAGCTGATTAAGCCACAGCTTTGACATTCATGTTTTACTTGGGGTCCTCCCAAAAGTTGATGACTGAGCTGGAAATAGCGTGTGGGCCTTCTGATTCGAGTTCTCACACTCAATGTCCACTCCTCTCTGCTACACAGTTTGTGGGCTCCCACAGGGCGTAGTTCTTT
The DNA here is from genome assembly GCF_030020395.1 of Manis pentadactyla. Taxonomy (NCBI): domain Eukaryota; kingdom Metazoa; phylum Chordata; class Mammalia; order Pholidota; family Manidae; genus Manis; species Manis pentadactyla. Next base: position 28,459,536 of record NC_080029.1, read on the forward strand.
GCAGGGCCCTGTGTATCAGATCTGCCTGCTTCTTTGCTGTCATCACCTCCCACTGACTGTATTTGATTCCCGGTGTCCTGGTAACTGGGCTGTGTCTTGGTTGTCCGGGATGTGAGAATTGTTGAAGAATCTTCAGGGATTCCTCATGTCTTGTCATCCGTAATCCCAATTCACAACTTCTCCCACAGTCTCAGGGCCATCAAAACACTGTGTCCTCTGGCTTCTTCTTCCTTCTTCTGTGTGCATCCTCATACTGCTCAGCAGAAGGAAGAGGAAACCACAGCCCAGGAGCTTGTGAGGTAGGAAGGAATGGAAATGAAGTCTTTTTTCCCTCAGATTGCCCTCTTGTTCCCAGAGGGGGGGCTGAAGGCCATGAACCTTGGCCCCAACAGAAGAAGAGATAAGCAGGGTGAATCTTTGCCTCCCTTGCTCATTTAGAGGGAGTTGGCTTTTTTTAATCTCTGGAGGAGGGATAACTCAGCACAGAGCCTTGATAGGGAAATCCATCTCAGAGCCTAAGGGCCACCATCAGCTCAGTATTTTAATTTAATTTTCAGACCAGAATAGTTTCCCTGAGTCAGAGGAAATTAAGCTCTCCCTGTCCCCAATATTGGCAACTGAACAGAATTTCCCTAATGGAAAGGCCCTATGGGAGTCTGACAGAGACAGGCAGTGGATTCCAAATTCAGAGTGCAGGGAAGGCCTCATGCACTCTGGTGGAGGGCTTTATTTAGTCATACGCCACGACTGCTTTTCCCTACTAATTACTATAACCACTAGTAATCATTATACAGTAATTAGCACATGCCTTTTTTATAATTCCCAAGCACTACCCCAAAATAAATGATGGTGTGGGGCAGCAAGGCTGCTCCTAGAGACAACGCCTGACTCATTCATTCACTAAATATTTAGCAAACTATTGCAGACCAGGCCCTGTGTTAGGCAGCTGAGCAGGCTGAATGTGGTTCTTGGTATCACAATGCTGATGTGATGCAGCAGAGACATGCAGTAAGCAGGTTTACATATGGGATGTGCGTATCCAGTGTGGAAGGGCCGTGTGTATCAGATGGGCACCCATCCCAGTGGTGGCTGGGAGAGGGAATGTCAGGAGGCCCCCCTGTAGTAGTTATTGTGACGGTGAGATCTGCAAAATGAATGGGAACTAGAAAATGGAATTTACCTTTCAGAGTGTTTCTCTGGAACTGAGTGTTAAACCCAAAGCCGCCTTCTCAGATTAACCCTGCAAAGTAACTCTCAGGCTGTACAAATACAGTGCTTCTGGCTCTGCTTCTGCTCTGTGTGGCACTACCTCAGAAAAGGGTGAAAATCTATGCCAACTGGAAGATGGGATTGTTGTATTTCAGGAAGGAAGATGGCACCAGGGAAACAGGGGTGGAAATCAAGTTCTTCTGTTTCCACACCTCGGCCCAATTCTCTGTGCCCTTGGGATGGTCTGGGTCTGTGATGGGAAATATATTTGTCTCTACTTAAACAACAACATCCTTCTTATCAGCGACTGCACTGAGGAGACACTGATGTCCTTTTGCAGGAAACTAACAGGAAAAGAATGAAAGCTTACCACTAAATACACTTCCTGAGGGCGAAATGAAATGGCTGCTGCTCTGGCTGCCTGTAGGAAAGGGCTGAATAAATAAATACTCCATCCCTATTGTGCAGTCAGACTTCCTGGGGGCAAGTCCTCATCTCCTCACCCCTTCTTTCCCTTCTAAAATCTGCCATCCTGCTGAGGAGCAGACGGAGGTTTTTGCTGGCTGAGAGGTATTGAAACAAGTCTCTGCTTTTCTCGAACACAGAGGAAACACAGGACAGAAGACAAGAGTCACACAGGAAGAGGAACTTGGTATTGCTACACACCTCTCTTTTAATCTCACAGAATTTTCCCAGCAACTTCTGCTTTGAACAGCTTTGTGTACATATGTGGTAATGTCTGAGACAGTGTCAGGAGGAGATGGGGTCAGAGCTGCTGCATCTCAGAAAATCATGGGACTGTTTAAATCACAGCTGCACAGGTGACTTGATTTGGAGGCAGAGGTATAAACTGCTTATTGAGCACTAACGGTATAGTGCCATAGCAGAAAATGCTTGAGAATGTGACTCTGGATCAGGAAACAGTTCCAGCCTAAAGGATCCTAAGGTATTTCCTTGTGAGGATAGTTTTTTCTTCCGCAGGAACACAGACAGAAGGAAAGAACGTGTACAAATTTGGGGTTGGAGGCAGGGATTTAGGGAGAAAAGAGGGAGATTTAAATAGATGCCCATGGCCTAAAAAGATGAGATGAGATGAGCAGTACACTTGGACCTTTGCCTTTCTACAGTGTTTTTGGTTTGAGATCATTTCTACTTTAGTGAGGTTTTTTCCCTCCATCATTTCAAAACAGTCATGAGTGAGCCCTGAAAAATGACTTCAAGCCAAAATAATGGGGTTTCCTTGATTTTCTCTGGCCATAGGCCAGCCCTCAATATCCTCCTTCCTCATGAGGAAGCCAGCTTTGTTGGGTCACTTAAACCTTTTAGTTATCTTTTATGTTGCGAACTGGACTCTCTTCTTCCAACTTTCTAACTGCAAAATTGCTTTTTCTTCCGTCTCTTGGTTTTTATTGCTCCCAATCCAGGTGTGGAAACCTCTTCTTGGGTGCCCTTATTCCATCCAAAGCGCCTGTGTAGGATCCCCATTTTTCCCATCCTCAGTTGAGGACTGATTTAGCAAACTACACAGTGACTAACTTCTTTTGAAAGGGACAGCAGCCTTTGAGCTCAGGGAGGATTTCCAAGTAACACAGTTAAGTCCCTGTTCATTCTGGGCACAATCCTCTCTCTCTGGAAATTTCAGAGCCAGGCTCAGATATCTACATATTGCAGGTGCTGTCATAATTAGCCTATCTTGCTGGTTTTGAGTATACCTTTCTTAGTGTAGTGCAGGCAGGAAATCAGACTGGGTCATGGCTTTAATGGTCATATTTTATGAACCCCAAATTTGGCATTGTGGTCTGACAAGTATCAGGTCAATGAGACAAAATATTTGAAAAATAAGACCATCCTGGAAAAGTTCCCATAATCATAGCATATCTTTCCAGTAGGTTGAAGAGGCAACCAGAAATTACACACTCATATACTATAAATAGCAACTAATGGTAACTGAACACTTAGTATGTGTCAGGTCCTTCCTGAATTATGTAGATTATCTCATTCATTCCTCATAAAAGGTTTTCTTCTAGTAGCTAGAAGGGAGAGAAAACCAGTCATTATATGCTCAATGATAACATTAATAGTAAAAAGTTATAACATATGCCAGTTATATAATACATGCCAGGACTTAAATTGGACGCAATCTCTCATTTAATCTTTAAATGAAACATGTAAGTAGGTGGCATCATCATCATTATTATTATTATTATCCTAAGGTAGGCTGTTTCTAAAGTGGCTCCAGCGATCCCCTTCCCGTATCCTTGTGCAATCCCATATCCTTGATTGTGGGCTAGATATAATGACTTGCTTCTAACTCTTAGGCTATGGCAAAAGTCATGGGTTGTCACTTCTGTGATTTGATTACAAAATACTTTGACTTCTGTCTTGCTAGCAGTCTCTCTTACTGTCCCTTTCTCTTGCTTTCCTGCTTGCTTGCTCTGATGAAGCAAGCTGCCTTATTTTGAGAACTCTATGCCATGTTTTCAGATGCACAAAGCCAGGCACTGAGGGAGGACTTGAGCCAAGAGCTCATGAGGCCCTAAAGCCTTACCTTAAAGCTTGTGAGCTACTGGGTCCTGCCAACAGCAATGTGGGTGAACTAGGAAGCAGTTCCATCCCAGCTGAGCCTGGGGATGACTGCAGCCTTGTGAGAGACCCAGAGCCAGAAGATCCAGTTAAGCTGCACCAGGACTTCTGACCTGTTCGGTATGATAAACACTGTTGTGAGTTACTAAGTTTGAGGCTAATCTCTTATTCAGAAAAAGATAATTAATACATACCCTGTTTTGTAGATGAAGAAACTGAAGCTTAAGGAGATGAATCAACTTTTAAAGTCACACAGCAAGAGTCTGAGTTCAAGTCTACTTTCTTATGAGATTCTGAGTGACTGGGAAACTTGAGTTCCAGAAAGCATTCTACTCTCAGAAATCCTTGGAATGTAGCCATGTTTCCAGGAAACTCTTGGCGTGTGTGTAAAACAGGGATGGACAAAGTTTAAATGGGGCTAAGTGCTTTGGGCGGCCCACTCCCTGCTGCAGAAGAATGGCTGGCCCACCCATAGATCTGGTGATAGTATCCAGGGGCTCCATTCCATAGACAATGGCAGAGTTAGGAGCTGCAGCCCATCCATTTTATAAGCACTCAAGCCATCGTACCCATAATATACAAGGTTTATAGAGGGGTACACATACTTTTCTTGAGGATGAATATGTAGGCATTGGGTTATGAGAAGGTATAGCGTGCTCTTTAAAAATCACGTGAGCCCTAGAACTGGAAAGCAAATAGTTCTGCCTGAGAGAACACCTTTTCACTGATTTTTTTTTGCTGCTTCCCATCATGGAACAGAGCCTTGAACTTTGAAACCACAGTGCTTTGTTCCAGCATGGAAAGCAGCTTGGCACTTCTCTGTGCTGGAATCTCTCCAAGTTGGGATGGTAAAAGCATCTTCTTCCAGATAGTTTCCCTTTGTTCATCCAGAGCTTCATGCCAGCGATCACCTTTATGAAATTAAATGAAGATACACTTGTTGGCTGGCTGCATGAATCTTGTCAGCTTTTCCCTAGTGCCAGAGAAGCAGGCTTTGAGCTTAGGGAGGATTTCCAGGTGGCAGTAGAGCAACAGTCCAATAAGGTAGAGTTTTGGCAAGGTTCTCCTTTCAACCAGTGACAGAGGCTGTACTTTGTTGGTGTAATTGTGCAACTTGGTATAAAGTCCATAGACAGGGAGGTGGGGAGAGGACTTTAAGATGGCTCAGCACTCTGATTGTGGCCTCTTAATTATCTTTCTAGCTTTCCTTACCCTCTTCTCTGCTGGCTTCTCTCTCTTTTCCCCCTCCCTCCTCTCCAACCCCTTCATACCCCTCAGCCTCCACCTTCAGGGATCTCTAATTCAGGGGACCACCTCTTATCAAATATCTTGGTTTGCCTCCAACTGCTAGCAGCAGGCACTCTGGCCCTTGTCTGCTGTCTGAGTGATTTTCTTTTCCCCCAGTTGTTTGTTTCTGTTACCCATTTGGAATTGTGTGTGTAGAACCCAGGGGTGGCAGTTGGGGGGAATCCCAAAGCCAACAAACAAACAAAAATCGAGCTTTTCCCTAGAGAGATGCCACCCTGGACTAAAATAGAAATGAAAGGAGACTTGGATCCTGTTCTCTTGAAAAGTGATATGACAAAAAGAGGGCAGGAGTAGGAAAGAGCAAAAAGTGCATCAGTGTACAGTAAAGCCCAAGGCAAACCATGCTGCTCCACAGATACTGGAACATCACTCTGAGTCCTTCATTTTCTACTTAACCAGGGTTTATAAAGGCTACTTTTGCCTTAATATACCTGCCATCCTGGTTTTACTCAAGTGGCTCTGAACAGATACCATCTGCACCACCTCCACAGCCAGCCACAAAACTGGAGACTCCCTGACTCCAGAGCTCTTGCTTTCAAACAGGGGGCCTTGAGTGGTGGAGAAGCACATAACAAAGGAAATGAAAGGGAGGCTGAGTGGAGTAATTACATTATAAGATTACCTATGCACACACAAAATCAAAATGTAGGTTACAAGCAACAACCTTTCCAGTACTGCATGGACTTCAATTACACAGTAGCCATCTGCTGGTCAAAGAATGTTCCTTAAGACCTTCCATCTTTAAGATTATCTCTCTTCTTACTGTGTTGTACATGTTTATTTTATATTTCTTAATTGATTTTCACAGGGAATAGGAGTGGTAGAAGTGTATATGCATGTATGAGCAAAACCATTTATGAATACTTTTTTTTTAGCATATGAAATACAGTGAATAGCTGACCTTTGAGGCAATTTTCCTAGTTCTGTGATAGTAATTTTGTTGAGTTCCTGAACTTAGATGGGAAGTCCTCTTAGTGAGGCTGGCCTAATTCTGTATTCTGTATGTCACCAAGTCACTATGGCTGTGCAAGAGCCATTATTACCTAAAGTACCATAATAATGGCCATGCCCTCCTATGACATTATTGTTTCCTATCTTCCAGGACATTAATTGCCTCCTAACTTGCTCTAAAATTGGTAGGTAGGGCATACTGCCAAGACTAGAGAGAAGAAAGCTGCCGGTAATATATTAAAAAGCTGTGTAAAGGACATACTGCTACCTTCCTTCTCGTTAGGGCACCTTCGCATTTGCATGTTACTTCATTTGTTACGATTGTTAGCTCAGGCTTGCCTTATGTCTTGGTTTCCATCTTATCATGGTCAATGTCTTTCCTTCAACTGAATGATTCAGACATTTCTGAAGTTATTTTGGCTTTTCCACTTTCCTTTTACAGGCTTTTTATGAGTCATTGAATTGAAGAGGAGGTTATTTCTAAATTGGAAGATGAGGATGAGAAAAGGGGGAGGAAAGTTCCAGAAAATAACTAGGAAAAACACCTTTTTGTTATGTATAGTTACTAGAGGAATAATTTCCATTTAGTTTGGTGATAGAGGTATGTAGTTTATTCAAACTTGACGAAAAAATATAGACCTTTTTTTTCCTGGATAACTAACAAGGCAGTTTTAGCTTCCTTGTAGCTTGCTTGCAAAGGACAGGAGGATAAATAGAAGAGATATGGGACAAGGAGTTAGCAAGAAGAAAGGGGCAAAACACAAGATTTTCAAAGTCCAGATTCTTGGTCCCATAGGAAGTTCCCAACCATAAACTAATGCTGTGAGGGGAATACCTCCTTAACCTGTCCTGGTCCATCTCTGGGTGTATGTTTCATGGCCCGTGGGTTTATGTATTACAGGTGGAGTTGTGAGGAAGGTGCATTTAAATATGATTTAGATTTTGAAAGAGTAATCACGACAACATTTTGTTATTTAGGAGCAGGAAAAGTGGGTGGAAATGAAAAAGAAAAGCAAAAAACTAATGATAGATACATTTCTAGGAGCACAAGAGTTTTTATAGCAATACCAGATTTCTCAAAAATGCCTGTGATTTGTACCCAAATGAATACAAATAATGCAATCGTTTATTCTTGCATATTGTGCCAGTGAGAGAAAAGAACTGCAATTCATTCAATGGTCCTAATTTAGACTGTTAGGAAGAGGAGAAAAAAAGACAAGTTTTTAAAGATCTGACACACATCAAGTAGGACTATTTAAGAACTGCTGAACATAAAAATCAAATTGAGGGGAGTAAGGGGTAGCAGACTTCTCACTTCCAGAGCATCACAAAGATAAAATGTGGCTTCTTTAGCCAGAACTTGCTGATGGCTGACTGGTCACTTGGCAGGAGGCAGCCAGGGTAAGTCTAGAAGCTGGAGAACTCTCAACGTGCTACTTCAGTTTATTAACGACGTTTATAACTGCTATGGAAGCGTACTGATTTCTGCTAAACGTAAGGCTGTGCCTTGTTCTTTGAAGGCTTCCAGAAAGAACTTCAAGGAAACTGGGCGCATTGGGATCTCAAGACAAAAAGGGAAAATTTTTATCTTTCAGTGTCTTCCTCCCAACGAGTTGTAAACACTTCTTAAACACAACCTCTGAGTCGGTGTTTTTGTAAGAACTATCCTATGAGTAAGCAAGCAGTGATAAGCTTCTCGGGAGCGAGCTGAAGAAAGGGAATGAGTTTACACAGTGAAGAGTTAACAAAGAGTTAACCCTTCCTCGGTAACCTCGGCGGTAAGTATCTGGTCCTTCCTTGCTTTCTACTGCGCAACCAAACTGTCCAAGCCCGAACCAACCGTGGCCGTCACAACTCTTGCCAGTTGACTTAACAGACACTTTCTGCAGCCTATCATAACTTCTAACTGCCCAGCCATCAACCAATTACAACTAAAGATTGGTCTAGGACGCTCGAGGGCCTGGGCGGGAGGCTAATACCCGGTCCAGAAAAAGGGGCGGTAAGGAAGCTATGACGGACGGGTAAGATAAACCTATCAGAGTAGGGAGCCGGTGCCCCATTCTCCAATGGAAAGGTAGGAAGTATGAAGCGGGGTGGGCCTGTTGTCATGGGGGAGGTGGTGGCGCTTGGTGGCTACTGGCGGCCGAGGTAGAGGCTGTGGCGCTGGAGTTGGTCGGGGGCAGCGGCAGGTGAGTGCCGGTAGCGCGGGCCTGAGGTCTGGGGGCAGTCGCGGGGCAGAAACTCCATCTCCGCGCTCCGAAGGCAGAGGCCAGAGGAAGGGGGCCTGGACTGCGGGCAGGTCCGGCCAGGGCGGAGGCGGCGAGTTCGCACTGACTGGGTTGGTGGTAGAATGGCCCGGCTCCCGGCGGCAGAGTTCGCGGTGGCAAGGTAGGCTGGAGCCGGACCCAAGCGGGTCAGGCCGGGAGGTGCCTTGGCACATGCAGCTGCTCGGGTCTGGGGCACTGACCGGCGGCTGATGTGTGAAGGGTAGGTCCCCGGGGAGACGCGAGCGGCCGGGGTCCCAGAGCGGGAGTGGTCCGGGGTGACCGGTCTGAGAGCGGGGTGACTCGGGAATGACCAGGGCAGCTGGGGTGCGAAGGAAAAGGGGGACCCGGGGAGCCCGGTAGCGGCCCTAGTGGAGAGAGCTGGGGGACCGGGAAACTGGGAGTGGCCCGGATCCGAGAGAAGGGAGACCGAGGGCGGCCAGGGTCCGGGGTGACAGGGAGCGGCCCGGGTCCCAGCGAGGGCGTCGAGGAAGGGCCGGGAGGGGGCTGGGGACCCTGTTGAGAAAGGTGGCGGTCCGGGGGAGGAGGGCTCCAGGGGATTTAAGGAGCTGCGGGTCTTAAGAGGGTCGGACCCGTGGAGAACCTTGAACAGCTTGGGAGGACCCGGAGCGCCCTGCCCTCCACCTCTGGTCTGTGGGATGGGAGACCCAAGGCTGGACTGGTAACTCCTGGGTCTGAGGATCCCCGGGGGACCAGGGAAGAAAATCCTCGAGGAGTAGCTCGTGTTTGAGACGTTCAGCAGGGGAGTGGAGGCTCTCTAGTTGGAGAGGAGTCGAACAAAATGAAAGGGAGGGGAGAAATAATTTCCTTGTAGGAAGGGAGTAGTAGATAGGGTGTCGTAGGTCGGAACGAGAAAGTTGCTCCGAAAGAGAGCAGTGGTCTTGTGGAAACTGGCCAGAACAGCACAGACCAGAAATTAACAGTAGTACCATTAATAAGGGGTCTAAGGACTTAAGAAATAGAAGAAACTTCAGCTTTATAATACTAAAATGCCATCTAGGACCAGAGAACAGATTCTAAAGCAAGGTTAAGTGACCTGCATTTCAGTGCTCTAGAAATTTGTTTTAGAAGACGGCAAGCAATACTATTAGAGAATAAGGACATTGACAGGATGGGAAAGTTGAAAGGGAAAAGGTAAGGAGGAGGTAAACTAAAGGAGCAGGACTGTGGACTTGAGAACGAGAGTCATGAGAGGATAGGCATTCCTTTTTCAAATTAGAAATAAGTTTGACATCTAGTTCCACCACTTAACCTCTCTGTGCAGAAGTTTCCTCATCCGTATAATAGGGCTAATAAAAGTTTCTACCACGCAAGATGGTTTTTTCACGAGTTAATATTTGTAGAACTTTTAGAATAGTGACCGGTGGGAATAAGCACATTGTACTGGATTGTTAGAGGATAAAAAAAGACCTAAGTTCTTTAATGCTGTGGTTCTCAAACTTTGACTTGCACTAAAATCCCTGGAGGGCTTGGTAAAATACAGATTGTTGGTCCCACCCAGAGTTTCTGAATCAGAAATGGAATTTGCATTTATCTCAGGTGATGCTTATGTTGGTCACGGGACCACACTTTAAGAACCACATGCTTTACTGAAAACACTAATAGCGTAGCAACCTTAAAATACCTGTCTACCCTGCTAGAGTCAGATAGAGGCAGTTTGCACAAAAGATCCAAATACAATGATACCCTATTTTAAACCTATGTTTTTTCAAACTCTGAATCATGATTTATTAGTAATTTATAAAATCAGTTTAGTGGGTTATCACCAGCATTGAAAACAAAATGAAATAAGACAGATAGAAAAATGAAAAAAAAAATGAAATAAGACAGAATCTACTACTAGCACTGCACTTTGTAAGGAAAAGTTTTGGGAAAATTTTTTAATACATTTGTGTACTAGGTCACAGTGTGAAATGTGTTTCTTACCATCAAAAAAGTTGGAAAACTTTTAGTCATGCATGCAGCCAAAGCACCCTTTCTTAGGAATATCAGGGACTGGGTTTATTACTTACCTATCTTTTTTCTTCTGTGGTAACTCTCAGGTGGTGATACATTCTATTAAATTTCTTCAGTTCTTTTTTGGTTTCTTGGGATTTGAGGCAGATAAATGAAGTTGAGTGGTGTTTCTCGGATTTGGTACACTTTGGTTTCACTTGTCGGCTCTTGTATATGCTTTCTTTTTTACCACTGTACTGGAAAGCATTTCTCTAAAAAACCTATGTGTACACAGACATATTGGCAGTAAACAACTAACATTGAAATGGACTGGCTTGAGAACAAGTCATGGATAATAAGCAAAACTGAATAAGACACATTTCAAAAGAGAAAGTAAAAAAGGTGTTTACTTTTTAGAGAGTAAAAGTATTTCAAGGCTTTTTACAAAAGCATATTTAAGACAATCAGATAAGCTTTACTTGTGTATTTTAGATTTCTAGAAGAAATAGTGATAATACTCCACAGTAAAATGCACCTAGAATAGAGGTTTAATGACAGAGTAAATAGTTTTTAAGCAGGAGCTTTTGTTTTGATGTTTTTCTCCCTTAAAATGAACTGGATGTGGCATATGTTGCAAATTTAACTTGTTTGAGGGACCTAAATGTAATCTACAATACTTATTTTAAGCTATATTAAGAATACGTATGTATTTTTTGTGCTGCTTTGGTTTGATTTTTCTTTTATAAAAAAACGAGGGTTTATATTTAGGAAGAGTTGATTTAGATCTGTTTTTACGGATATAAGAACAGAGAAAGCAATATTGAAAACTGAAAGATTCTTGCAGCTCTCTGAAATCTTTAATTCAAGGGATTTATGTAACCCTTTCATTAATGTTTTATGAAATTGTGAAGAAACTATTGGTATATCTTTGCATCAGGATTTTAACATAATTTACTCTTTCAAAAATCGTTTTTCTCTTTCAGATTTTATATTTCATTAAAATTTTTATTTTTTGTTTGGAAGACTGCAAAACAATCATTGTATGTTTGAGTTGAAAACGTGAGTGGTGTTTTCACAAAATAAATTTACTAATTTTTTGTGACAAAGGTTCCCAGGATGAAAACTTTTGAATTCCTTGCACTGTTAGATGGAGTTTTCCCACCACCAAAATGGTTATTCTTTAAATCATTGTACAGTTGAGAGGCACATTTTTATAGATCATTTAATTCTTTACTAACTGATGGGGGAATGTTAAATCTTAATAATCAAGTGTGGGAAAAATATAAAAGTTCATTCTTCATGATTAGAAGACCAATAGACCAGTTTGATTACTTGCTTTTTAATAAATGGACTTTATTCAGTTGACTTATTATTCATCCATAATTTAATCATACGTATCTATGAATAGCTCTGGTTGCTTAATTCATTTTACAGTGAGGTTTGTTAATCTGTAATTGAATACATGGCGGTTTTTAAATCCCAAAGAAACTGTATTCCTGACTGTATATTTTAGTGAGACTCGATTTCACATACCAAAGATTAAAGTGGCGTTTCAATTAACACCAGTTAATTATGTTTATTTTTCTATTTCAGTAAAGTTTTGTTGTCTTTTATAAATAGCTTCTGATCTGCTTTCTCTGCTTCATGCCCTTTAACTATCCATACAGTTAATCCTAATGGAAATGTTGGTACCTGAAAATCTAGTTCTATAAAAGTACAAAACCCCTATGTCTGGTTTTTAGTTTGTTGGGAGAATTATTTTTATCAGAAAAGGTCCCTTGGTAAACTTACCACCTTAAAAAAAGATTTTCAATAGACTACCTGAAAAGCTGCATTTTATTTTGGACTTGCCAAAAGCACATCTATTTTGTTTAATAGATTTTTGATTTCAACAGAGTGGATCTTGAATTCTGTTGATTTCTGAACTCTGTGTTTCCTTGATAGAACTAGGGAGAAAGGAAACAATTGTACCCCTTAAATATAAATTTTTTTTTCTATCTTGTTTTTTTTCTTTACATTATGATAAATCCTTTATTTGCCAGGAAAATTTGTTTCGGTAACGTAACATTAGAAACTTCATTATTAAAGGTAGAAATACCATATAAAGCTTTAGGGTGTTTGTTGAGATGTGAGACATAGGTACTGATAAATAGGATGTCATTGTGATATTGCCATATCTTTTTGAGAATATAAAATATGTACTTGGAAAACCTGGGGCAAAAGGGGGATTGAAACTAAGGGAGAATGAGGAGAATATTGACATGTGTTTAAGGAGGAGCCTGGAGGATCTGCAGGAAGTATGTCTAGAGGAGTGAGCCATTCTTGGCAGTTTTCCTGGAGTGACATATGTAAAGGAGGATGATCCTATTTGCAACATTCTCCCATGGACATATTTTTCATTCTGTGCAGTTTCCAAAGCTTGCTATAACTTTTCCTTTGTTTTCTTCCACTCAGATAAAGCCTGTGAGAATGCAAGTGAATAGACTGAGAATTGTTAGTCCTAGGGGATGGGAACCTGGGCAAGAATATGTGAATTGAGAAGAAGGCTGGACACGTGTACTTCTGCAGATCTTGAGAATAGGTCCTCCAGCAATTGTAACTAGCCAAGCCTCCCCACTTGTCCTTTGTATTGGAGTTTGGGATTAAGCAATGGGAGGAGTCCACCAGTCATCTTAAATGAATTGACTAAGAGCTGCTATATTAATAATTAATGTCAGTTATTTCCCCTTCTCTTCCCACCTGAACTCTTATTTCTCCCCATTTGCTTGCTGATAACTTATATCCTTTAAATAGAGATCAAAGTCTTCATTTCTTTGATCAGATAGCAAAATCTTAATTGTGTTAACTTGTTTTATGTTAAGGTATATGTGGTTAATTAGGAAAATTATTACTATCAGATTTTTTTCCAGTTAGGAAGGAAGAGGGATTGAAAACTGTAAGACACTGCTTGGCTCCTGAATAAAGCAGAGTCAGGGAAGGCAAGAACACAGGAAAAGCAAAATTTGTAACTTTAAGATTGACCTTAATAAAATAAGTTTTAGAAGAACTTAAAAAGAGTAAAAGTGATGCTTTTGTCCTGGTCAGCCATGCACAGGTATACCTCAGGTTCCTTTCAATTGTGTTATGTGGCCTTGCATAATTTATGAAGGGTTTTTAAAAATTTAACTATTTTTAATATAACCAACTTTGTTGTAAGGAATTTTAGCTCCCAGTATTCCTTAATCAACATAAACATTTTTTTCAACTTAGAGATCACAGAACCATAGAACAAACAACTTGATGATGACAGAAGTGTATTTGTACCTACCATGTTATGAAATTGAAAAAGGCATCATTTGTTTTATGAGAAAACGTGACAAAATTGACACAATCCAAGTTTTATAAGTATATGTCTATGCTTTTGAATCCTAGCTCTATCATTTACTAATTTGCTAACTGGGCAGTTTATTGAACTTCTCTTAGCCTCTATTTTGTCATCTGTGAAATGGAGTTTATACTATCCTCCTTACCAGGCTGATGGTGAGAATTAAATGAAAAACATTTTGTATAGTGTTTTGCCCATAGTGGACTCCTCAGCATGTGGTGATGTTAATTATTATGAATTCTAATATTAGGCCTATTTTAGACTTCTCTTTCTAGAAGGGGCTCATATTCATTCATAGTAATAATATTGTGATTATAAGCAATTTGGCAGTTAGTAAAACCAGAGCTGACTTGAACATTTTACATGTATTTTAAGCATTTACTACCTTAGTTTGTTTTTTGTGGTTGGTTAGTTTGGTGGGTTAGACTAAAACATGGGGCAAATGGGGCTAATATTTTATCATGTTGTCATAGGCTGTGTCTCTAGCATATTACCTTTCTAAATAGGTTTTACCCTTCTAAATAGGTACATGTTTTTGTTAACAGTGGGAACCGTTTACTCTGCTGCTAAAAAAACCAAACATTATAGATTTAATTATATTAAATTAATGCTAAATGTTAGTTAGAATCAGTTTAACCTTCCTTACAGTTAATACATTCCTCTTCAGTATTCAGGTAGAAGTAGATTTTATTTCATGTTACGTGCTGTACCCTCTTTAGTTAGGTTGATGCCATAAACTCAACTCCCAATCAGGGACTCCCCCATTATTCATTCAGTACATTTACGTATGCCGAAGAGTACCAAAAAAGGTCAAAGTCCTGACTGCAAAAAATTTGCAACTTTATTAGTAGATTAAATCTAATATCACAAAATAGTTTTAAAAAATATTCAATATGATAAAATGCCAAACTGTATGTTTATAAGGATTCAAGATTGAAGAAAAAGGTCAAACGCAAAAGAAGTCTTTCTGCATCTGTAGAACGCAGCTTACCTTGTCTCTGATTTAAAGCAAGTGTGTAATATCCATAACGTTCTTGATGTAGTGCACTTCAAATTTCACTGATGAGCTCAATTTTTGAATTGTTTACTATTTTAAAGAGTTGATTTATTCTTATCTTTGTAAATTATTTATTGTAGTAAAAGGATCATATTTCCTATTGATAGCCAGTTCTTCCTTACTCTTGCAAGAAATACATACAGTGCTAAATACTGTATTGAAAATATTATCAAGAAAATGAACTGTTGTGTCCATCTATATGACTGGCCATCATTTCTAAAAATATTAACATTAACATGTGACATCAACAGCTGTTAATTTCTTAATATCTATTTTATATTCTAGCCTAATTTTAGAAACCATACAGTTTGATATTTTATCATATTGCTAAAGATTTTTTTCAAGTTATTTTGTGATATTAGACATCCTTCATAAAGTTGTAAATTTTTTGCAGTCAGGACTTTATCTTTTTTTTGTTTTTTCTGGCATACATAGATATATTTAATGAATGATGGGGAGTCCCTGATCTGTGGCTAAGTTTATGCATCAACTAAATGAACTCTGCCTGAGTTCAAATCTAGCTCTGCTGCTGTAGGCAAATTAACTCTTTGGGTTTTGGTTTAGTCATCTGTAAAATAAATTGCTTTGAGGATTATCTTAGTTAATGCATGTAATGTGCTTATGCAGTGCTTAGCTCATAGTAAATTCTTAGTAAGTGTTTGCTGTTGTAAGGATTCAGGATTGCAGATAGATAAAATGAGTGAAACAGGTAAAACCTTTTTCTGTGTATTTTGCATAGACTGTGAAAGAACATTGTATATTAAGTTTAACTGTGAAACTTAAATTTCATTTAGACATTAAAAACAATCTTGAATTCTTCTTGATTCTGTTGTCTTATTTTTAGGCTAGTCAATCTGTGGAAAACCTTGAATCTTTATTTTAATTCAGCTATGTTTTTGCCTTTAAGTCATGGCAAATTCTTCATTATTTACACCCAGATTAGCAGTGTTATAACTAACTAATCCTTAAATTCTTTTGAATCATGAAGTGTAGCTATGGGACCTGTTAGATAAATTTTTCATTAGATAGACTTCTGTTTTATTTAAGCTAATATTGACCTATTGAATCTCTTTGGCATTGAATATCTTCATCAGCAGGTCTCAGTCTGTTAACCTGACACTTGTTGGATGGAGGTGGATGTTTTCCGTAGTTAGTAATGGGATCTCAAATCCATTTCTTCATCAAATACTATCTGTAGACAAAAGTAATAAATTCTAGATTTATATATGCATATATATACTTACAAATATATTTGGAACTTATTTATTTTTTACATATATATTTGAAATAGTATTCAAATGAATGTTGAAATGAGTTTCTAAAATCTTTATTTTAAAGGCTAGACTGAATTCATAGTAGCTTTGGTTGCTTTGACTATTTGCGCCATCAACAGATGCTGAAAATGCAGCTGTTACCATGTAGGGATCTGTTAATATTTTGACTTTTAAAAAGGTTCATCATACTTAAGAGCTCTCAGCTCATTTTTTCTACCCTTTTCTTACCCAAATGTGCCATTTCAGAAATACTTGTATGCTTCTGTTCTCCCAACTGGCATATGCATTCCGTTTTTTTTTTTTTTTTGGACAGCTTTATTCAAGTACAATTGACATGACATATGAGATTGCACATATTTAAAGTATACAGTTTGATGAGTTTTTACCTTTTTATCTACCACAATCAAAATAAGGAATATACTCCTCACTCTAAGTTTCCTTGTGCTTCTTTGTAATCCATCTCCTCCTTTCTACTAATCTATAGATTAGTTTGCATTTTCTAGAATTTTATGTAAAGAAAATTGTGTGGTATATACTTCTTTTTCGAGAAGGAGGTCTGGCTTCTTTTGCTTTGCCTAATTAAAGATTTATCCATGTTATTTTGTGTATCAGTAATTAATTTTTATTTGCTAAGTAGTATTCCAGTATATAGACATGTCACAATTTAAAAAATTATTCTCCTGTTGATAGACATAGAATGGACATGTGTTGTCATTTCTCTTGGATATATATCTAGTAGTGGCTTTACTGGGTCATATGGTAACTCAGTTTTGCAGAGCAGCTACACCATTTTATATTCCCACCAGAGCATTCCAGTTTTTCCACAGCCTCAGGAACACTTGTTACCTCTTTCTCTCTTTTTAATAGCCATTTTAGTAGCTATGAAGTGATAACTCATTGTGATTTTGATTTGCATTTCCCTGATGGCTAATGATGAGAAATTTTTCATGGGTTTATTAGCTATTTGTGTATCTCCTTTAGAGAAATGTCTGTTTGGATCCTTTTCCCATTTAATTAATGAGGTTGTTTATCTTTGTTACTGAATTGTGAGTTATAAAAGATCTTTATGTATCTGGATACAAGGCCCTTATCAGGTATATGATTTACAAATATTTTCCTCCAATGTGTGGGTTGTATTTTCACTCTCTTGATGGTGTCCCTTGAGATGCAAAAGTTTTTCATTTGGAAGTCAACGTTTTTTTTGCTTGTGCTTTTGGTTATAATATCTAAGAAACTATTGCCTAATCCAAGGTCATGAATATTTATGCTTATGTTTTCTTCTGAGAGTTTTATAGTTTTAGCTCTTTTATTTATATGTATGATCTGTTTTGAGTTAAGTTTTTTGTATCGTGTGAAGGGGCCCAACTTAATTCTTCTGCATGTGGATATCCAGTTGTTCCAGCACCATTTGTTGAGACCACTACTTTTGTGTTTATTGGCTTGTTACAAAAGTTTGATAACATTTTCTTTGTTACTAATTCTTCCAGCTAGCAGCTTGTTGGCCTTTTGGTCTGTTGTGGCAGTGGGGGTCATGGTGCTGAGGGAAGCAGTTTATAGAGTTGCAAAAATGGGATGTATAAGTGTCCATCAGTAGATGAATGGATAAAGAAGATGCGGCACCTATACACAATGGAGTACTATTCAACCATAAGAAAGACACAAATCCTACCATTTGCAACAACATGATGGAGCTAGAGGGTATTATGCTCAGTGAAATAAGTCAGGCAGAGAAAGACAAATACCAAATGATTTCCCTCATTTGTGGAGTATAATAACGAAGCAAAACTGAAGGAACAAAACAGCAACAGACTCACGAACTTCAAGATGGGACTAGCAGTTACCCAGGGGGAGGGATGGCAGACGGTGGATGGGAAGGGAGAGAGAAGGGGATTGAGGGGTATTATGATTGGCACACATGGTGTGGGGGAGATCATGGGGAAGACAGTGTAGTACAGAGAAGACAAGTAGTGACTGTGGTATCTTACTACACTGATGGACAGTGACTGCAATGGGGTATGTATGGGTGAATGTAGTAACCACATTGTTTTTCATGTGAAACCTTCATAAGAGTGTATATCAATGATACCTTAATAAAAAAATAATAAATAAAATAAGAATGGGTTGTAAATGATTTAAATACACAGGTTGTATAATTTCATCCTTACATTACTTTATACTTGAACATTAAATGAAGTTCAGCTGCCGTATTTCTGCCTGCTGGGCAACCTTGTGTCCATAGTTCTATAGAAGCTTCAAGCTGGAATATTTAATGGAAATTGGGGTGAGATTTTTAAATATGTGACTCAGAGGAAGAAAAGCTTCTAGCATACCCTTTATTTCCCCCTCTTCCTCAGCCTCTCCACCTTCCCCCTTCTCTAATTCATCTACTATTACCTTTTTATCTTCTTTTGAATTATTACACATAGCCTTTTTCTGAAGGTAGATTAAATACTTAAGGCTTTATTTTCTAAGTTGGAAATTCAAGGAAGTCTTCTATTAGTGATGTTTAAAAACATTATGGAGAAAAATTAGGGTTTTTATTAACCTTGGTAAATTTAAAGTCCAGAGTTAATATAATTAATATCAAAGTTTCCTTTTCTCTGCAATCCTAGTTGAATGTTAGAAGCATGATATTTTCCTTTTGATTAAAAAGTAATAAAAGTATAGTTATTTTACAATTCGTGAGATTTACTTAGCATTTTGAAAGTTATTCTTGGTTTACACAACATTTAACCCTAAGTTGGGCTTTACACTTTTTTTGTATGTTTTAGCAGGCATTAACTATATTCTTTTTGAAGATCTTTAAAGCAAAGGGAAAAGTACAGATTTTACAGAGTACTTGAATTTTATGTGTCTCATCCCTATTTGTAGAGTTGTGCTTCTTTAGAATATGAGGCCAGTACTTTGTCAAATAAGGGCTAATTTCCTGGGAAATCAGGTTGCTGGCTTGACTTCTTGCTGTGCCTTTCCCTTCTTCTGTTGCTTTGTAAAAGAGCTGAGTTCACTCTTGTGGAAAATCACTAAATCATCTAATTATTTTTTCCTAGCTCAGATTAAACATGATGGATGTATATTTACATTGTACTGAATTCTGTAATTTTTCTTGTTATAAATTTTTTAGCATTCCCTGAAGGACTTTGACTTTATTTAATAAGGTGGCTATTCATATTTAAAATAATACTAATGGTTTATTCTTTTAGTGGATGTTCTTATCCTTTCAGTCTTTTTTTTTCCCCTCCAGTAGACCTAGTTAGTGAGGGGTAACACTTGAAGCCCAGACACCTGTGAAATATAATCATGGTTTCAGTGATTTTGACCCCTACTTATTTTTTTAAATGACATCCACATTTATTGTCTTTTTTTCCTTATGCAAATTTTTATTATGTACATGATTTTGTAACCTGTTTTTTGAACAAGCATTTTAATATTATTACAATTATTTAAAAATAGTTTAAAACAGCTAAAGAATTTTCTATTATGGATATGTCATCATTAATGCAACCAATTTCCGTAGTGTCCACATTTAGATTTATTAAGTTCCAATTATTATAACAAAACTTTATTGAATATTGTCAAACACAAATCTTTGTCCACATTACTGTATTCTGTAAATGGAATTCTTAAGGTATACATTTTTTAGGGCTCTCAAGAGAGCAAAACATTGCACAATTGCTTTCTAGAAAGGCTGTACCAATTTACATTCCCATTAGCACTGTATGAGATTGAGATACATACTTTTGCCAGCAGTATTATCATTTAAAAATATTTACTAATTTGATAGGGAGAAAATAGTAACAGGTTTCTGAAATTTGTATTTGATCACTAGTAGAATGTTTTAAATATGATCATTAACCTTTAAACCTTTATTTAAGTGAAATTATGTTCCTATTCTTTGTCCTTTTTTTTTCTTTTTTCAGTGGCTTATTTTTATGTGGAATCTAGGGATGGATAATCTTCAAAGTTGTGGCTTAATTTACATAAATGATAGGAAAAAGTCCCTTTCAATTTAGTTTTGCCCTCCCTCCTTGCAAACACTGATTTTGTCTATTCTTGAATTTCATATAAATGCAGTAATACCACATATACTTTTTGTCTGGCTTCTATTACCTAACATGTTTTTGAGATTCATTTTGTTATGTATATTTTTTTATTGAGGAAACCATAATCAGTAGACAATTACTGCAATAATATACCCTTTTAAATACGGTTCCATAAAAGCAATCTTTAAACCACAGTTTGTTAAATATTTAGTTTATCTGAAGTCCAAGTTGTATTTCCCTAAGATACCATTTCCATCACAGTAGCCATTTTAAGCCAGTTTTCCTTCTTATCCATGAAATTTCTGGAGGAGACTCAGGATGAATATGCTCCAAGAACACATAAAAAAAATATGTGTGCAAATACACCTAAGACTTCACTTAATAAAAGGAGTATCACTTTATAAACACTGGGAATTATTTGCCTCTTAAAAGCACCAATTAAAAAATTCCTCAAAAGTTTATATTATGGCAAGAAAACCCAAGCAAGTTATCAAACAAAAATAAGGGTGCTTTCAGAATAGAAATTATCTTCAAGTAGGGATTAAAATGCATTTTAAAATGAGATAGAATTTAAAGAAAATTAAGGTAGCCTCATCGAATAGCAAATTCAAATAATTATTGTAAATAGATAACTCCATAGGTGTCACAGTATTTCATTTTATGAATATGCTACCCTTTGTTTTTCCATTCTTCTATTTGAAAGACAACTGTGTTATTTCCAGTTTTTGCCTGTTATAAACAAGGCTGCTATAAACATTATTGAACAGGTCTTTTTGTGAACATAGGTTTCATTTCTCTTGGTTGAATACATAGGAGTAGAATTGTTGGGTCTCAGGCTAGATGTATGTTTAACTTTATGAGAAATTGCCAAATGGGAGATTTCTCAAGATGGCGGTGTGAATAGGGTGGCAGAAATCTCCTCCCAAAACGATATATATTTTGAAAATACAACGAATACAACTTTTCCTAAAAGAGTGACCAGAAGATACAGTACACGAGCCAGGCTACATCTGCAAGAGCCCAACATCTCATGGAAAAGGGTAGGATACAAAGCATGACCTGGCAGGACCTGAGGATTCCCCCCACCCCAGCTCACTGGCAGGAGGAAGGGAATCAGAGTGGGGAGGGAGTGGAAGCACAGGACTGCTAAATAACCAGGCCTGGTGGTCTGCCCCGGGAACACAGACACACATTGCATGGTGCACTGTATATTGGAGGAGCGGAAAAGCAAGGTCTGAGATTGAGACTGC
This sequence comes from Manis pentadactyla, assembly GCF_030020395.1. Lineage (NCBI taxonomy): Eukaryota > Metazoa > Chordata > Mammalia > Pholidota > Manidae > Manis > Manis pentadactyla. The sequence continues at coordinate 28,480,792 of NC_080029.1, forward strand.
GAACAGGTTCCCACAGCTGGCTGCCATGGGACAAAAGAAAAGTGGGTGCTTTAAAAGTCTTAAAGGGACAAGGGTTTAACAGGTGGATAAAATCATCCTGGCACACTCAGCCCAGCAGGCTGGGAACTTCAAGGAACTTCAGGTGCCCTAACACCCTGGGTGGCAACGCAGCTCCGAACCCCCTCACAGTGATAAGCAGCCTGCTGTTCCTTCCCCCCTGCTGGCACTGCAAGCAAACTGGATGACCTGCCATTCTGCAGAACAGCCAGGGAGCAGCCCTGCCTACAGCATCCACACAGCTCAGCACAGAGGCTTCTACCTGGCCCAGACCCAGAGGCTGCTCCCTGCACTTGGTTGACTGGCACAGTCAGCAGAGAATGGTGCAGTGTCCGGGAGGTACAAAGGGGCTTTGTTCTAGCAGCAGAACATGTGCCACTTGCCTGCAACCCCTGTCAATGCCCTAGGCCATCCCAAGGGCCACCCCACCCATGGAAGCTCAGGGGATTAACCCAGAGGCTGCTCCCTGTGTGCGGTTAACTGGCACAGACAGTGGAGGCAAGAAAGGTGGCCGGCAAGCAGAAAGGGACTTTGTTCTTCCAGCTGACACAGGAGCCACTCATCAGTGACCACTCCCATCTACATGAAAAGGCAGAAGAACCTTGTTCAGTCCAAAATCCCTCAAACACCAGAGAGAGAGCTTGGTGAGACTGAAATCACTAATCTTTCTGAAAAAGAATTCAAAATAAAAGTCATAACATGCTAATGGAGCTACAGAGAAATATTCAAGAGCTAAGAGATGAATTCAGAAGGGAGATAACAGAAATGAAACAAACAATGGAAGGATTTAAGAGCAGACTGGATGAGATGGAAGAGACTGTTAATGGAATAAAAATCAGAGAACAGGAATAAAGAGAAGCTGAGGCAGAGACAGATAAAAGGATCTCTAGGAATGAAAGAATATTAAGAGAACTGTGCAACCAATAGAAAGGGAACAATATTCATATTATAGGGGTACCAGAAGAAAAGAGAGAGAAAAAGGGATAGAAAGTGTCTTTGAAGAAATAATTGCTGAAAACTTCCCCATTCTGGGGGAGGAAATAGTCTCTCAGACCATGGAAGTCCACAGATCTCCCAACACAAGGGACCCAAGGAGGACAACAACAAGACATATAATAATAAAATGGCAATGATCAAAGAAAAGGACTGAGTATCAAAAGCAGCCAGAGAGAGAAAAAACGTCACCTACAAAGGAAAACCCATCAGGCTATCAGACTTCTCAGCAGAAACCTTACAGGCCAGAAGGGAATGGCATGATATAGTCAATGCAATGAAACAGAAGGGCCTTGAACCAAGAATACTGTATCTAACATGATTATCATTTAAATTTGAAGGAGGGATTAAACAAATCTCAGATAAGCAAAAGTTGAGGGAATTTACCTCCCAGAAACCATTTCTACAATATTTTAAAGGGACTGCTCTCAATGGAAGTGCTCCTAAGGCTAAAAAGATGTCACCAGAGGAAATAAAACCACAGCAAAGAAAGTAGACCAAACAAATACTAACTAAATGCAAAATAAAATCAGCTACCCACAAAATCAGTCAAAGGAAACACAACAGAATAAAACACCTAACATATAAAGAGTGGAGGAGAAATAAAAAGAAGGGAGAGAAATAAGAAATCATCAGACTGTGTTTATAATAGCATAATAAGTAAGTTAAGTTAGACAGTGAGATAGTAAGGAAGCTGCCCTTGAACCTTTGGTAACCATGAATCCAAAGCCTGCAATGGCAGTAAGTACACATCTATTGATAATAACCCTCAATGTAAATGGACTGAATGCACCAATCAAAAGACACAGAGTAATAGAATGGATAAAAAAGCACGACACATCTATATGCTGCCTACAAGAGACTCACTTCAAACCCAAAAACATAAACAGACTGAAAGTCAAGGGATGGAAAAAGATTTTTCATGCAAACAACAGGGAGAAAAAAGCAGGCATTCCAGTACTTGTATCAGACAAAATATACTTCAAAACAAAGAAAGTAACAAGTGACAAAGAAGGACATTACATAATGATAAAGGGGTCAGTCCAACAAGAGGATATAACCATTATAAATATCTATGCACCCAGCACGGGAGCACTGACATATGTGAAACAAAAACTAACAGAATTAAAAGAGGAAAAAGAAGGCAGTGCATTCATTTTAGGAGACTTCAACACAATGCTCATTCCAAAGGACAGATCAAAAAGACAGAAAATAAGTAAGAACGCAGAGGCACTGAACAACACATTAGAACACATGGACCTAATGGTCATCTACAGAATTCTACACCCAAAAGAACAGGATACACATTATTCTCAAGTGCACATGGAACATTTTCAGGGATAGACCACATACTAGGCCACAAAAAGAGCGTCAGTAAATTCAAAAAGATTGAAATTGTACCAACCAACTTCTCAGATCACAAACATATAAAATGAGAAATAAATTGTACAAAGAAAACAAAAAGGCTCACAAAGACATGGAGGCTTAATAACATGCTCCTAAATAATAAATGAATCAATGACTAAATTAAAACACAGATCAAGCAATATATGGAGACAAATGAAAGCAACAGCACAATGCCCCAACGTTTGTGGGATGCAGCGAAGGCAGTTCTAAGAGGAAAGTATATAGCAATCCAGGCCTATTTAAAGAAGGAAGAACAATCCCAATTGACCAGTCTAAATTCACAATTATTGAAACTGGAAAAGGAGAACAAATGAGGCCCAAAGTCAGCAGAAGGAGGGACATAATAAAGATCAGAGAAGAAATAAATAAAATTGAGAAGAATAAAACAATAGAAAGAATTAGTGAAACCAAGAGCTGGTTCTTTGGTAAAATAAACAAAATAGATAACCCCCTAGCCAGACTTATCAAGAAAAAAAGAAAATCTGCACACATAAAAAGAATAAAAAATGAGAAAGGAAAAGTCACTATGGTCACCACCAAAGTACAAAGAATTATTAGAGAATACTATGAAAAATTATATGCTTACAAACAGGATAACCAAGAAGAAATGGACAACTTTCTAGAAAAATACAACCTTCCAAGACTGACCCAGGAAGAAACAGAAACTCTGAACAGTCCAGTTACCAGCAATGAAATTGAATTGATAATCAAAAAACTACCAAAGAACAAACCTTCCAACCAGATGGATTCACCACTGAATCTTATGAGACATTAAGAAAGACATAATACCCATTATCCTTAAAGTTAACCAAAAAATTAAAGAGGAGGGAATACTTCCAAACTCATTCTATGAAGCTAGCATCACTCTAATACCTAAACCAGGCAAAGACACCACACAAAAAAAGAAAACTACAGATCAATATCCCTGATGAACATAGATGCAAAAATACTTAACAAAATATTAGCAAACTGAATTCAAAAATACATCAAAAGGATCAAATACCATGTTCAAGTGGGATTCGTCCTGGGGATGCAAGGATGGTACAACATTAGAAAATCCATCAACATCATCCACCACATCAACAAAAAGGACAAAAACCACATGATTGTTCCCATAGATGCTGAAAAAGCATTTGATAAAATTCATAGATGCTCTTTTTATGATAAAAACTCTCAACAAAATTGGTATAGAGGGCAAGTACCTCAACATAATAAATGCATATATGACAAACCCCACAGACAACATCATACTGAACAGCGAGAAGCTGAACGCTTCTTTAAGATCGGGAACAAGACAAGGATGCCCACTCTCCCCACTTTTATTCAACATAGTACTGGAGGTCCTAGTCATGGAAATCAGACAATACAAAGAAATACAAGCAATCCAGATTGGTAAGGAACAAGTTAAACTGTCCCTGTTTGCAGATGACATGATACTGTACATAACAAATCCTAAAGAATCCACTCCCAAACTACTGACTTCAGCAAAGTGGCAGGATACAAAATTAATACACAGAAATCTGTTGCATCCCTATACACTAATGATGAACTAGCAGAAAGAGAAATCAGGAAAAACAATTCCATTCACAATTAAATCAAAAACAATAAAATACCTAGGAATAAACCTAACCAAGGAAGTGAAAGACCTATACTCTGAAAACTGCAAGACACTCATGAGAGAAATTAAAGAAGATACCAATAAATGGAAATTCATCCCATGCTCTTGGCTAGAAAGAATTAATATTGTCAAAATGGCCATCCTGCCCAAAGCAATATACAGATTCAATGCAATCCCTATAAAAATACCGATAGCATTCTTCAACAAACTGGGAACAAATAGTTCTAAAATTCATATGGAACCACAAAAGACCCCGAATAGCCAAAGCAATCCTGAAAAGGAAGAATAAAGGAGGGGTGATCACACTTGCCGACTTCTAGCTCTACTAAAAGTCACAGTAATCAAGACAATTTGGTACTGGCACAAGAACAGACCTATAGACCAGTGGAACAGACTAGAGAGCCCAGATATTAACCCAAGCATATATGGTCTATTAGTATATGATAAAGGAGCTATGGACATACAGTGGGGAAATGACAGCCTCTTCAACAGCTGGTGTTGGCAAAACTGGACAGGTACATGTAAGAGAATGAAACTGGATTACTGCCTAACTCCATACACAAAAGTAAACTCAAAATGGATCAAAGACCTGAATATAAGTCATGAAACCATAAAACATTTAGAAGAAAACACAGGCAAAACTCTCTTGAATATAAACATGAACAACTTCTTCATGAACATATCTCCCTGGACAAGGGAAACAAAAGCAAAAATGAACAAGTGGGACTATATCAAACTAAAAGCTTCTGTACAGCAAAGGACACCATTAGTAGAACAAAAAGGCATCCTACAGTAGAGGAGAATATATTCATAAATCACATATCTGATAAGGGGTTGACATCCAAAATATATAAAGAGCTCTTGCACCTCAACAAACAAAAAGCAAATAATCCAATTAAAAAATGGGCAGAGAATCTGAACAGACACTTCTCCAAAAAAAGAAATTCAGAAGGCTGACAGGCACATGAAAAGATGCTCCACATCACTTGTCATCAGATAAATGCAAATTAAAACCACAATGAGATATCACCTCACACCAGTTAGGATGGCCAACATCCAAAAGAAAAGGAACAAGAAATGCTGTCGAGGATGCAGAGAATAGGGAACCCTCCTACAGTGCTGGTGGGAATGTAAATTAGTTCAGCCATTGTGGAAAGCAGTACAGAGGTTCCTCAAAAAACTCAAAATATAAAGACCATTTGACCCAGACATTCCACTCCTAGGAATTTACCCTAAGAATGCAGGACGTATGCACCCCTATGTTTATTGCAGCACTATTTACAGTAGCCAAGAAATGGAATCACCATAAGTGCCCATCAGTAGATGAATGGGTAAAGAAGATGTGGTACATATACACAATGGAATATTATTCAGCCATAAGAAGAAAACAAATCCTACCATTTGCAACAACATGGATGGAGCTAGAGGGTATTATGCTCAGTGAAAGAAGCCAGGCGGAGAAAGACAAGTACCAAATGATATACCTCATTTGTGGAGTATAACAACAAAGCAAAAACGGAAGGAACAAAACAGCAGCAGAATCTCAGAACCCAAGAATGGACTAACAGTTACCAAAGACAAAGGGACTGGGGAGGATGGGTGGCAAGGGTGGGATAAGGGGATTAAGTGACATTACGACAAGCGCACATAATGTGGGGTAGGGAGCGGCACTGGGAAGACAGTATAGCACACAAAAGACAAGTAGTGATTCTATAGCATCTTACTATGCTGATGGATAGTGACTGTAATGGGGTATGTGGTGGGTTTTGATAATGGGGGAAATCTAGTAACCACAATGTTGTTCATGTAATTGTATATTAATGATACCAAAATTTTAAAAAATTGCAAAGTAGTTCTCATTAGCATTGTATGAAATCTTTTGCTCCATATCTTTACCACCACTTCTTAGTCTCTTTGATTTTTAGTAATTCTAGTGGATATAAAGTGTTATCTTAGAATGGCTTTGATTTGTGTTTTCCAGATGACCAAAGATGTTGACCACTTTTTTTTTATTAAAGTATCATGGATATACAGTATTATGAATATTTCACATGAACAAGATTGTGGGTTCAACATTCACCCATATTATCTAGTTCTCACCCTGCCATTGCAGTCCCTATCAGTGTAGTAAGATGCTGTTGTCATTATTTATATTCTTCTTGTTCTACTGATTCCCCATTGACCTCTTTTTTCTTTGTTTAAATTTTTACAAAAGCAAATTTGGAGATTGATAGTAAATATCTTAATAAAAGGTTCAGTGTACTTTGTTACTATATATGAGTCTATGGTTATTAATTTGATATGTAAGATCAGAGGTTAGTTTATAATTAAAAGTAAAATGAAAAACATTAATTTCTAGTGTAAGATTTTTCAGATATTCCATATCAAGTGATTATTCATATAGATTTATTGGAGTTGATTACTATTTGTTATAACTTTGGTGAGTAAATGATTCAAAAGGAAAACTTCAGGCTGTGTTTTATATAAGCTTTTTAAATACAGTATATTGAATTATTGTTCAGGTACATTAAAATTGCATGATCTGGCTAGCAAACCGTTTTGTGTTTGAGCTGCATGTGAGCATTGATAGTCTAGTAAGGGTATCACATAATAATACTAATACTAGCAGTAGCTAATGCTGTATTCCAGGCATTGCTCCAGAGCTCATATTCTTACCCCTCAGTGGTAAAGTGATTAAATGCCATCAATTTTGTGTTCTTTATAAATAATATCATTGTGTTGTAGTGGTGGCTAAAGTTTAAGTTGGGATTTCTAAGTTCTCAGATAGACTCTTTACCAGTCCCTCTCTCTTCACTGTCCATACTCTTGTCATGTATCCAGGGATGGTGACATATAGAAAGAGAGTTATATCTGAATTGACAGATAGTGGATAACCCTAGTAACCTGAGATTGAATGCTTTTCTAGAGAGATATCATTTCTTTCTCTACCTAATTGAGTCTTAGAACTGGAGCAACTACTTTCAGTCTTTAGCAGTATTTGTTTAACTGGTCTTTGTGGAAATCTCTGAATGTAAATGTTTAACATCCTCTGGAAACAAACTGAATGAGAGATGAGGTTGATGGAACTTACACCTGAAAAATGTTGGGTCTAATAACAGCGCTACGTAAATAACTTGATATTTATAGATATTTATGATATATTTACACAAGAATCAGAGTTCTTATAATTCTTTTCTTTTTTTTTCTGAATCTTTAGCATACTGAAACCATTAAACTGTCATTAGTTTGGGTTTAGATAAGATATATCATTGAGGAGAGGGCTGGATTTTTGGCTAGTTTCTTTGAAAGAAGGTTTGGGGATGGAAGGAAAGTATGTATTGACTTTTTACTTCACCCTTGTTTTGTGACTTCTTCCACTTCTGATTTGGTGTCATTATTGATATCATGGGTGACTTTAAAAAGCTGAGGTGGATGGGAAGTGTTTTGTGTATAGTGAATGAGAGAATGTAAATTCTTGAATAAGTGAATCATGAGTTTAATTCCTGTGCTGCCACACTCCATGATTTGGCTAAATATTTTAACTTCTCTGGGTCTTCGTTTCTAATTTTATAAAGTGATAGTAATGGACTTGATGATCCTTAAGGTTTTTTTGATGATGAAATGCTTAAATTGTTCAAAAATTGTAGTGAATAATATGAATATAGTTCTATTATTTTTTTGGTATCATTAATCTACAATTACATGAAGAACATTATGTTTACTAGGCCCCCCCTTCACCAAGTCCCCCCCACATACCCCTTCACAGTCACTGTCCATCAGCATAGTAAGATGCTGTAAAATCACTACTTGTCTTCTCTGTGTTGTAGAGCCTGCCCCGTAGCCCCCAACTTTTTACATGCTAATTGTAATGCCCCCTTTCTTTTTCCCCACCCTTATCCCTCCCTTCCCACCCGTCCTCCCCAGTCCCTTTCCCTTTGGTAACTGTTAGTCCATTTGTGGGTTTTGTGATTCTGCTGTTGTTTCATTCCTTCAGTTTTTCTTTGTTCTTATATGAGTGAAATCATTTGGTACTTGTCTTTCTCTGGCTGGCTTATTTCACTGAGCATAATACTCTCTAGCTCCATCCATGTTGTTGCAAATGGTAGGATTCGTTTTCTTCTTATGGCTGAATAATATTCCATTGTGTATATGTAACAGATCTTCTTTATCCGTTCGTCTACTGATGGACACTTAGGTTGCTTCCATTTCTTGGTTATTATAAATAGTTCTGCAATAAACATAGGGGTGCATCTGTCTTTTTCAAACTGGGCTGCTGCATTCTTAGGGTAAATTCCTAGAAGTGGAATTCCTGGGTCTAATGCTATTTCTATTTTAAGCATTTTGAGGAACCTCCATACTGCTTTCCACAATGGTTGAACTAATCTACATTCCCACCAACAGTGTAGGAGGGTTCCCCTTTCTCCACAACATCGCCAACATTTGTTGTTGTTTGTCTTTTGGATGGTGGTGACCCTTACTGGTGTGAGGTGATACCTCATTGTGGTTTTAATTTGCATTTCTCTGATAACAAGCGATGTGGAGCATCTTCTCATGTGTCTGTTGGCCATCTGAATTTCTTCTTTAGAGAACTGTCTGTTCAGCTCCTCTGCCCATTTTTTAATTGGATTATTTGCTTTTTGTTTGTTGAGGTGTGTGAGCTCTTTATGTATTTTGGATGTCAACCCTTTATCAGATCTGTCATTTATGAATATATTCTCCCATACTGTAGGATACATTTTTGTTCTATTGATGGTGTCCTTTGCTGTACAGACGCTTTTTAGTTTGTTATAGTCCCACTTGTTCATTTTTGCTTTTGTTTCCCTTGCCCAGGGAGATTTGTTCATGAAGAAGTCACTCATGTTTATGTCTAAGAGATTTTTGCCTATGTTTTTTTCTAAGACTTTTATGGTTTCATGACTTACATTCAGGTCTTTGATCCATTTCGAGTTTACTTTTGTGTATGGGGTTCAACAGTGATCCAGTTTCATTCTCTTACATGTAGCTGTCCAGTTTTGCCAGCACCATCTGTTGAAGAGACTGTCATTTTCCCATTGTATGTCCATGGCTCCTTTATCATATATTAATTGGCCATATATGTTTGGGTTAATGTTTAGAGCCTCTTTTCTGTTCCACTGGTCTGTGGCTCTGTTTTTGTGCCAGTACCAAATTGTCTTGATTACTGTGGCTTTGTAGTAGAGCTTGAAGTTGGAGAGCGAGATCCCCCCAACTTTATTCTTCCTTCTCAGGATTGCTTTGGCTATTTGGGGTCTTTGGTGGTTCCATATGAATTTTTGAACTATTTGTTCCAGTTCATTGAAGAATGCTACTGGTAATTTGGTAGGGATTGCATCGAATCTGTATAGTGCTTTGGGCAGGATGGCCATTTTGACGATATTAATTCTTCCTAGGCAAGAGCACAGGATGAGTTTCCATTTGTTAGTGTCCTCTTTAATTTCTCTTAAGAGTGTCTTGTACTTTTCAGAGTATAGGTCTTTCACTTCCTTGGTTAGGTTTATTCCTAAGTATTTTATTCTATTTGATGCAATTGTGAATGGAATTGTTTTCCTGATTTCTCTTTCTATTAGTTCATTGTTGGTGTGTAGGAAAGCGACAGATTTCTGTGTGTTAATTTTGTATCCTGCAACTTTGCTGAATTCCAATATCAGTTCTAGTAGTTTTGGAGTGGAGTCTTTAGGGTTTTTTATGTACAATATCATGTCATCTGCAAATAGTGACAGTTTAACTTCTTCTTTACCAATCTGGATTCCTTGTATTTCTTTGTTTTGTCTGATTGCCATGGCTAGGACCTCCAATACCACGTTGAATAACAGTGGGGAGAGTGGGCATCCCTGTGTTGTTTCCGATCTCAGAGGAAAAGCTTTCAGCTTCTCGCTGTTCAGTATGATGTTAGCTGTGGGTTTATCATAAATGGCCTTTTTTATGTTGAGGTACTTGCTCTCTATACCCATTTTGTTGAGAGTTTTTATCATGAATGGATGTTGAATTTTGTCAAATGCTTTTTCATCATCTATGGTGATGATCATGTGGTTTTTGTCCTTCTTTTTGTTGATGTGGTGGATGATGTTGATGGATTTTCGAATGTTGTACCATCCTTGCATCCCTGAGATGAATCCCACTTGGTCATGGTGTATGATCCTCTTGATGTAGTTTTGAATTCGGTTTGCTAATATTTTGTTGAGTATTTTTGCATCTACGTTCATCAGGGATATTGGTCTGTAGTTTTCTTTTTTGGTGGTGTCTTTGCCTAGTTTTGGTATTAGGGTGATGTTGGCTTCATAGAATGAGTTTGGGAGTATTCCCTCCCCTTCTATTTTTTGGAAAACTTTAAGTAGAATGGGTATTATGTATTCTCTGTATATCTGATAAAATTCTGAGGTAAATCCATCTGGCCTGGGGTTTTGTTCTTGGTTAGTTTTTTGATTACCGCTTCAATTTCGTTGCTGGTAATTGGTCTGTTTAGATTTTCTGTTTCTTTCTGGGTCAGTCTTGGAAGGTTGTCCATTTCTCCTAAGTTTTCCAGCTTGTTAGCATATAGGTTTTCATAGTGTTCTGTAATAATTCTTTGTATTTCTATGGGGTCTGTTGTGATTTTTCCTTTCTCCTTTCTGATTCTGTTGATGTATGTAGATTCTCTTTTTCTCCTAATAAGTCTGGCTAGAGGCTTATCTATTTTGTTTATTTTCTCAAAGAACCAGCTCTTTGTTTCATTGATTTTTTCTATTCTTTTATTCTTCTCAATTTCATTTATTTCTTCTCTCATCTTTATTATGTCTCTCCTTGTGCTGACCTTAGGCCTCATTTGTTCTTCTTTTTCCAATTTCGATAATTGTGATGTTAGACTATTCATTTGGGATTGTTCTTTCCTCTTTAAATATGCCTGGATTGCTATATACTTTCCTCTTAAGACTCCTTTCGCTGTGTCCCACAAAAGTTGGGGCTTTGTGTTGTTGTTGTCATTTGTTTCCATGTAATGTTGGATCTCCATTTTAATTTGGTCATTGATCCATTGATTATTTAGGAGCATGTTGTTAAGCTTCCATGTGTTTGTGAGCTTTTTTGCTTTCTTTGTATAATTTATTTCTAGTTTTATACCTTTGTGGTCTGAAAAGTTGGTTGGTAGGATTTCAATCTTTTGGAATTTACTGAGGCTCTTTTTTGGCCTAGTGTGTGGTCTATTCTGGAGAATGTTCCGTGTGCACTTCAGAAGAATGTGTATCCTATTGCTTTTGGATGTAGAGTTCTGTAGATGTCTATTAGGTCCATCTGTTCTAGTGTGTTGTTCAGTGCCTCTGTGTCCTTCCTTATTTTCTGTCTGGTGGATCTGTCCTTTGGAGTGAGTGGTGTGTTGAAGTCAACACGGTAATACAAAATGAATGTATTACATTGTATTTCCTCCTTTAATTCTGTTAGGATTTGTTTCACATATGTTGGTGCTCCTGTATTGGGTGCATATATATTTATAATGGTTATATCCTCTTGTTGGACTGACCCCTTTATCATTATGTAATGTCCTTCTTTATCTCTTGTTACTTTCTTTGTTTTGAAGTCTATTTTGTCTGATAGTAGTACTGCAACACCTGCTTTTTTCTCCTTGTTGTTTGCATGAAATATCTTTTTCCATCCCTTGACTTTAAGTCTGTGCATGTCTTTGGGTTTGAGGTGAGTCTCTTGTAAGAAGTGTATAGATGGGTTTTGCTCTTTTATCCATTCTGTCACTCTGTGTCTTTTGATTGGTGCATTCAGTCCATTTACATTTACGGTGATTATTGAAAGAAATGTACTTATTGCCATTGCACGCTCTAAGTTTGTGGTCACCAAAGGTTCAAGGTTAGCTTCTTTGCTAGCTTACTGTCTAACTTAAGTTGCTTATTGAGTATTATAAACATTCTCTAATGATTCTTTATTTCTCTCCCTTCTTATTCCTTCTCCTCCATTCTTCATATGTTGGGTGTTTTGTTCTGTGCTCTTTTTAGGAGTGCTCCCATCTAGAGGAGTCCCTCTAAAATACCCTGTAGAGGTGGTTTGTGGGAGGCAAATTCCTTCAACTTTTGCTTCTCTGGAAATTGTTTAATCCCTCCTTCATATTTCAATGATAATCGTGCTGGATACAGTATCCTTGGTTCAAGGCCCTTCTGTTCCATTGCATTAAATATATCATGCCAGTCTCTTCTGACCTGTAAGGTTTCTGTTGAGAAGTCTGATGATGGCCTGATGGGTTTTCCTTTGTAGGTGACCTTTTTTCTCTCTCTGGCTGCCTTTAGTACTCTGTCCTTGTCCTTGATCTTTGCCATTTTAATTATTATGTGTCTTGGTGTTGTCCTCTTTGGGTCCCTTCTGTTGGGAGTTCTATGTACTTCTGTGGTCTGAGCAACTATTTCTTCCCCCAGTTTGGGGAAGTTTTCAGCAATTATTTCTTCAAAGACACTTTCTATCCCTTTTTCTCTCTCTTCTTCCTCTGGTACCCCTATAATGCGGATATTGTTCCTTTTGAATTGGTCACACAGTTCTCTTAATATTGTTTTATTACTGGAGATCCTTTTGTCTCTCTCTGCATCAGCTTCTATGCGTTCCTGTTCTCTGGTTTCTCTTCCATTAATGGCCTCTTGCATCCCATCCATTCTGCTTTTAAGTACTTCCAGAGATTGTTTTATTTCTCTAGTCTCCCTCTGTAGTTGCTTCTTTAGCTCTTGCATATTTCTGTGCAGATCCATCAGCATGTTTATGATTCTTATTTTGAATTCTTTGTCAGGGAGACTGGTGAGGTCTATCTCTGCAGGTCCTCTCTCAGGGGTTGTCTGGACTATTTTGGACTGGACTAAATTCTTCTGCCTTTTCATGGTGATAGCGGTGGCTTTCGGCAGGTAGCGTGTGTGTCAGCTGGGAGATGAAAGTCCTTTTCTGCTTGCTGGATGCCTTGCCCTTTTCCACTACCTGTGTCGGTTGCCCGCACTCCTGGAGCAGCCACTGGGATAATCCCCTATGCTGCTGTGGGCAGTGTCTCCGTCAGAGCAGCACAGAGCTCTGTGGGGAGTGGCAGGCATGCCGGGTGTGCTCCCCTGTGAAAGCGGCACCCCTGTGAGGCAGCTGTGTGCTAGCAGCAGCCTGTGGGCCTGACCTGGGTAGCTGTGCGTTGGGCTGGGATTCCAGGCAGCTTCTGGGGGTGAGGCTACTCCTGGGCTGCTCCTCCACTGCCAGCTCCCACAGGCTGCTCCTGAGCCCCTCTGGCACCACCACTGCCGGTGCGCATGGGCCGCACTCGGGACCCTCTGGCACCACCACTGGTGCACATGGACCTCTCCTGTGCCCATCCATCTCTGCTGCCACTGGCACACTTGGGCTGCTCCTGGGCTGCTTGGTTGCCGCCGCTGCAGGCTCACGCGGGCCTCTTCTAGGCCCCTCTGGGGCCACAGCCACCTGTGCATGCGGGCTTCTCCCAGGCCCCTCTGACGCCACAGCTGCCGGCGTGCACGGGCTGCTCCCGAGCTGCTCAGTTGCCACCGTGGCAGGCTCACATGGGCCGCTCCCTGTCCCCACTGGCACCGCCAGCACACGCTGCCGCTCTCCCACTACTGGGCCACTGTGTCGGGTTCTGCACCATTTGGGGGAATGACTGGCAAGCTGTTTATTGCTGTGAGGGGCTTCTGAGCTGCACCTCCGCCCAGGGCGTTAGGGCGCCTAAAGTTCCCTGGGATTCCCAGCTGTTGGCTAAGTGTGCCGGGATGACTTTGTCCAACTGTGGGGTCCCTGCCACTTTAAGGCTTACAAAAAGCACCCACTTTTCTTTTGTCTCAGGGGCGCCAGTTGCGGGGACCTGCCCTCAGGTTTTGCTTTTCTGTTTCTCTAATATTCAGCACCCCGTGCACTGTGTGTCTGCGCTCCAGGTGCAGAATTCTAGGGCTGGTTGTTTAGCAGTCCTGGGCTTTCACTCCCTCCCCATTCCGACTCCTTTCTTCCTGCTGGGTTCTGGGGTAGGGGGGCATTCGGGTTCTGCAGGGCCGTGGCTTGTATCTTACCCCTTTCATGTGATGTTGAGTTCTCGCAGATGTAGATGTAGCCTGGCTGTTGTACTGTATCCACTGGTGTCTCTTTTAGGAATAGTTGTATTTATTGTATTTTCATAAATGTATATGTTTTTGGGAGGAGATTTCCACTGAACTACTCATGCCACCATCTTGGCTCTTCCCCCTCCCATAGTTCTATTTTTCATACAGGAAATAGGTAGTATCAACACCATTTATTGGGCAGTATCCATTCCTCACTAATCTTCAGTGTGTATATTTCTATACATGTGGGCCTGTTTTTATTCTCTGTTTGCCTATCTCTGAACTAGTAGTACTTGGAACTAGTAGTACTTAGAACTTTGTAATAAATTTGGTATAAATGGTATGGTGAGCTACCATGCTACCACCTTTATTCTTTATAAGTATCTTATTTATTCTTTGAAATCTCTGTTAACTTTTAAACCTATGTAATATTTGTGTATACTGCTTAGACTCTCTGGGTATTTGGTAATCAATACATTCTTATTGAATAAATTTAATGAACAATAGCCAGTTATCCTCTGTAAAGGCTTATAGATAACAAAATATAATTAGAGTTAAGATCAGTAGTATTATGACTCTGACTTTTGAGAATATTGCTAAAGTACTTGGATTTTCCTTTTGGAAGTGTTTAAATTACTTTGAAACTTGGGGTAGATGTGATATAATATATCTTGAATCCTCCCCCTACTCTCTCACTTCATTCCATATTTGCTTTGGATTAAAGTTCTGGAAGAAGTAATCAGGATTTTTGTAAAGTTGTTTAAACAGTTTAAAACCACCCTAAAAGTAATGATAAATTCCATATGAAATTGCTGAAATGTACTTTTAATAAGCACCTTTTACTTTAAAGCTGATTATCTATGTGAGTCCATCATTTGGAATTTAGACCTGGAAAGTACATTAGTTTTTTTTGTCAATTTTTAAAAAATGTATTAATTTTCTCTAGAACTGCATATTCCCCATAGGATGTTATAAAACTACTATATTATTATTCTCCCATTAGAATTTTTTTTCACTTATTAGTATTTATTGAACACCTACATTTTTTTTGGTATCATTAATATACAGTCACATGAGCAACATTGTGGTTACTGGATTCCCCCCATTATCAAGTCCCCACCACATATCCTATTACAGTCACTGTCTGTCAGTGTAGTAAGATGGTCTAGAGTCACTACTTATCTTCTCTGTGCTGTATATTGCCTTCCCCATGCCCCCACTGTACTTTATGTGTGCTAATTGTAATGCCCTTTACTCCCCTTCTCCCTCCCTTCCCACCCACCCTCCCTCCCCAGTTCCTTTCCCTTTGGTAACTGTTGGTCCATTCTTGGGTTCTATGAGTCTGCTGCTGTTTTGTTCCTTCAGTGTTTGCTTTGTTTTTATGCTCCACAGATGAGTGAAATCATTTGGTACTTGTCTTTCTCTGCCTAGCTTATTTTACTGAGCATAATACCCTAATGACATTAGTTTTTATTTACTTGAAAATACTATGTAATTTTATTTTACTAATGGGTAAGGTTGAGTTTGATATCATGTTCTCAGAAAATTTTGTATTCTGTTTCCTATGAGCAAACATTGCAGTAGAACTCGACAGTTCTGCATGCTCTACCTGCGTTGATCTTTTTAATCTCTTCTCCCTTTATGTCCTTTATTTTCTTCCCTTTTGTCTTTTTATTAAGGATGTTTGGTCTGTTTTGAATGGTTATTCTTTGTTAGCCTTCCAACCCATAATAGAATCAGCTTCTTATTTGAGTGCTTCTTATTCATCAATTTTCTCTACATTGTATCTTTCTCTTTTGATTCATGGTGCTTTGTATTTACAGTATATGACATATTATCTGTTTTGAATTACAGTTAAGGATACAGTTTTTCCCCTTAATAGATTATGTACATACTGGGAACAGGATCCTTGTCACTTTGACTTATTCTTTGTTATGCCCAGTTTCCTTTCATAAGCTCCTTGCATGTAGGTCCTCCACAGTGTTTGAATTGAATTAATTTAGTAATCTCTGCCATCATGGAGCTTATAGTGTAGTGGAAGGAGATATTCAATAAAAAGACGAACAAGTAAATAAATAGAAAAATTGCCATTTGAGAATATGTGATGAAAATAGTGAATAGTATGATATGAGAGAATAACAGGGGAGCCAGTTTTGATCTTGTAAGGCAATACTTAGGGTTGACATTTAAATCGATGTGAAGAATTAAAAGGAGCTACCATGCAGAGAGCTGGAGGTAGAGTATTTTGTGCATATGGAGAGACAAGGAAAGAGCTTGAATTTTGGGGGAAGCTGAAGTGAGACTGGAGCTTAGTGAGTATGAGGAAGAGTAGCTTTTTTTTTTTTTTGACTGCTTCAAGGTACCTTTTCCTTTTCCTTTTTTTTGTTTTGTTTTTACTGTGGTTTGGTTCTAAGAATAAGATCAAATTCTGCTCCATAACTTGGTAACTTTTTACCTGTGTACTGGTAAAGGAAGTGTGTTATACTCTTCACTTTTTAAGATGAGGTTAGTAAGTATAAAGAAGCTAGATGATGCAGTCAGTGCCTTATAGACTGCTGTAGGGGGGTGTAGATTTTCTTCTAAATGTATGGGATGTCATTGAAGGATTTTAAGCAGAGAATAACATCTTTTAAAAAGATAAAATGTCAAAAAAGACCAATAGATCATAAATAAGCTTTTAAAAAGATCATTGTGGCTGCTGTCTGATAATTGGATTGAAGGGGAGCAAGGGGAAAAGCAAGAAGAATAATTTAGAAAGGTGTTGGAAGTAGAGATAGAAGTGGGTAGATTTAAGGTACATTTTAGTGGTAGGATTTTCAAGATTATTCATGGGTTAGATGTGAGGGAGAACAAGGAATCAAAGGAATCAAGGGTTATTCCCAAATTTCTGGCATGATATTTGTTGAGTTAGAGGAGGAATAGGGAAAGAGCATATTTTTAAGAGGATGAGAATCATTGTTTTAGATCTGTAAGTTTCCAAGAGACATCTAATGATAATGTCGGGATGTGGGAGGCTGGAACTTAAGGAGAGGTATTGCTGGGACTGAGAGCCGTGAGGAAGGAGATCCTGAGCTTGGAGGAATTCCAAATACAGCTGTCTCATGAGGAGGAGAAAATTCACATAGGGGGAGACCAGGATTCTTCCTCAAGAGAGGAGAGAGGAACAGTTTTATAAGTCCACTTGATTTATATTATTTTTAGGTAATATTTTTGGTGATCGCTTGTCGGTTATCCCTGTATGTCCCTCCAGATCTATTTTTGCTCTTTTCTTCCTGCTTTATGCCTCAGAAGGCTGACCTATATGGATTACATCACCCAGGCTTCTTTGCCTTATGGCTTCAGGTTGCATTCTGCCAATGGAGGTACAATTGACAGGAGGTTGGACAAAATGGAAGGTAAAAAAGTTTAGGGTATTTTCCTCCTGCCCTGCCTGGCTGCAGTTTAGGCAGAGGCTTCATTCCTCTACCTGTAGCTTTGTGGTACATTTTCCACCATCATAACTTTTCCTGGTTCCAGTAACTTCAGACTTAAGAGAGGTTGTACTCTATGTACCTTCTGTGAATTTAGAGGAGGCAGTAGCTTCCTGATTGCTAATCCCTAGATGATGCCTATCTATCTGCCTACCTCTGTCTGTCTCCTTAATCCTGTGTACACTTGTGTAAACAGTCTCTCCATTTAAACTCTCTTCATTTATCTCTTTAAGTGTGCCATCTGTTCAAGTTTGCTTAAAGGCCTGATTCAGTGAACTTGTAGAGGTGTACCAGTTTGGAGCAGGTTGAATAGTGAATGAAAATTAAGGAATTAGAAACTGTGAGAGATGATTTTTTTTTGACCAGTGTGGCTATAGAGGGTAATTGAGATATGGGAAAGGGGTGGAACATAGCTGGTAGGGAATGATGGGATACTTTAAAAATATATAAATATGGTAGATGATGGCACATATTCACATGATACAGGAGTGATCTTGTAGAGGAGGAAAGATCAGTGGTACCAGAAAGATTGCATTATGGAAGGAAAGAAACCTTTAAGAGATAATACAAAGAACTAGCTTTGGGCCTTTTTTTTTCATATACAGTATTGTATTTCAAGTGTACAACATAGTGATTTGATAGTTATATACATTATTAAATGGTCACCCAATAAGTGTAGTTGCTGTCAACATAGAAAGATATATTATTGACTATATTATTTATGCTGTACTTTCATCCCTGTGACTAATTTATATTATAATTGAGATTTTGTGCCTCTTTATCCTCTTCACCTATTTTACTACCTCCCCACCCCCACCCATGGTGACCAGCAGGCTCTTTTGTGTGTCTGTGAGTCTATTTCTGTTTTCTTCTTCTTTTTTTTTTGAAGATTCTACATGTAAGTGAAACCATATGGTATTTATCTTTCTCTGGTTTATTTCACTTGGCGTAATACCCTGTAGGTCCATCCATGTTGTTGCAAATGGCAAGATTTTTCTTTTTAATGACTGAGTAACATTTCATTGTATATATGTACCACATCTTTTTATCCATTCATCTACTGATGGACACTTTGGTTGCTTCCATGTCTTGGCTATTGTAAATAATGCAGAATAAACATAGGAGTGCACGTATCTTTTTGAAGCAATGATTTTGTTTTCTTGGGGTAAATTCCCAGAACTGAAATTGCTGGGTCATGCAGTATTTCTATTTTTAGTTTTTCAAGGAACCTCCATACTGCTTTCCACAGTGGCTGGACCAATTTACATTACCATCAACAGTACAGAAGGGTTTCCTTTTCTCCACATCCTCATCAACATTTGTTATTTCTTGTCTTTTGGATAGAAACCATTCAGGCTGGTGTAAGGTGATACCTCATTGAGGTTTTGATTTGCATTTCCCTAACTAGTGATGTTGAGCATCTTTTTATGTGCCTGTTGGTCATTTGTATGTTGTCTTTAGGAAATTTTCTGTTTACGTCCTCTGTCCACTTTTTAATTGGTTTTTTGTTTTTTAGTGTTGAGTTGTATGAATTGTTTCTATATTTTAGATATTAGCCCATTATCATATATATCATTTGCAAATATATTTTCCCATATAGTAGGTTGCTTTTTCTTTTTGTTCATGGCTTTCTTTGCTATGCAAAAGCTTTTTGGTTTGATATAGTCCCACTTGTTTATTTTTGCTTTTGTTTCCTTTGCCTGGGGAGTTGTATACAGAGGCTTATCTATTTTGTTTATTTTCTCGAAGAACCAGCTCTTGGTTTCATTGATTTTTGCTATTGTTTTATTCTGCTCAATTTTATTTATTTCTTCTCTGATCTTTATTATGTCCCTCCTTCTGCTGACCTTAGGCCTCGTTTGTTCTTCTTTTTCCATTTTCAATAATTGTGACATTAGACCATTCATTTGGGATTGTTCTTCCTTCTTTAAATATGCCTGGATTGCTATATACTTCCCTCTTAACACTGCTTTTGCTGTATCCCACAGTAGTTGGGGCTTTGTGTTGTTGTTGTCATTTGTTTCCATATATTGCTGGATCTCCATTTTGATTTGGTCATTGATCCATTGATTATTTAGGAGCGTGTTGTTAAGCCTCCATGTGTTTGTGAGCCTTTTTGCTTTCTTTGTACAATTTATTTCTAGTTTTATGCCTTTGTGGTCTGAAAAGTTGGTTGGTAGGATTTCAGTCTTTTTGAATTTACTGAGGCTCTTTTTGTGGCCTAGTTTGTGGTCTATTCTATAGAATGTTCCATGTGCACTTGAGAAGAATGTGTATCCTGTTGCTTTTGGATGTAGAGTTCTGTAGATGTCTATTAGGTCCATCTGTTCTAGTGTGTTGTTCAGTGCCTCTGTGTCCTTCCTTATTTTCTGTCTGGTGGATCTGTCCTTTGGAGTGAGTGGTGTGTTGAGGTCTCCCAGAATGAATGCATTGCATTCTATTTCCTCCTTTAATTCTGTTAGTATTTGTTTCACATATGTTGGTGCTCCTGTATTGGGTGCATATATATTTATAATGGTTATATCCTCTTGTTGGACTTAGCCCTTTATCATTATGTAATGTCCTTTTTTTATCTTTTGTTACTTTCTTTATTTTGAAGTCTATTTTGTCTGATACTAGTATTGCAACACCTGCTTTTTTCTCTCTGTTTGCATGAAATATCTTTTTCCATCCCTTGACTTTAAGTCTGTGCATGTCTTTGGGTTTGAGGTGAGTCTCTTGTAAGCAGCATATGGATGGATCTTGCTTTTTTATCCATTCTATTACTCTGTGTCTTTTGATTGGTGCATTCAGTCCATTTACATTTAGGGTGATTATTGAAAGGTATGTACTTATTGCCATTGCAGGCTTTAAGTTTGTGGTTACCAAAGGTTCAAGGTTAGCTTCTTTACTATCTTACTGTCTGACTTAACTCGCTTATTGAGCTATTATAAACACGGTCTGATGATTCTTTATTTCTCTCCCTTCTTATTCCTTCTCCTCCCTTCTTCATATGTTGGGTGTTTTGTTCTGTGCTCTTTTTAGGAGTGCTCCCATCTAGAGCAGTCCCTGTAAGATGCCCTGTAGAGGTGGTTTGTGGGAGGCAAATTCCCTCAACTTTTGCTTGTCTGGAAATTGTTTAATCCTTCCTTCATATTTCAATGATAATCGTGCTGGATACAGTATTCTTGGTTCGAGGCCCTTCTGTTTCATTGCATTAAGTATATCATGCCATTCTCTTCTGGCCTGTAGGGTTTGTGTTGAGAAGTCTGATGATAGCCTGATGGGTTTTCCTTTGTAGGTGACCTTTTTTTTCTCTCTGGCTGCCTTTAATACTTTGTCCTTGTCTTTGATCTTTGCCATTTAAATTATTATGTGTCTTGGTGTTGCCCTCCTTGGATCCCTTGTCATGGGAGTTCTGTGTACCTCTGTGGTCTGAGAGGCCATTTCTTCCCCTAGTTTGGGGAAGTTTTCAGCAATTATTTCTTCAAAGACACTTTCTATCCCTTTTTCTCTCTCTTCTTCTTCTGGTACCCCTATAATGCAGATATTGTTCCATTTCGATTAGTCACACAGTTCTCTTAAAATTCTTTTTATTCCTGGAGATCCTTTTATCTCTCTGTGCATCAGCTTCTCTGCGTTCCTGTTCTCTGTTTTCTAGTCCATTAATGGTCTCTTGCATCTCGTCCATTCTGTTTGGAAGTCCTTCCAGAGCTTGTTTTATTTCTGTATTCTCCCTCCTTAGTTCTTGCATATTTCTCTGCAAGTCCATCAGCATGGTTATGACTTTTGTTTTGAATTCTTTTTCAGGAAGACTGGTTAAATCTATCTCCCCAGGTTCCTTCTCAAGGGAAGATGTAGAAGCTGTCGAAGCTGTCTGGGTTAGTCTTGTCTGGATCAAATTTTTTTTGCCTTTTCATGTTGATAGGTGCAGTGGTGAGCTATTGACGTGTCTATCAGCTGGGAGAGTCAAGCCTCTTTCCACTTGGCTCCTGGCCTTTCTTTACTGGGACAACTGCGATCCCTAGTGGCTTGTGTTGGGCAGTTGCGTGTAGACTGGTCTTTGTATCTTGCCCGGCCGGTGTGGAGGAAGCTCCCTTGCTGTGGGCGTGGCCAGCCTCAGGTTGCCGCTCTGCTATGGCGGGGCCCCAGAGGGGTAATGGACAGGGGGCTGTTTGGCTGTTTACCTCCGTGAGGGGTCTCAGAGCTGTTGCCCAGGGGGTTAGTGCGCCCGGAGTTCCCTGGAATTTCCAGCTGCTGGACTGTGACCCAGGATACTTCCGTCCAGCTATGGGGTCCCTGTCCCTTTAAGACTTTCAAATAGCACTCGCTTTTCTTTGTCACAGGGGCACCGGCTTCAGGATCCACTCAAAGGTCTTACTGTCCTGTCTCCCTAGTTTCCAGGACCCCATGCATGCTCTGGTGTGGATGGCTGGGGCTGGATGTTTAGCAGTCCTGGGCTCCCTTTCCCTCCCCGCTCCAACTCTTCTCCTCCCGCCAGGAGCTGGGGTGAGGGGCCTCGGGTCCCATCGGGCCGTGGCTTGTATCTTACCCCTTTCACCAGGCGCTGGGTTCTCGCAGATGTGGATGTAGTCTGGCTGTTGTCCTGTGTCTTCTGGTCTCTCTTTTAGGATTAGTTGTATTTGCTGTATTTTCAAAAATATATATGTTTTTGGGAGGAGATTCCCACTGTCCTACTCACGCTGCCATCCTGGCTCCGCCCCAGATCTGAACAATATTTTTATATTATCATAATTAATATTACTGTATTTATTACATTTTAGGTCAAATGCCAATAATGGTTCCTCTATATATATACTATCATCCAAGTAGCTAGCAAACTCAACTGTCCAGAAGGGTTGTGTACTCAAGAGCTTAAGGAAGCCTGAAAGTACAAATTGCTAGAAAGAATCTTAAAAAAAAAAAAACACTTATTTCTATATTTTCACCCCCTAGAATCACTATGCCAGTTAGAGTAAGTATAAAGAGGGGAGGAAATCTCAATTACAAATTCAATATGTACTTTGTTTTCTATGGCAAGTATTGGTCTAGAAAAGTCTTTATCAATCTCTATGAAGATTTTCACTTAAATAAAAAAGGGTTAAAATAGAGTTTTTGATTCTTCACCTACCTTCTACATCTCTTTTTCCCTGCAGTATTAGATTTACCCTGCATGAAACGATTACAGATATAATCGTTTCATGCAGGGATTTCTATTTCTAAAAACCATTACCTAGAAGTCTCTCAATTATATGCATAAATAAATAAATAAATAGCAACAAGGTTAAATTGGGATGGGACAAAACCACCAGAGCAAAGGACAAAAACAAAAATAGTAAAGGACTAATAAAACTGACCATTAAAATGTAAAACATCTACACTGTAGAAGACATTATGAAGTTGAGACAAATGACAGATTGGGAAAATATCTCCAATACTATAAAACAAAATTAATATCCTTAGCATATAAGGGGCTCTTATAAATTAATAAGAAAAAGATATGAGCAGAAATACATAAATACACAACTGATAAAATAATCATTAAGCTAAGATGTTCAACTTCACTAGCAGTAACCAAAGAGCTGCAAATGAATATCATTTCAGAATGACTAAAAAGATCAGTAAGAGCCAGTGTTTTGTAAGGTATAAGGAACCTGATATTTCTATTCACTATTACTGGATTGTAACTAACAATAGTTTATCAGCATAGTTTTTAGGAAAATAATCACATTTCAAAAGATGCCCACCCTTTGACACAACAGTCCCACTTCTAAAAAACTTATCCTAAGTAGATAGATGTATGCAAATATGTATGTACAGAAGGGCCACTACATGTGCCTAGCATGTAGTAGGTGTCCAATAAGTATTTGATGAATAAATGAATCACAGTATTGTTTATAACAGCAAAAACTCTTAGCAGAAATGCCTACAAATAAACCATGGCATAGACATGCACTGAAATCCCATATAGCTATTAAAACTGATAATACAGATCTCTAATTATTGATTAAAAATACATCTAAAATAAATTACAGATATAAAAAAACAGTAAAATGTATGATGGTTTTTAGAAAGATTAAACACAGAATTACCATATGACCCAGCAATTTCATTTCTGGGTATGTACCCAAAAGAAATGAAAGCAAGGACTCAGATATTTGTGCACTAATGTTCAAAGCAGCATTACTCACAAGAGCCAAAGATGAAAACAACCTAAATGTCTAGTGACAAATTTAAAAGATAAACAAAATATAGTATATACATACAATGGAATATTATTCACCCTTAAAAAGCAATGTTCTGAAACATGTTCTGACACATGCTACAACATGGATGAACCTTGGAGACTTATGGTAAGCGAAATAAAGCTAGACCCAAAAGGACAAATATTGCATGATTCCATGTATATGATAAATTCAGAGCAGTCAAATTCATAGAGACAGAAGGTAGAAGAGTGATTGCCATGGGCTGGTGGAGGGAGGAGAATAGGGAGTTAATGGGTAGAGAGTTTCAGTTTGGAAAGATAAAGTTCTGGAGATGGATTGCTGTGATGGTGCACAATACTGTGAATGTGCTGAATTCCACTGAACTGCACTCTTAAAAATGGTTAAAACAGTGAATTCAATTTTAACACACACATATATGCACAAAAACCAGTAATGCAAACCACAACACAACTTCCAGACTGGAATGAAAATTGAGTTTATTTCTGAGTCCTATGTTGAAATAAAATACTACCTTGGTTATCCCTGTTCCTAGTCCTACTTGTGACCCCCTACACAAGTGTACAAGAATAGCACCAATGCAAATATTCTCTCTCTGAGGTTCAAAGCATAGCTCTATAAGTGCAGCCTGTATGCATATTTTAAAAATTAGACATTGCATCAGGGTTGAAACAAATAGTTTCTTTGCGTAACTTTACAACTGCATGAGATTAAAGTCAAATAAATTTCCATGGATATTAACTCTCCTTTCCTATTCAGTAAAAAATTCAAGCTATCTAGTAAAACAGAAAAATGAAGTACTCAAGTAAGAAAAAAATATCTCAAATATCTGAATACAGATGTTAGAAAGTCACCAGAAAATTGAAGAATAAACTATTGAGATCTGAGTGTTTGAGAATACAGAGTTAATGGTCAAAATAAGTAAAAGGGGGAGTGAAGCATGACCTCAAAGTAAATATCAAGAATAGAGAGCCCCAACCAATCCTATCCTGCCCCTTGCATCCTCAGAGAATGGTGTGACTCTGGCGTAACTCAGAATATTTAGTTAAGGCATACCTAGGGAATTAATTCCATCAAGGGGTGGCAGGTACTTAAGGGTGAATCCAAATTTAATCCTAGCTGAAACTTTACTGAGCTCAAGAACCAGATGTTTCCAGGTGTGGGAGCAGTGCTCCTGTTTCACAGATTAAGGTGCACTCTCACTTTGTAAGATGTTCCCCTCTGACGCTAGGATAAGGGAAGAAAAGTCAAATCAATGCACTTGCTCTCCAAAGGAAACCAAGACAACTATCTTGAACTGTGAAATTCAACTGTGAAATCATTTAGGTCACAATCAACACTTAAAGAGAAAGAGATAAGTAAAATGAAAAAGATGAGTGCATCACAGGTAGTAATCATGAACACTAATACTCATTTTTCTTCATTTCTCTGTGTGTGGGGGAAGGGTCACCATCAAAGATGTCTGAAATTCATTATTGTAGAGAAATCCCTATATATCTCCACCCAAAGACATAAGCAAGAATATGTTTGTAATACAAACAAGATGGAATAAAACAAACGTCCACCTTTAGGAGAAAAGATGAATTGTGGCACAATCATATAATTAATACATGTATCTGAGAAAACGAACCACAGTTACATACACTGATATTGATGAATCTTTTTAAAAACAACACTGATTAACCAAAGCAAATTACACACACACACACACACACACACACACACACACATAGAGTATGATTCCATTTTTATAGTTAAAAAATAAGAATTAAACAATACATTTAAAAAATATATGCCAATGTGGTAAACTTAAAAGAAAAGGAAGGAAATAATAAACAAAACCAAAACAAAATTATGAATAGTTTACCTCTGGTGGAAACACATGAAAATCCAGGAGAAATACACCAACAATATTGGTAATGTTCTATTTCTTAAGCTGAGTGGTGGGTTCACAGGTGTTGGTTTTATTATATGCTTTATTACATATATACACAGTACCATATTCTTATCTATGTATCAAATACTTCATAGTAGGAAGGGAAAACAGAAAATGGAGAGGGGAAGGAGAGGGAGGGAAAAAGAAGAGGATAGATACTTTTCTATCAATCAACATGGACCTTCTATTTCTCCCTGGAAAGGCAATATAGACTTCATTTAAATACTGGCTCCATCCTGAAACCCCACTAAAACAAAAATTTTTTTGTTTTAAAAGTATAAATCTGAAATGAAATGCAAGTGGGTAACTTACCTATCCTTTGTTTTTAAAAATTAACATAATGCCTAATGTAAGAGAAAGAAAAGCAATTTTTAATAAAATATTTTAATATGTAAATGCTCACGTATAACCATCTTAGAATTCATATTATTAAGGCAATGAACACTTGCGCCTATAAACAGAGATGCCATGAATATGATAGCAATAAAGGTATACTGAAACAAATTAGTTATATTGGAGAATCAGATACCATAAGGGACAATGCCATTGATAGCATGATTTTCCAAAACAATAAAAATTTCTTGTTAAAGTTTGGGGGTGGGGGGAGTGCAACTGGCCCTGAGTTTACTCAGTAGTTGCATTCCTAGAATACTGTGTCTATTCAAACTATGCAAAAAAGTAATTTGTGTTTAAATGTAAAACAGAATTAGGATAAGTACAAATCTACAAGAAGGTCTGGGGAAATGTTCAAAAATCACGCAGAACTGTCTTGCCTCATACCTTGTGGGTATATATGGCATGCCTGGCTGCTGCCCACTGACTGCCAATGCTACACCCTAACCATTGCGGCAAACGAAAGTGCCTGCTCAAACATCCAACACCTCATAGGGGAGGTACTGAACCAGTGACTTCAAGAAAGGCTATGTCCCAATGTGGCCTCCAGACAGCCCTCATTTTCATGATACCACAAAGCTGAATGTAATGATAAAGACTAACCAAGTTCTAACACTGGTAAAGGAGGACAGTGAAGAAATTTATTATTACGGAAAATATAAGGGCAGATTAAAAAACCTCAGGATATTCAATCTAAATGAAATTGATATATTAAACCAAGGATTTGCAGTCTTTCACCCATATAATGTCAATCTTGGAGGACAGTGTTATTTTGCTAAAATACAACAAATGTCCCAATTGAAAAATACTGTGACATTCAAAGAGTATGTTACAGTTTGCAAAGCATTTTATTTTTTAATTTTAATCTTTATAGCAATTCTATGACACAAAGATTATTATTCTTTTCTTATTACTTACAAGGAGAACAATCTCAAAAAGATGAAAGTTACAGAGCTAGTAAACAAATGGAGACAGGACTTAAGCCCTGATTTCAAATCCTGTTGTTTTGTCCATCAAACCATACTGCTTCACAAAGGCCCAGTATGACAATACAAATAAAAGGAAACTTACCAGTCAACACAACAGAAGTATAAAAAGATATAAGATCAATATAAAGCCTATTGATCTATTTTGATATATGACAAACGTACTGACACGATACATGACAGACATGTACTACCTATAACAGTTATTTCTCAATATGCAAAATTTTTAAATATTAAGTTTTCTCTTACACTGAAAAACAGAAAAAGCCAAATACTGAAAAAGAAAAAAGTAAAATTATAGCACTTAACATGACATATAAACTCTAACTACTTCCTAATAATGGGAAGATTCTGGATCAGAATCCTACTGAATTTTGTACTCAATCAGACATTCCAGAGCCCCACCATAGATTCTGATAATTAAAGAGTTAACAAAGTTCTTTTAAAAACATTTCAGTTTGGAGAGAAATACATAATCATTAAGAACTTTATAAAATCTCTGTTTAACCAAAGTGCCTTTAATTTAGTCACTAGATCAGTCCTCTTAGACCTTACGATGGGATAATATTTGAATTAGTTCTCATTCATGACTAACTTTAAAACTCTAAATAATATCATGCCATGCTTATTACTTGATAATATACTTTCATGGTTCCAAAGAGGGCACACAACAGTTTACAATATAAGACAAAAATAAAACCAAAGGCATACTCAGGGCTTGATGTAAGAGGAAAAAGGAAGTAGTATGTCTTATTATTTCATCTGAAGAAACAAGGAAGTAAAATCATTTATCAGCAAGCACAATCTTCTTAGACACATCTCTAAAGAGCAGAATAATATACTCAGGCTTCCCTAAAAAACAGCAGTAGATGATAATTTACAAGATTCATCCCTCCACTAATTCAAACCCAAAATCCAAAAAGAATAATTTAACTGGCATTTCTATCTCAAAAATATAAAAGCTTCTGAGTTCATGGGTCTGGGAGTTCAACTGACTGGGAGTTAAAATACACAAGTATATTTAGTTATTACCTAAAACACAAGCTGAAAGTCAATCTTAACATATTTTATCCTGCCTTTTTGTTCCTCTTTCCCAAAGAGGATCTTTACCTCACTCATAACTATGGTTGTCTAAGTCAAAATCTCTACTTCATAAACCACTTTTTTTCTTTCCTCAAACACAGTATTATGTTCCCTTTTCCTGACTTAAAATTCATTCCATGACAACTTCAATTATCTCTATATCTATACATTCTGCACTGACATTTTTAAAAAGAAGCTAATGGAAAAGTATGTGCAGTAGAGCTTAGAAGAAAGTCAATTACAAGAATATTTCTAGAACACTACCACAAATATAAAGAAAAAGTAATTCAATGTTTTGTTATATTGAAAAATATATTTGCAATTCATCCTGAAAAACCTCTAATTCAAGTTTGCTAGGGCATAGATTAAAATTAGATATAAATATCTCACCCAAAAGCCTAAAAATATGCCATACTCCCCAGACATATTTGCAGAAATTTCAAATACTGATTGACAAGTGTTTTGGAGACACTGCACACACATATATGTATAAAAAACTGTCTAAACAGAGAAACCAAAAAAGAATTAAGGACTCACTTGAAAATATAATAGCTGCCATATATAGCACTTATTGTATACCAGGTATTATGCTAAGAATCTAGTTACAAGTGTGTATATAATCTAACTCATTTCTCAGCACAAAGAAACACTAAGAGGTAGGGGCTATAATTCCAACTTTAAAGATGAGAAACTGGCTTTGAAAAATTAAAAAGGCTTCTCGTAAGGATGGTGCAGTAAATTTACCCAAAACACAATATATAAACATGCCAAATATGTTAATAAGCAATGTATAGCTGGCTCAAAAAATAATATAAATATCTCTCGGCAGGGACAGGGAATATAAATGCAAAATGACAAGCAGTGCTGAAGCCAGTCCAGAAACAGGCAACCAGGAGTTTGGCTTCCCTAGAGAAATAGGGACTAAAAGTACTCACTCCACAGAAGACAGAGGACCTATCAGAGCTGGGCCAGAACTAGGGCTGGGGTAGGGCTCCTTTATCGAGAAAACAGCTTGCCAACTCTGCCTAGGGATATGGAGCTTATAGTAAATAATTCCCAGGAAGGTTGCAGAACACAAGTACAGGTTCAAACTCAAGAAAGAAACCAGGCCAACTGCTAGCTCTGTGACAAGATATGCAAGATTCACAATATCGCTGATATCTGAGGGGCAAGAACTGTAAGCCTGGTTCTAGAATTGCAGTCTGGAGGCAAGTGTAAAACTAGTATACAAGGAGGGAGGTAAACACAGAACAGTGAGAGTTAGCTGAGTCTCAAGAATAGAAGACAACTGAGGGTGCTGTTATATTCTGAATGGCAATCCATTGTCAATTTCCTAAATTTTGTACATCTATTAAGACTATATGCTGATTCCTCACTCCCCTTGGTATTTATAACAATAAGTCCTCAATGCTTAAGGTAATCAGAAAGAATCTAACACTTAAACCTTTTCTACCTTCCCAAAAAACAATAATCATGATAATCTGAAAAGATTACTATTTAATACAATAAAGTTAGAGAAAAAACTATTTCTAACTGGTAGCTTTTGATATCTCCAAAGTAAGCATCCAGCTTCCCACAGTTAAAGAAAAGTGTCTTTATAACTAAACTTGTTGAAATGTTATGTCTAAGCAAACTTTAAGTGATGCAGGATCTCCCAAATTTTTAGCTTTCCTATTATCAACGAGACACAGGACTTTCCTGCAACTAGGAAGGGAGTGGTTTCCAGCTTTAGGATGACACAACTGAAAAGTTCTGAAAAGAAATAAAAAATAGTCTCGAGAAAGAATAACTTGGAATAAAAAGTGTGTTTTATAAAACAAGCAACAGATTAGTAATCCATTACTTAAATTCTAAACCTACCTCCACTGCCAGTGTCTAGCTGTGTGACTTCAGCTAACCTAACCTGAACTTCAGGTTCTTTATCTGTCAAACGAGGACACTTTAGAAAGTCTCTTGGGCTCTACTAATTCTAACATCGTAACATTCTTTTAAACATATCATAGGAATGTTTGCTAACTGTACAAAAATTTAGCATTTGTATGTTTTCTAGAGCTTCAAAGAGCTTTACAAAAAAGTCACATAAGCAGAAACTAAAAACAAACATTTTCTTGAGATAGTTTTCCAAAATACACTTTAATATGGTAACATGCTAGGACTTTGAGATAATTTATATACACTAAATTCCACTTTTAAGTGTACACCTCTGAGTCTGATAAACACATAGTCATGTAACCACCAGCACAATATACAGAACAGATACAGATGATACAGAACACCTGAAGAAACTTCTTCATGCTCTTTGTAGTCAAATTGTCCGCTTATTTCCTGGCAACCACTAGTCACTTTTCTGTCCCATTACTTTTGCTTTTTCTAAAATACAATAAAAATACATACAGTATGTGGCCTTTTAAGTCTGGCTTCTTTCATTTAACATAATGCATTTGATACCTATCCATACTATTACATGCACTGCCAAACAGTATTTCACTGTATGGATGCACCAAAGTTTATCAGTTCACTGGGTTAAGTTCATTTGGGTTTGTTTCTAGTTTTTGGCATTACCATATAACTTCTGGGTGACTATAAGTTTTCATTTCACTTGAGTAAACACCTAAGAGTGTAACTACTGGATCACTGTGGTAAATGTATGTTTACAAGAGACCATGCAAAACTGTTTTCCAAAAAGACTGTACCAACAATATGTAAGATTTTTAATGGTCTTAAGAAAAAATAAGTTTAGATCTTATGTCACAACTTTCACAGAAAGAGCCTAAATAGATCCAGATATTTATCAGAGGAAATTATTTTCCTACAATCTATTTATAGAAAGTATAAGTTAACAAAGGAAGTTGACTTCATAAATACTCACATTTATTAAGTATACAAATATTTTTTAAATAGACTTTAAAATGTCATGTTTAAAATCACATTCAGGGAGGAAAAAAGATGGCAGCATGAGAAGTAGGCAGAAATATCCTTGCAAAACCACATATACTTTGAAAATACAGTAAATACAACTATTCCTAATAGACTGAACAGAACTAAGAGTGCCCAGCCAGTTCACATCTGGGAGAAGCAAACATCTCACAGAAAAGGGTAAAGTAAAAAAGCCATAACCCAGCAGGACCTGAGCACTCTCCCTACCCCAGCTCACCAACAGAAGGAAGAGAATCAGAGCAGTGAGGGAGTGGAAGCCCAGGACTGCTAAATAGTCAGCCCTAGAAATCTACTCCAGGAGCACAGACCCACATTGCATGGTGCTCTGGAGATCAGAGGGGCTGAAAGCCAAAGTCAGAGACTAAGACTGTGAACAGGTTCCCACAACCAGCTGCCCTGGGACAAAACAAAAGCAAGCACTTTGAAACACTTCTCAACAGTGAGAGGGCTGCTAAAGGGGCAAGGGTTTAGGAGAAGGAAGAGGTGACAAAATCAACCCAGCACACTCTGCCCAGCCAGTTGGGAACTTTCAGGAGCTTCAGGTGCTCCATTCCTCTGGTGGGCGATGCAGCTGTGAGGTCCCTTACAGTGATAAGCAGTGTGCCACTTCCACCCCACCCCCAGCCCGGCCGGCACTTGCGCCCAAACCCGCTGTCACCGCTACAGCTGCAGACCAGCCAGAAGGCACCCTGCCTACAGCAACTACACAACTTAACACAAAGGCTTCTCCCTGCACACAGCGAACCAGCCCTGACAGCGGAGACAAGGATGGTGACCAGGAGGCATATTTATCAAGTAGACAAATATTTTTAAAATAGACTTTAAAATGTCATGTTTAAAATCACATTCAGGGAGGAAAGGGCTTTGACATTATGGCAGACACCCTCACTGCTCACCTGTGAGGCCCGCCATTGACTAAGTCATCCCAAAGGCTGCCCCACTCATGGCAGCTTAGGGCATTAACCTAGAGGCAGCTCCCTACAGGCAGCTAACCAGCCCAGACAGGCACAGTGACTGGGAAGCAGGAAGAGACTTTGTCCTCCCAGCAGACACCCATGCAGCTAGCCTGTGACCACTCCCATCATTCCAGGACTATGAATGGCAGAAGAAACTTGTTCAATCCAAAATCCCTCAAACACCAGAAAGAGGGATTGGTAAGACTGAAATCACTAATCTGCCTGAAAAAGCATTCAAAATAAAAGTCATAAGCATGCTAATGGAGCTACAGGAAAATATTCAAGAGCTAAGGGACAATCAGGAGGGAGATAACAACTTAAAAAATAGAGTAACTAAAATGAAAAAAACAATGGAGGGATTTAAAAGCAGATTACACAAGGTAGAGGAGACACTAAGTGGAACAGAAATGAGAGAATAGAAATACAAAGAAGCAGAGGCAGAGAAAAAAAGGATCTCTAGGAAAGAAAGAATATTAAGAGAAGTGTGTGAACAACCCAAATGGAACAATATTTGCATTATAGTTGTACCAGAAGAAGAAGAGAGAGAAAAAGGGATAGAAAGTGTATTTGAAGAAATAATTGCTGAAAACTTCCCCAAGCTGGGGAAGGAAAGAGTCTCTCAGGCCATGGAAGTGCACAGGTCTCCCAACACAAGGGACCCAAGGAAGACAACACCAAGACATACAATAATTAAAATGGCAAAGCTCAAGGACAAGAACAGAGCATTAAAAGCAGCCAGAGAGAGAAAAAAGATCACATACAAAGGAAAACCCATCAGGGTATCATCAGACTTCTCAGCAGATACCTTATAGGCCAGAAGAGAGTGCCATGATATATTCAATGCAATGAAACACAAGGGCCTCAAACCAAGACTACTCTACCCAGAAAGATTGTCATTTAAATTTGAAGGAGGGATTAAACAATTCCCAGATAAGCAAAAGTTGAGGTAATTTACCTCCCACAAACCATCTCTACGGTATATTTTAAAGGGACTGCTCTAGATAGAAGTGCACCTAAGGCTAACTAGCTGTCACCAGAGAAAATAAAACCACAGTAAGGGAAGTAGATCAATTAAATACTAACTAAATGCAAAATTAAATCAGCTACCCACAAACTCAGTCAAGGGATACACAAAGAGTAAAGAATATGACACCTAATATACAGAGAGGAGGAGGAAGAAAAAGAAGGGGGAAGAAAAAAAAGAATCTTCAGATTTTATTTATAATAACAATAATAAGTGAGTTAAGGTAGACTGCTAGATAGTAAAGAAGTGGCCCTTGAACCTTTGGTAAACAATTCAAAGCCTGCAATGGCAATAAGTACATATCTATCAATAACTGCCCTAAATACAAATGGACTGAATGTACCAATCAAAAGACATAGAGTTAAAGAATGGATAAAAAAGCAAGACCATCTGTATGCTCCATATATGAGACTCACTTAAAACCCAAAGACATACAAAGACTAAAAGTGAAGGGATGGAAAAAAAATACTTCATACAAAGAATAGGGAGAAAAACGCAGGAGTTGCAATACTTGTATCAGATAAAATAGACTTCAAATAAAAGAAAGTAAGAGACAAAAAGAATATTATGTAATGATAAAGGGGTTCAACAAGTAGATAAAACCATTATAAATACCTATGCACCCAACACAGGCACACCTAGATATGTACAACAAATACTAACAGAATTAAAAGGGGAAATGGAGTGCAATGCATTCATTTTAGGAGACTTCAACACACTATTCATTCCAAAGGACAGACCAACCAGACAGAAAATAAGTAAGGAGACAGAGGTACTGAACAACACATTAGAACATATGAACATAACAGACATCTACAGAACACACCACCCAAAAGCAGCAGGATAAGCATTCTTCTCAAGTGCACATGGAAAATTTTCCAGAATACTTCACATACTAGACCACAAAAAGAGCCTCAGTAAATTTAAAATGATTGAAATTGTACCAACCAGCTTCTCATATCACAAAGGTATGAAACTAGAAATAAATTATACATGCTCACATGTATACATGGAGGCTCACAAATACATGGAGACTTAACAACGTGCTCCTAAATAATCAATGGATCAATGACCAAATTAAAACACAGATCAAGCAATATATGTAGACAAACGAAAACAACAGCTCAATGCCCCAACTTCTGTGGGATGCAGCGAAGGCAGTTCTAAGAGGAAAGTATATAGCAATTCAGGCCTATTTTAAAAAGGAAGAACAATCCCAAATGAACAGTCTAAATTTACAATTATTGAAACTGGAAAAAGAATAAATGAGGCCCAAAGTCAATAGAAAGACAGATATAATAAAGATCAGTGATGAAACAAAATTGAGAAGAATAAAACAATAGAATTAATGAAACTAAGAGCTGGTTCTTTGATAAAATAAACAAAATAGATAAACCCCTAGCCAGAATTACCAGGAAAGAGAATCTATACACATAAAAAGAATCAAAAATGAGAAAGAAAAAGTCACTATGGTCACCACCAAAATACAAAGAATTATTAGAGAATACTATGAAAATGTATATGCTAATAAACTGGATGACCAAAAAGAAATGGACAACTTTCTACAAAAATACAACATTTCAAGGCTAATGCACGAAGAAACAGAAAACCTGAACAGACCAATTACCAACAATGAAATTGAATCGGTAATCAAAAAACTACACAAGAACAAAAGCCCCTAACCAGATGGCTTCACCACTGAATTTTATCAGACATTTAGAGAAGACATAATACCCATTCTCCTTAAAGTTTTCCACAAAATACAAGAGGAGGGATTCAAGATGGCAGCATGAGAGGTGAGACAGAGAACTCCACCCAAAACCACATATAGTAAGAAAATATACTTAATACAACTAACCCTAAAACAGCAACATGAATAAAGGCTGCACCAGACTGCATACAGACCTCACAAACAGAGCAGAACTCATGAAGCAGGGTAAGTATGAAACCTTGATCCAGCAGGACACAAGCCCTTCCCCCTCCCCAGCTCACTGGCAGGAGGAAGAGAAACAGAGTGGGGGGTGGGGGGTGGAAGCCTAGAACTGGTGAACATCCAGCCCTGGAGGTCTGCTTTGGAGCACAAAAGTACAATGTGTGGTGCTCTGGAGATTGGTGGAGTTGGGGAGCTGGCATGGGTGGAGTGTTTGAGAGATTGAGAAAAGGAGAGGCAGGCGGTCTGAGAGACTTCCTAGCAGCAAGAGGGCTACTAAAGGGGTGGGATTTGCACGGAACTTGCTGCAATAGAGAAGGGATAGGTGGACAAGATTTTCTGCGTGTGTTTTGCCCAGCAGGTTGGGAACTGTGAGGAGTTTCAGGCGCTCAATGCCCATGGCGGGCTACTCAGCTCTGAGGCACCCCACAGTGATGCACAGCCTGCTGAGCCTTCCTCCTGGCTTACCGGCACCGCCTGCAAACCCGCAGTCATTGTGCTGCTACCAGGCCAGCCAGAGGGAGGCCTGGCCTGCAATAGCTAGAGATGCAAAGCACAGAGGCTTACACCTGTGTTCTTGACCAACTGTCTCTGATACTGGACACAGGCACTGCAGGAGGGAACCAGGAAACAGACCTTTCCTCCCCCAGGCAGCAGCGCGATTACCCTACAACCCCCAACCTCACTATAGGGGCTGAGCAACTCCAGGAACAGGAGCTTATGGGCACTAAAGGACACCACACAGAAATATGAAATGTCAAAAGAACATGGTTCAGATCAAAATCTCACAGACCTCAGTAAAAGGACCAAATGAAACTGAACTCACCAATATTCCAGAAAGAGAGTTCAAAACAAAAACCATAAAGATGCTTATGGAGGTACACAAAAATATTCAAGGACTCAGGAACGAATTTAAGATGGAGATTCAATCATTAAGAAATTCCATATCTGAAGTGAAACATGCAATGGAGGGCTTTTAAAGCACATTAGATGTAGTAGAAGAGATGGTAGATGAAATAGAAATTAGAGAAGAGGAATACAAAGAGGCTGAGGCACAGAGAGGAAAAAGAATGTCTAAGAATGAAAGAATATTGAGAGAACTGTGTGACCAATCTAAAGGGAACAATATTTGCACTATAGGGGTAGCAGAAAAAGAAGAGAGAGAAAAAGGAATAGAAAGTGTGATTGAGGAGGTAATTGCTGAAAACTTCCCCAGTCTGGGGGAGGAGATAGTCTCTCAAGCCATGGAGGCAAACAGATCACCCAACACAAGGGACCCAAGGAAGACAGCATCAAGACATATAATAATTAAAATGACAAAGATAAAGGATAAAGACAAACTTTTAAACACACCTACAGAGAGAAAAAAGATCACATGCAAAGGAAAACAAATCATGCTATCATCAGACATCTCAAGAGAAACCTTACAGGCCAGAAGAGAGTGGCATGATATATTTAATGCAATGAAGCAGAAGGGCCTTGAACCAAGAATACTCTACCTGGCAAGGCTATCATTTAAATTTGAAGGAGGGATTAAATAATTTTCAGATAAGCAAAAGTTGAGAGAATTTACCTCCTGCAAATCACCTCTACAGTACATTTTGGAGGGAGTCCTATAGATGGAAATATTCCTAAGGCTAAATAGATGTCACCCAAGGGATAGACAAAGAGTACAGAATATGATTCATAACATACAAAGAATGGCGGAGGAAGAAAAAGGTGGGAAAAAAAAGAATCTTTAGGTTGTGTTTGTAATAGCATATGAAGTGAGTTAAATTAGACTTTTAGATAGTAAGGGAATTACCCTTGAACCTTTGGTAACCACGAATGTAAAGCCTGCAATAACAATAAGTACATACCTATAGATAATCACCCTAAATGTAAATGGTCTAAATGCATCAATCAAAAGACAGAGAGTTACTGAATGGATAAAAAAACAAGACCCATCTATATGCTGCCTACAAGAAACTCACTTCAAACACAAAGACATACACAGACTCAAAGTAAAGGGATAGAAAAAGATATTCCATGCAACTAATAGGGAGAAAAAAGGAGTTGCAGTACTTGTATTCGACAAAATAGACTTCAAAACAAAGAAAGTAACAAGACAAAGAAGGACATTACATAATGATAAAGGGGTTAGACCAACAAGAGGATATATCTATTATAAATATCTCTGCACGCAACGCAGGATCACCTACATATGTGAAACAAATACAGAAATAAATGGGGAAACAGAATGCAATGCATTCATTTTAGGAGACTTCAACACACACGAACTCACACCAAAGGAGAGATCAACCAGACAGAACGTAAGTAAAGAGACAGAGGCACTGAACAACGTACTAGAAATGGTGGACCTAATGGACATCTACAGAACACTCCACCCAAAAGCCACAGGATACACATTCTTCTCAAGTGTACATGGCACATTTTCAAGAATAGATGATATACTAGGCCACAAAAAGAACCTCAGTAAATTCAAAAAGATTGAAATTGTACCAACCAGCTTATTAGATCACACAGGTATGAAACTAGAAATAAATTACTCAGAGAAAATTTAAAAGCCCACAAACACATGGAGGCTTAATAACATGCTCTTAAATGATCAATGGATCAGTGACCAAATAAAAACAGAGATCAAACAATATATGGAAACAAATGACAACA
The DNA here is from genome assembly GCF_030020395.1 of Manis pentadactyla. Lineage (NCBI taxonomy): Eukaryota > Metazoa > Chordata > Mammalia > Pholidota > Manidae > Manis > Manis pentadactyla. The sequence continues at coordinate 28,518,519 of NC_080029.1, forward strand.
ATTATTCAACAACAAAAAATCTGTAGGATGCAGCAGAGGCCGTGCTAAGAGGGAAATATGCTGCAATACAGGCTTACCACAGGAAAAAAGAACAATCCCAAATGAAGAGCTTAAACTCAACAATTAATGAAACTAGAAAAGGAAGAATAAATAAGGCCCAAAGTCAGTAGAATTAAGTACATAATAAAGATTAAAACTGAAATAAATAAAATTGAGAAGAATAAAACAAAAGAAAGAATAACTGAAAGCAGGAGCTAGTTCACCAAGAAAATAAACAAAATAGATAAGCCCCTAGCCAGACTTTTCAAGAGAAAAAGGAGTCTACACACATAATCAGAATCACAAATGAGAAAGGAAAAATCACTACAGACACCACAGAAATACAAAGAATTATGAGAGAACACTATGGAAAAATTATTTGCCAACAAAATAGATACCATAGAAGAAATGGACACCTTTCTAGAAAAATACAACCTCCAAGGCTGAAAAAAGAAACAGAAAACCTGAATAGACTAATTACAAGCAAAGAAATTGAACTGCCAATCAAAAAATTACCTATGAACAAAATCCCTGGACCAGATGGTTTCAATGCTGAATTTTTCTTGTTGCTGTTATCATTAATCTACAATTACATGAAGAACATTATGTTTACAAGGCTCCCCACTTCACCCCACACACCCCTTTACACTCCAGTGTAGTAAGATGCTGTAGAATCACCACTTCTCTTCACTGTGTTGCACAGCCCTCCCCATGCCCACCCCAAATGCGAATTTTACATGCTACCTGTAATGCCCCCTTTCTTTTTCCCCGCTCTTATCCCTCCCTTCCCATCCATCCTCCCTAGTCCCTTTCCCTTTGGTAACTGGTAGTCCATTCTTGGGTTCTGTGATACTGCTGCTGTTTTTTTCCTTCAGTTTTTCTTTATTCCTATACTCCACATATGAGTGAAATCATTTTATACTTGTCTTTCTCCACCTGGCTTATTTCACTCAGCATAATACCCTCTAGCTCCATCCATGTTGTTGAAAATGGTAGGAATTGTTTTCATCATATGGCTGAATAATATTCCACTGTATATATGTACCACATCTTCTTTATCCATTCATCTACTGATGGACATTTAGGTTGCTTCCATTTTTTGGCTATTCTATATAGTGCTGCAATAAACATAGGGGTGCATCTGTCTTTTTCAAACTGGGCTGCTGCATTCTTCGGGTAAATTCCTAGAAGTGATATTCCTGGGTCAAATGGTATGTCTATTTTGAGCATTCTGAGGAACCTCCATACTGCTTTCCACAATGGCTGAACTAATTTACATTGCCACCAGCAGTGTAGGAGGGTTCCCCATTCTCCACAACCTCACCAACGTGTGTTCTTCTTTGTCTTTTGTGGTGGCGATCCTTACTGGTGTGAGGTGATATCTTATTGTGGTTTTAATTTGCATTTCTCTGATGACTAGTGATATGGAGCATCTTTTCATCTGTCTATTGGCCATCTGAATTTCTTCTTTGGAGAACTGTCTGTTCGGCTCTTCTGCCCATTTTTAAATTGGATTATTTGCTTTTTGTTTGTTGAGGTGCATGAGCTCTTTATGTATTTTGGATGTCAACCCTTTATTGGATCTGTCATTTATGAATATATTCTCCCATACTGTAGGATACCTTTTTGTTCTATTGATGATGTCCTTTGCTGTACAGAAGCTTTCCCGCTTGATATAGTCCCACTTGTTCATTATTACTTTTGTTTCCCTTGCCCAGGGAGATATGTTCATGAAGAAGTCACTCATGTTTATGTCTAAGATATTTTTGCCTAATTTTTTTCTAGGAGTTTTATGGTTTCATGACTTACATTCAGGTCTTTGATCCATTTCAAATTTACTTTTGTGTATGGGGTTAGACAGTGATCCAATTTCATTCTCTTACATGTAGCTGTCCAGTTTTGCCAGCACCATCTGTTAAAGAGACTGTCATTTCCCCATTGTATGTCCATGGCTCCTTTATCATATTAATTGACCATATATGTTTGGGTTAATGCCTGGAGTCTCTATTCTGTTCCACTGGTCTATGGCTCTATTCTTGTGCCAGTTCCAAATTGTCTTGATTACCGGGGCTTTGTAGTAGAGCATGAAGTTGGGGAGTGAGATTCCTCCCACTTTATTCTTCCTTCTCAGGCTATTCCAGGGTCTCTGGTGTTTCCATATGAATTTTTGAACTATTTGTTCCAGTTGTTGAGGAATGTTGTTGATAGTTTGATAGGGATTGCATCAAATCTGTATATTGCTTTGGGCAGGATGGCCATTTTGATGATATTAATTCTTCCTAGCCAAGAGCATGGGATGAATTTCCATTTGGTAGTGTCCTCTTTAATTTCTCTTAAGAGTGTCTTGTAGTTTTCAGGGTATAGGTCTTTCACTTCCTTGGTTAGGTTTATTCCTAGGTGTTTATTCTTTTTGATGCAATTCTGAAAGGAATTGCTTTCCTAATTTCTCTTTCTATTAGTTCATTGTTAGTGTATAGGAAAGCCACAGATTTCTGTGTGTTAATGTTGTATCTTGCAACTTTGCTGTATTCCAATATCAGTTCTAGTAGTTTTGGAGTAGAGTCTTTAGAGTTTTTTATGTACAGTATCATTTCAACTTGAAATTGTGACACTTTAACTACTACTTTACCAATTTGGATTGGTTGTATTTCTTTGTTTTGTCTAATTGCTGTGGCTAGGACCTCCAGTACTATGTTGAATAACAGTGGGGAGAGTGGGCATCCCTGTCTTGTTCCCGATCTCAGAGGAAAAGCTTTCACCTTCTTGCTGCTCAGTATGATGTTGGCTGTGGGTTTATCATATATGGCCTTTATTATGCAGAGGTACTTGCCCTGTATAGCCATTTTGCTGAGAGACTTTATCATGAATGGATGATGAACTTTGTCAAATGCTTTTTCAGCATCTATGGAGATGATCATGTGGTTTTTGTCTTTCTTTTTGTTGATGTGGTGGATGATGTTGATGGACTTTCGAATGTTGTACCATCCTTGCATCCCTGGGATGAATCCCACTTGGTCATGGTGTATGATCCTTTTGATGTATTTTTGAATTCGGTTTGCTAATATTTTGTTGAGTATTTTTGCATCTACGTTCATCAGGGATATTGGTCTGTAGTTTTCTTTTTTGGTGGGGTCTTTGCCTGGTTTTGGTATTAGGGTGATGTTGGCTTCATAGAAAGAGTTTGGGAGTATTCCGTCCTCTTCTATTTTTTGGAAAACTTTAAGGAGAATGGGTATTATGTCTTCTCTGTATGTCTGATAATATTCCGAGGTAAATCCATCTGGCCCGGGGGTTTTGTTCCTGGGTACTTAGTTGATTACCGATTCAATTACTTTGCTGGCAATTGGTTTGTTTAGATTTTGTGTTTCTTCCTTGGTCAGTCTTGGAAGGTTCTATCTTTCTAAGAAGTTGTCCATTTCTTCTAGGTTTTCCAGCTTGTTAGCATATAGGTTTTCACAGTATTCTGTAATAATTCTTTGTATTTCTATTGGGTCCTTCGGGATGCTTCCTTTCTCGTTTCTGATTCTGTTGATGTGTGTTGATTCTCTTTTTCTCTTAATAAGTCTGGCTAGAAGCTTATCTATTTTGTTTATTTTCTCAAAGAACCAGCTCTTGGTTTCATTGATTTTTTCTAGTGTTTTATTCTTCTCAATTTTATTTATTTCTTCTCTGATCTTTATTATGTCCCTCCTTCTGCTGATTTTAGGCCTCATTTGTTCTTCTTTCTCAAATTTCAATAATTGTGATGTTAGACTATTCATTTGGGATTGTTCTTTCTTCTTTAAATATGCCTGGATTGCTATACACTTTCCTCTTTAGACTGCTTTCGCTGCGCTCTACAGAAGTTGGGGCTTTGTGTTGTTGTTGTCATTTGTTTCCATATATTGCTGGATCTCCATTTTAATTTGGTCGTTGATCCATTGATTATTTAGGAGCATGTTGTTAAGCCTCCATGTGTTTGTGAGCCTTTTTGCTTTCTTTGTACAATTTATTTCTAGTTTTATACCTTTGTGGTCTGAAAAGTTGGTTGGTAGGATTTCAATCTTTTTGAATTTACTGAGGCTCTTTTTGTGGCCTAGTAGGCGGTCTATTCTGGAGAAATTCCATGTGCACTTGAGAAGAATGTGTATCCTGTTGCTTTTGGATGTAGAGTTCTGTAGATGTCTATTAGGTCCATCTGTTCTAGTGTGTTGTTCAGTGCCTCTGTGTCCTTCCTTATTTTCTGTCTGGTGGATCTGTCCTTTGGAGTGAGTGGTGTGTTGAAGTCTCCTAGAATGAATGCATTGCATTCTATTTCCTTCCTTAGTGCTGTTAGTGTTTGTTTCACATATGCTGATGCTCCTGTGTTGGGTGCATATATATTTATAATGGTTATATCCTCTTGTTGGACTGACCCCTTTATCTTTATCATTATGTAATGTCCTTCTTTATCTCTTGTTACTTTCTTTGTTTTGAAGTCTATTTTGTCTGATACTAGTACTGTAACGCCTGCTTTTTTCTCCCTGTTGTTTGCATGGAATATCTTTTTCCATCCCTTGACTTTTAATCTGTGCACGTCTTTGGGTTTGAGGTGAGTCTCTTGTAAGCAGCATATAGATGGGTCTTGCTTATTTACCCATTCTGTTATTCTGTGTCTTTTGATTGGTGCATTCAGTCCATTTACATTTAGGGTGATTATTGAAAGATATCTACTTATTGCCATTGCAGGCTTTAGATTCATGGTTACCAAAGGTTCAAGGTTAGCTTCTTTAGTATCTTACTACCTAACTTAACTCGCTTATTGAGCTATTATAGACACTGTCTGGTGATTCTTTTTTTTCTCTCCCTTCTTATTTCTCCTCCTTCACTCTTTATATGTTGGGTGTTTTATTCTTTGCTCTTCTGTGTTTCCTTTAACTACTTTTGTGGGTAGTTGATTTTATTTTTTGCCTTTAGTTAGTATTTGCTTGGTCTGCTTTCTTTGCTGTGATTTTATTTTCTCTGGTGACATCTGTTTAGCATTAGGAGTGCGCCCATCTAGAGCAGTCCCTCTAAAATACCCTGTAGAGGTGGTTTATGGGAGACAAAGTCCCTCAACTTTTGCTTGTCTGGGAATTGTTTAATCCCTCCTTCATATTTCAATGATAATTGTGCTGGATACAGTATCCTTGGTTCAAGGCCCTTCTGTTTCATTGCATTAAATATATCATGCCATTCTCTTCTGGCCTGTAAGGTTGCTGTTGAGAAATCTGATGATAACCTGATGGGTTTTCCTTTGTAGGTCACCTTTTTCCTCTCTCTAGCTGCCTTTAATACTCTGTCCTTGTCCTTGATCTTTGCCATTTTAATTATTATGTGTCTTGGTGTTGTCCTCCTTGGTCCCTTCTTTTGGGAGTTCTGTGTACTTCCATGGTCTGAACGATTATTTCCTCCCCCAGTTTGGGGAAGTTTTCAGCAATTATTTCTTCAAATACACTTTCTATCCCTTTTTCTCTCCTTCTTCTGGTACCCCTACAATGCGCATATTGTCAGGTTTGGATTGGTCACACAGTTCTCTTAATATTCATTCATTCCTGGAGATCCTTTTATCTCTCTCTACGTCAGCTTCTATGCGTCCTGTTCTGTGGTTTCTATTGCATCAATGGCCTCTTGCATCTGATCCATTCTGCTTATAAATCCTTCCAGAGATTGTTTCGTTTCTGTAATCTCCTTTCAGACATCATCCCTTAGTTCTTGCATATTTCTCTGCAGCTCCATCAGCATGGTTATGACCTTTATTTTGAATTATTTTTCAGGGAGATTGGTTAGGTCTATCTCCCCAGATTCCTTCTCAGGGGAGGATGTCTGGGTTAGTCTGGTCTGTATCAAATTCTTCTGCCTTTTCATGGCGATAGAGGTAGTTTCAGGAAGCTGGTGCGCGTGTCGGCTAGGAGAACATCCCTTCTTGCTGGTTTGTGGCCTTCCTCTCCTGGGAGAACAGCGACCCCTAGCGGCTTGTGCTGGACAGCTGCCCACAGGTAGGGTTTCTAATTATTGCCCGGTCGCTGTGAAAGAATCTCTCTGCCCTGCCTTTGGGGGCATGGCCAGCCTCAGTCTGCTGCTCCACTATGGCGGAGTGGTGTCAGAGAGGAAACAGGTGGGAGGCTGTTTATCTCCATGAGGGGCCTCCGAGCTGTGCTGCCGCCCAGTGGGTTAGGGTGCCCGGAGTTCCCTGGGATTCTCAGCTGCTAAACTAAGTGCCCTGGGACACTTCCGTCCAGCTGTGGGGTCCCTGTCCCTTTAAGTCTTTCAAAAAGCACCTGCTTTTCTTTCTTTGTCCCAGGTCCACCCACTGTGGGGACCTCAGTGCTGAATTTTATCAAAGATTTAGTGAAGACCTAGTACTCATCCTCCTTATAGATTTCCAAAAAGTAGATGAAGAGGGAATATTCCCAAACTCATTCTAGGAGGGTAACATCACTGTAATACCAAAACCAGTCAAAGACACACAAAAAAGAAAATTACAGACCAATATCCCTGATGAACATAAATGCAAAAATCCTCAACAAAATATCAGCAAACCGAATTCAATACATCAAGAGGATCATACATCATAATCAAGTGGGATTCATCCCAGTGCTGCAAGGATGTTACATCATTAGAAAATCCATCAACATCATCCACTATATCAATAAAAAGTGTACAAAAATAAGTATCATCCCCATAGATGCTGAGAAAACATTCGACAAAATTCAACAACTATTCATGACAGAAACTCTCAACAAAATGTGTATAGAGGGCAAGTACCTCAACATAGCAAAGGTCATATATGACAAACCCACAGCCAACATCATATTTAAGAGTGAAAAGCTGAAAGCTTTTCCTCTAAGACTGGGAACAAGACAAGGATGTCGACTCTCCACACTTTCATTTAACATAGTCTGGAGGTCCTAGCCACGGCAATCAGACAACACAAAGAAATAAAAGGTATCCAGACTGGTAAGGAAGAAATTGAACTGTCCCTGTTTGCAGATGACATGATATTGAACATAAAAAACCCTAAACAATCCACTCCAAAACTACTAGAACTAATAGCTGAATTCAGCAAAGTTGCAGGATATGAAATTAATACACAGAAATCTGTTGCATTCCTATATACTAGCAATGAAGTAGCATAAAGAGTAATCACAGAAACAATTAAATTCACAGTTGCATCAAAAAGAATAAAATACCTAGGAATAAACCTAACCAAGGAAGTGAAAGAACTATACCCTGAAAACTACAAGATGCTCTTGAGAGAAATTTAATAAATGGAAATACATTCCACACTCCTGGGTAGGAAAAATACTGTCAAAATGGCCATCCTGCCTAAAGCAATCTATAGATTCAATACAATCCCTATCGAAATACTGATAGCATTCTTCAATGAACTGGAACAAATAGTTCTAAAATTCATATGGAACCAGATAAGACCCCAAATAGGAAAAGTAATCCTGAGAAGGAAGAATAAAGGAGGGGGGGATTATGCTCCCCGACTTCAAGCTCTTCTACAAAGCTACAGTAATGAAGGTAATTCAGTATTGACACAAGAATAGACCCATAGATCAATGGAACACAACTGAGAGCCCAAATATAAACCCACACATATATTGCCAATTAATACATGAAAAAGGAGCAATGGACATACAATGGGGAAATGACAGCCTCTTCAACAGCTCGTGTTGGCAAAACTGCATAGCTGTACATAAGAGAATGATACTGTCTAACTCCATACACAAAAGTAAACTCGAAATGGATCAAAGATCTGAATATAAGTCATGAAACCATAAAACTCTTAGAAGAAAACATAGGCAAAAATCTCTTGAGTATAAACATGAGCAACTTTTTCATGAGCATAACTCCTTGGGCAAGGGAAACAAAAGCAAAAATGAACAAGTGGGACTATATCAAAACTAAAAAGTTTCTGTACAGCAAAGGACACCCTTAGTAGAAAAAAAGGCATCCTACAGTATGGGAGAATATATTCATAAATGACATATCCGATAAGGAGTTGACATCCAAAATGTATAAAGAGCTCACATGCTTCAACAACCAAAAAGCAAATAACCCCATTTAAAAATGGGCAGTAGATCTGAACAGGCACTTCTCCAAAGAAGAAATACAGACACCAGCAGACACAGGAAAAGATTCTCCACATCGCTAATCATCAGAGAAATGCAAATTGAAACCACAATGAGATATCACCTCACACCAGTTAGGATGGCCAACATCTAAAAGAAAACAAACAACAAATGCTGGCGAGGATGTGGAGAAAAGCGAACCCTCATACACTGCTGGTGGGAATGTAAACTAGTTCAACCATTGTGGAAAGCACTATGGAGGTTCCTCAAAAACCTAAAATAGACATACCATCTGACCCAGGAATTCCACCCTGGAATTCCTAAGTTTAGAAGACTTAAACTATTACATTGAAGTTGAGGCTTATATGTTTGTTTCCCAAGTAGATTGGGAGATTTCTTAAGAGCAGTGATTAGTTTTATTTATTTTTGCTTCCCTCCACTCCCCAACTCTGTCCCAACAACTAGTAGAGTACACATATTAGGTACCTAATAAAAATATTAGTTAAGCAGTGAATGAGTATGTAGAATGTTAGAAGTAGAAGGAATTTTAGAGCTCATATAAATCATAGAGACACTAGAATTTCTAAAAAGAATTTTACCTTGGGCTACAGCTTTTGAGTTTGACTCTCTAAGGTATTTAAAACACAACTTACTACTAAGGGATTGACATCCAAAATGTACAAAGAGCTTATGCACCTCAACAAAGAAAAAACAAATAATTCAATTAAAAAATGGGCAGAGGATCTGAACAGACACTTCTCCAAAGAAGAAATTCAGTTGGCCAACAGACACATGAAAAGATGCTCCACATTGCTAATCATCAGAGAAATGCAAATTAAAACCACAATGAGATATCACGTCACACCAGTTAGGATGGCCAACATCCAAAAGACAAAAACAACAAATGTTGGCGAGGATGTGGAGAAAAGGGAACCTTCCTACACTACTAGTGGGAATGTAAATTAGTTCAGCCATTGTGGAAAGCTGTATGGAGATTCCTCAAAAAACAAATACCATTTGACCCAGGAATTCCACTCCTAGGATTTACCCTAAGAATGCAGCAGCCCAGTTTGAAAAAGACATATGCACCCCTATGTTTATTGCAGCACTATTTACAATAGCCAAGAAATGGAAGCAACCTAAGTGTCCATCAGTAGATGAATGGATAAAGAAGTGGTACATACACACGATGGAATATTATTCAGCCATAAGAAGAAAACAATTCCTACCATTTTCAACAACATGGATGGAGCTAGAGGATATTATGCTCAGTGAAATAAGCCAGGTGGAGAAAGACAAGTATCAAATGATTTTACTCGTCTGTGGAGTGTAAGAACACAGAAAAAAACTGAAGGAACAAAACAGCAGCAGATTCACAGAACCCAAGAATGGACTACCAGTTACCAAAGGGAAAGGGACTGGCAAGGGTGGGTGGGAAGGGAGGGATAAGGGAAATAAGGGGCATTACGATTAGCACACATAATATATGGGGGGTCCATGGGGAAGGCAGTATAGCACGGAGAAGACAAATAGTGATTCTATAGCATCTTACTATGCTGATGGACAGTGATTGTAATGGGGTATGTGGTAGGGACTTGATAATGGGGGGAATCTAGTAACCACAATGTTGCTCATGTAAGTGTGTATTAATGATACCAAAATAAATAAATAAATAAAAACTACTACTATCTATTGCATCATCTCATAAAAGAAGCCATTTTAACACCAAAAAGTAGAAAGGACAATCTCATAGGAAGCAGAATTGTTTTACACCCATTTTTTGGTTGTGGTTGATACCTGTTCAAGGATTAGATTTCAGGAACCATTGTCTAATACAACCCACTCCTTTTAGAGATGATGTATCTGAGCCCAGAGAAGTATCAAAGTTCTCATAGCATGGCTGAATGATAGAACTGAGTTTAGAACCCAGGTCTTTTGACTCAAACCAAAATTTTGATCCTGTGCCCTCAATTTTCATCACAAGATGAAATTTAATCATGAAGGATCTGTGCCTTAACTAAGATCATATAGCTTGTAAGAAGTAGAACTGGGACTTGAATATACATTACTCAACTCCATTTTTAGTGAAACTTATGCATTCGCTTCCGTGTAACCTTAACCCACTCTTTCAACCCCCATTCATTTGAAGAGATGGAATTAAAAGTAATTGAAAGATGTCTATATTTAGCATTTTCTTTTCTTGAAAATTTCAGATTTGGGGTTTAAGCAGCTTCTTCCAGGGAAGAGGGCCAGTGTGGCTGCTGTTGCAACCCAACTTGATCCACGTACATAGATTGGAACATTGGTAGACCAGCCATCCTCAGACACCTCACTTAGGACAGGTAAGTGAAAGAGTAAGGATTACAGAAGTGGAATGAATGCTTATGTTCTTCTTCCCTATTTCTTGTTAGATGCAAACAGTTGACTACCTGTCTTGCCAATGGGTTTCAGCCCCGGGCAAGTTCACTGTGGATTCAATGAGACCGAAAAATGACAATGGAACATTTTTGGGGTGAAAGGGTTTATACCCAACTTTATTCCCATGGTGGGAGGTCAGTCACTAGAATCCCATCCACTCAGAGCGAGTCCGCATGCAGCAAGCCAGTCTCTGCCTCTGGGCTTCTCTGCCCCTGCAGCCATCTCAGTCTCTGTCTTTGGCACTGCCACCACTCCAGTCTCTGCTCTCCTGCAGCTGTGCCACCGTGTCGCCGAGAGCACTGGACTGAGCTCTTTATATAGAGTCAATAGCAACGTATTGCCTGCATGTGTAGTGAGCTAGCCGACCAAGGCCAGGTGAGAATCATGACCATAGGAACCTTTACTTTATCCACACTACCTTTACAATTTTAACCTTTTCCTTGGTTAAATGACACCTTTTCCAAAGCATTTGGAATCTTAGGTGGACAGGGCAAAACATTTTCTTGATTGTAAAATATGTGTTAAAATGTTAAGTGGTGAAACTTAGGTAAAAAAATTTTCTTTCTCTTTTTGTGCATTTTCCAAATTGTATTCATGAATTTGTGTTAATTATCTATTGTTGCATAGCAAACCACCTCAAACTTAGTGACTTAAAACACACCAATAATTAATTTTGCTCATGTATCTACAATTTGGGCAAGTCTCTCTTGGTAGAGACATCTTATCTCTGTTAACATGTGGCTGAGGTGGGGTAGCTGGAAGGGTAGGATGGCTTAATGGCTGGCAGCTGGAATCATTTGAAGGCTTGCTCACTAGTGTGTCTGGTGGTTAGTGCTGGCTGTTGACAGTGATCTGGGCCTATGCTGTCTGCCAGAAAGAACACCTACATGTGAGTTCTTTGGACTGCTTGGCTTCTCACAGCATGGTGGCTGGATTCCAAGACAGAGCATCCCAAGACAGCAAGGCAAAGTTGCATGGCATATTTGACTTAGTTTTGAAACTCCTCTTTTTCATATTCCTTATCTTAAAGGTAATACAAACTATGTGGGGTGTTACTCTGTTCTCTTCTGTTGGGTTGAGTTGCAAAGGTCCACCTAGGTTCAGAGGAGGGATTGGACATAGACCTCTACCACTTGAAGGGAGGACTGTCAACATCACACATAAGAAGAGCATATGGGATGGAATCTGTCATTGTAACCATTTTGGGAGAGTGTAATCTACCATTGTTTATATTACTTTTAATATAAGCAATACAAATAATGTGTGTGTGATACATGAAAAAGAGGAATATTTGCAGGAAATTATGCTATATGAGCCCAATATGAATTTTGTGTGCTATTCTTGTAGAGTGTGCCTGAACAGGAAGAAGCAAAATAGGTTTAAAATTGTATGCTGACAAAGCAGCATACTTCTGTAATCAAAAGTAAAGACAAATTTAGAAACAAGATGCAAAATAAGGTTTGTAGTTTCATTTTTTTGTTTTGTGAAAATGCTAGTTACTTTAGTTCAGAGTCTGCTTGGATTTTTTTTTTTTAATTTGATAATTATTTGGGCAACTGGTTTCCAATATAGTAGACTTGAGAAACTGGTACCAATGTTTTCATCACATGCATCAAGTTTGTTTTGTCTGTCTGCTTCTTTTAAGGAAAGCTATGTAATCCTTTTTAGGATTTTATAATTTTACCTAAATTTCTTGTATATATTTAAAAATCTCTTCAGTGGGACAAGAAAACTTGCATAGTCGTTATTTGATTGGTTTTCTTAATGATCATGCTTACAAATGATATAATTTGCTTGTGACAAGTTTGAATATAGCTAATGCTCAATTTCCGATTGTAACGGGATAATATTTTTAGGTAATTGAATAAACATTACATGGGGTGTTGGTCCATTCACTATAGCTGTAAAGTAAGCTTTAAGGAGCCTCCCATCTCTTAGACTTAGACAGCATTCTTGCTGACTAGGTGCTTTCCCATTCCTAGGTGATTTACATCATAAGGAGCCTAATTCTGCAGAGTTGGTTCAGTAGTTTCCCATTACTCACGGGTAGACAGCTCTTCTACAATGGAAAAAAACTGAACCCGCTCTTGTGACAATAGAGGTAATCTTAGAAGTTTGTGGTCAACTGTGAATAATCAGATTTGACTGAGTTTGTGAAAGAATAATATATTTTAGTTCAAAAGGTACAATAATTGGGAAAGCTACTTGGGTTTTTTTTTTTTACATTTAAAAAGATGTTTTCTAGTAGACAGATTGGGATTTAATGATTATAGGTAGTGTGAAATATTGTATCTTAAATAGCAACAACAAAATGTATGCATATATTTACAACCAAAAATAAAACCTTTAAGCAATTCACTTGCCTTTTTGTTTTAAGCATTTTTTAAAGCATTTTTTAACCCACTTTTTCTTCTAAGAGGTTCGAATAGGTGAATTGCTTATAACATCTTTTCCAGGTTTATTGAATGCTTTATTTTGCCTCCCATCTACAAGGCCTGTGCTTAAGGGGATAAGAATCCCTTACATGTGTAAGATACAGCTTTCTGACTGAAACTAAAAGAAACAACAATGGAAACTCTTAAAATACCCTTTAGAAATTGTAAATATGGTGATGTTTAATCAATGGCTTTTTATTTCAATATATGGAAGGAGGTATATAATAATGTTCTCTTGTGAAGATGAATGAATGTGTAAATATTCTTCTAAAATGCAAAATGAATTTTGAGTAATTGTGGAAGGCAGAGATTATCTTTCTTTAATTATCTTTGAGGGGGTTAGTAGTTCTCCTACTTAACATTTTTTGGTGAGATTCTTATTTCTAAAATTATAATGATTCTTACTGAAAAATGACATTCACTTCATGCTCATGCAGGTTTTTGGCAAAATAATTTGTGACTTTCTTCTCTCACACACCCTCATCCCCACACCCCCTCACCCATGTGTCCTCTGTTACTAAAGAGTATAGTACCTTCTTTGTATGAAATGTTTAACAGAAGTGTTTAAAATTTGTGGTAAGAAAGTGAGTGGCATGGCATAAAGTTTACCATATTAACAATTTTTAAATGTTAAATTCAGTAGTGTTAAGTACATTCACGTTGCTTTGCAACCAATCTCCATAACTCTTCATCTTTCAAAACTGAAATTCCATACCCATTAAACAACAGCTCCCTATTCCATGCTCCCATTAGCCTCTGGCAATCAATATTTTACCTTTTGTCTATGAATTTGATTACTCTGGTACCTCATATAAATGGTCAAACAGTATTTAGTATTTGTCTTTTTGTGACTGACTTTATGTCACTTAGCATAATTTATCCTCAAGGATCATGTTGTAGCATGTGTCAGAATTTCCTTTATTTTTAAGGCTGAATAATATTCCACCATGTGTATATACCACATTTTGTTTATGTATTACATCCTTAGATGGACAGTTGGTTTGCTTCCACCTTTGGGCTATTGGAATAATGCTGTCATGAGCATTGGTGTAAAGATATTTCTTTGAGCCCCTGCTTGTTATTTTGGTTCTGTACCCAGAAGTGGAATTGCTGGATCTTACAGTAATTCTTAATTTTTGTGGAACCACTATATGTTTCCCATGTGGCTGCCCTATTTTACATTCTCACCAGCAGCAGTACACAAGAGTTCCGTTTTTCCACATCCTCACCAGTACTTGATATTTTATGTTTTTATTTTTATTTTTCAATAATGAGCATCCTAATGGGTGTGAGGTAGTATCTCATTGTGGTTTTGATTTGTATTTCCCTAATAATTAGTGATGTTGAGCATCTGAGCATCTTTTCATGCGCTTTTTGGCCATTCGTATATCCTCTTTGGAGAATGTCTATTCAAACCCTTGTCTATTTTCTAATTGAGTTTTTTTGTTGTTGAAGTTGTAGGGGTTCTGGATATTAACCCATTATCAGATCCAGGATTTGCAAACATTTTCTCCTTTTCTGTAAGTTGCCTTTCCACTCTGTTGATTGTGTTCCTTGATGAGCAGAAGCTTTTAATTTTGATGTAGTTCAGTTTATGTATTTTTACTTTGGTTGCCTTTGCTTTTGGTGTCATATTGAAGGAGTCATTCCTAAATCCAATGTCATGAAACTTCTCTATGTTTTATTGTTTTAGGCTTCACAGTTAAGTCTTTGATCCATTTTGAATAAAGTTTTGTATATGGTGTAAGGTTGAGTTAATTGTTTTGTGTGGTGTGAGGCAAAGGCCCAGCATTATTCTTTTGACTGTAGATATCCAGTTGTCTCAGCATTATTCTTTTGACTGTAGATATCCAGATATCATTTGTTGAAGAGACTATTCTTTCCCTCACTGAATGGTCTTGGCACCCTGTTGAAAATCCATTGGCCATAGATGTATGGATTTATTTCTGGACTCTCAGTTCTATTTCATTGGTCAATATGTCTGTCCATATGTTAGTACTATATTTGATTTGTTAGTACCATTTGATTACTGTTGCTTTGTAATTAAGTTTTGAAATGGGGAACTGTGAATCATATAACTTTATTTTTCTTTTTCAAGATATTTTTAGCTATTTGGGTCCCCTTGAGATTCCATGTTAATTTCAGGATTGACTTTTTCATTTCTGCAAAAAAAACTGTTGGAATTTTGGTAGGAGTTGCATTGAATCTGTAGATTGCTTTGGGTAGTACTGCCATCTTAACAATACTTAAGTTTTCCAATTCATGAACATACAATGTCTTTCCATTCCATCTTTGATTTCTTTCAGCAATGCTTTATAGTTTTTAGTGTATAAGTCTTATACCCCCTTGGTTAAATTCATTCATAGGTATTTTATTCTTTTGGATGCTAATATAAATAGCATTGTTTTCTTAATATCATTTTTGGATAATTTATTGCTAGCATATGGAAAGAAACACAACTGATTGTGTATGTTCATCTTGTACCTTCTGAAATTTACTGATTTCATTTGATAGCTCTAGTTGATTTTTTGGGTTTGTGTGGGTGTGCATTTGGATTTTTTATGTATTTATAATCATGTCATCTGAGAATAGAGGTAGTTTTGCTTCTTCCTTTCCAATTTAGATTCTTTTTATTTCTTTTTTCTTTTTCCTTAATTCTCTAGCTAGAACATCTAGCACAATATTGAACAGGACATTTTTTTTTAATGCTGAACTATTTACAGTGTTTAATAAAGCTTGGCCTTTCTGCATTTTGCCAGAGGTCTTGCCTTTTGACCCCTATGGTGATGTTTTGTGTTTCGTGAAATACTAACTTTTCCTTTTTATTAGAAATTCTGCATATTATGAGAGCTTAATAGTTCATGACAGGCCTATTTTTATATTATAAAATATCAGTAGAGATATAAATTTATCTTGGTTTAACCTGATTATAATATTCAAAAAAATATTTTTGAAGAAATATTTGAAGAATATTTTAGAAGAAAGCCATATTGTCATTACTGGAGATATTTTACAGAAGTGTTTCTCTTTTATTCTTTAGCTATGCATAGAAGAGAAAACTTACTTGTTAGCTCAGAATCTCAGAGAACTGTTTACACATATAAGAAAGGTGAATCCTAAGAGCTTTTTCTGACTACAGCAGAAGGACATCAAAATTCCCCTTCACTGGGATCATTTAATCTTTGGAAAAGGGAGGCGTTGAGAATTTTGACATCTTTTGAATTTCTTGAGAATCTGAAAACTAGATAAATATCAGGCAAGTCCAGTTGTGACAATGGATAGTGGTAAACTAGAAAACTCAATGTTTAATAAAATAAGGGTTAGAATGAACAGTGAGAGATGAGTTAAAGTTTAATAAGGTTTTTTTATTAAGGTATGATTGATATACACTCTTATGAAGGTTTCACATGAAAAAACAATGTGGTTACTACATTTACCCATATTATCAAGTCCCCATCCATAACCCAATGCAGTCACTGTCCATCAGTGTAGTAAGATACCACAGATCCACTATGTGCCTTCTTTGTGCTACACTGTTCTCCCCGTGATCCCCCACACCATGTGTACTAAACGGGACATAATACCCCTCAATCTCCTTCTCTTTCCCTCCCCACACACCCTCCCACACCTCTCCCCTTTGGTAACCACTAGTTCATTTTTGGAGTCTCCGAGTCTGCTGCTATTTTGTTCCTTCAGTTTTGCTTCATTGTTATACCCCACAAATGAGGGAAATTATTTGGCATTTGTCTTTCTCCGCCTGGCTTATTTCACTGAGCATAATGTCCTCCAGCTCCATCCATGTTGTTGCACATGGTAGAATTTGTTTCTTTCTTGTGGCCGAATAGTATTCCATTGTGTATTTACTACATCTTCTTTATCCATTCATCTACCAACAGACATCTAGGTTGCTTCCATATCTTGGCTATTGTAAAAAATGCTGCAATAAACATAGAGGCACATATGTCTTTTTGAGTCTGAGGAGTTGTATTCTTTGGGTATATTCCAAGGAGTGGGATTCCCGGGTCAAATGGTATTTCTATTTTTAGTTTTTGAGGAATCTCCATATTGCTTTCCACAATGGTTGAACTAGCTTAATTCCCACCAGCAGTGTAGGAGGGTTCCCCTTTCTCTGCATCCTCACCAGCATTTTTTGTTCTTAATCTTTTCGATGCTGGCCATCCTTACTGGTGTGAGGTGATATCTCATTGTGGTTTTAATTTGCATTTCCCTGATGATTAGTGATGATGAGTGTCTTTTCATGTGTCTGTTGGCCATCTGAATTTCTTCTTTGGAGAACTGTCTCTTCATATCCTCTGCCCATTTTTTAACTGGGTTATTTGCTTTTTGGGTGTTGAGGCATGTAAGTTCTTTATATATTTTGGATGTTAACCCCTTGTCGGATATGTCATTTACAAATATGTAAATATTGTAGGGTGCCTTTTTGTTCTGTTGATGGTGTCCTTTGCTGTACAGAAACGTTTTAGTTTGATGTAGTCCCATGAGTTCATTTTTGCTTTTGTTTCCCTTGCTCGAGGAGATACGTTCAGGAAGAAGTTGCTCATGCTTATATTCAGGAGATGTTTGCCTATATTGTCTTCTTAGAGTTTTATAGTTTCATGACTTACATTCAAGTCTTTGATCTATTTCAAGTTTACTTTTGTTTATGGGGTTAAACAATAATCCAGTTTCATTCTCTTGCATGTAGCTGTCTGGTTTTGCCAACACCAGGTGTTGAAGAGGTTGTCATTTCCCCATTGTATATCCATTGCTCCTTTATTGTATAATAGGGTATTTTGATATTGATATTTCTTTAAATTATATCTCATACTTTTGACTATAATATGTTAATACTAGTTAATATTTATCAAAAAGTCCTGTTTCACAGAAAAAATGATCAAATGAAAAATGTTATTTTCTATTAACCATATAAGAAAACTCTGGTTATTCATATTGTAAAATGCACTACTTACCAGCAAGTTGCAGTTTACCAATTTGTTACATACTGATTAAGAAGAAATAAAGGAGAATAGAGGCTTGAGCATCTTGCAAAATTAAATCTGTAAAATGATTACAGTGCTATAACAAATTTCCCAGAGCTTAGGGTACGATATTAAAATGAACTCTTTGGCCACAGCAAGACTGAGATTGTACTGATTGGGTCTAGTCTTGGAATTTTAAGATGAATAAGAATTTTGTCATTTATTTTATTAGTATAATATGTAACATTAAATCTCAGAATTATTTTTGATGAGGATAATTTAATAACCTACTCTGCATTTGAACTTTAAGCAAGTCCTCTTTGCATTCTCACTGTCACTGCCTTACATTTAGGTTTCCATGGTATCTTTCAACTTTTAAATGGGTCCCCTAACAAGTCTTTTTACTTCCACCTTTCTGTTTTGTAGTCTGTTAAGAATGTACTTGGCATAAATGTTTGCATTAAGATGTTCACATTATATTTATTTTTTGTTTTTAAGCAGTTTTATTGACAATAATTTGCATACCATAATATTCATTTGTTGTAAGTGTATGGATCAGTAACTTTTAGTAAACTACAAAGTTGTACAACATCACCACAATTTAGTTTTAGAATATTTTCATCACCCCCTAAAGATCCCTTGTGCCTGTTTGTAGTCAATTCCTGTTCCTACCCCCAGCCTCAGATAATCACTAATCTATTTACCTTCTCTAAAAATTTGCTTTTTCTGGGGCTTTCATATAAATGGAATCATACAATATGTAGTCTTTTGTCTGGTTTATTTCACTTAGCTTAATGTCTTTGAGATTCATACCGACTGTAGCATGTATCACCTCTTTATTGTTGAACAGCATTCCATTGTATGGTTATACCACATTTTAAAAATTCATTCATTGTTGCTGGACATTTGGATTGTTTCTACTCTTTGGCTATTATTATATTTGTTATCTCATCCTTTAAACATTTTCTACAAATGTATGTGTTTAATATAATATGTTACCATAGTGATGTCTAAATGTAATATAAATATATGCACATTGAGGGATATGCTCAAAATATTTTAGTAAGAGGGCACAGGATCAAAAAAGTTTGAAAGCCACTGTACTAGTCCAGAACAGTCAGAAAATAGAAAACAACCAAAATTATCCTAAAGTCACAGATCTGGATGTACCATTCATGAATATACTCTAAAAATTAAAATTTTTAATACGGTGTTTAAGAATCTCTACCTATAGACCCTAACTTTTTATTTGCTTTCTAGCTACCCCTTTGGTCTTATAGCTCAGTGCTTCCTTTTAGCTTATTTTCACTAAATTCCTTGTAGTTCCTTCAGTGGTGCTCTTCTGCCTTTGAGCTTTGCCCAACTGTTCCCTTATCTAGAATGCTGTTTCCTGCCCACCTTTCCTCCTGGGTGTGCTGTGAAGTTATTTAAGCTCCAGCTTAATCACTTTTCTGAAGTACTACCTGCCTTATTGGAGTTAATTTAATCACTTCATCTGTTGTAGTACTTCTGTATCTAGTATGTACCTTTATTACAGCAACTCTCAAACTAAATCACAGGTAGTTACAGTAAGTCTGGATCCTTTACCAGACTGCTACCTCCTTGAAGACAAGCAAGGCACTTTATTCATCCTTGATTTGTTGAATAAATGGATGGGTAGTAGCCTTGTGGGTGAGGCACTTGCATGACCCAGACAATGATGCCTTCTTAAATTTTGTATTCTGGCTTCATTTGCATCACCCTAGTTTTGGCCCTGAGTGTATCTAATTAAGCTAGACTGGATTCCCCTGGCCTATAACTGAATCTGATAAGCTTGGATTGCTTTTAAATTGGCCATGCTGCCTTTTATTTTTAACATCTGATGTCACAAGAAAAAGTCTTCATTAAGAGACTTATAATATAAACTGAAAATTGAAAATCAGTTCTCCTTTATTTTTCTTGTATCACATACTGTATACTATATTTGATATATAATAGGAGTTTAATTACAGTCTGGCAAATGTAATAATATAGCAATGGAGCTTTTACTGTCTGTCAAATACTACTATAAATCTTTGACATGTTTGTTTCATTTTTTAGATTCTACATGTAAATGAAATCACATGGTATTTGTCTTCCTCTGTCTGACTTACTTCACTTAGTATAATACCCCTCAGGTCCGTCTATATTGTTGCAAATGGCAGATTTAATTCCTTTTTTATGGGTGCGTAATACTCTGTTGTGTGTGTGTGTGTGTGTGTGTGTGTGTGTGTGTGTGTGTATACACGCCACATCCTCATTATACATTCATCTATTGATGGACACTTAGGTTGCTTCCATATTTTGGCTATCATATATAATGCTGCAGTAAACATAGGGGTGCATTTATCTTTTAGAATTTTCATTTTCTTTGGGTAAATATGCAGAAGTGGAATTACTAGGTCATATGGTATTTGTATTTTTAATTTTTTGAAAAACTTCAATACTGCTTTCCATAGTGGCTGCACCATTTTACATTTCCACCAACAGTGCACAGGGCTTCCCTTTCTTCACATCCTCACCAACACTTGTTATTTCTTGTCTTTTTATACTAGACATTCTGTAGGTACAAGGTGATACCTCTTTGTGGTTTTGACTTACATTTCCCTGATGATTAGTAATGTTGAGCATCTTTTCATATGTCCGTTGTTCAACTAAGTGTATATCTTCTTTGGGAAAATGTCTATATAGGTCCTCTACCCATTTTTTAATCAGATTATTTGTTTTTATGATGTTGAATTGTGAGTTCTTTATATATTTTAATATTAACCACCTATCAGATATATCATTTGCAAATATCTTCTCCCATTCAGTAGGTTGTCTTTTTGTTTTGTTGATGATTTCCTTCAAAATCATTTTATTTTGATGTGGTCCCAAGTGTTTATTTTTGCCTTTGTTACCCTTGCTTGAGGAGACAGATTTAAGAAAATACCACTAAGACTGATGTCAAAGAGTTTACTGTCTATGTTTCCTTTTAGGGATTTTATGATTTCAGGTCATATATTTAAGTCTTTATTCCATTATGAGTTTATTTACATATGTGGTGTGAAAAAAGTGACCCAGTTTCATTCTTTTGCATGTAGCTGTCCAGTTTTCCCAACACTGTTTATTGTTATTGTTATTTTTCCCTTTTTTTATTGAAGTATAGTTGATACACAATATTGTGTTGGTTTCAAGTATACAACACAGTGGTTCAATAGTTAAACACATTATTAAATCCTCCAACTTGTGCAGTTACATCTGTCAACATAGAAAGATATTACAGAACCATTGGCTATATTCTCCATGCTGCACTTCATCCCCATGGCCAACTTATATTATGATTGAAATTTTTGTGTCCCTTTATCCCCCTCATTCTCCCCACCCACACACCCCAACCCCTCCCCCATGGTAACCACCAGTCACTGCTCAGTGTCTGAGTCTACTGCTATTTTGCTATTTCACGCATTCTGTTTTGTTTTGTTTTTGTATTCCACAAATAACTGAAATCATGGCATTTATCTTTCTCTTCCTGGCTTATTTCACTTAGCATAATACCCTGTAGGTCCCTCCATGTTGTTGCAAATGGCAGGATTTCTTTTTTATGACTGGATAATATTCCATTGTGCATATATATATACCACATCTTCTTTATCCTTCATTTATTGATGGATAATTTGGTTACTTCCATATCTTGGCTCTTGTAAATAATGTGGCAGTAAACATAGGGGTGCATGTATCTTCTTGAATTGGAGATACTGTTTTCTTTGGGTAAATTCTTAGAAGTGCTGTTACTGGATCATATGATATTCCTAATTTTTAATTTTTTGAGGAACCTCCATACTGCTTTCCATATTGGCTTAGCCAATTTACATTCCCACCAACAGCATAGGAGGATTCCCTTTTTTCCACATCCTCCTCAACACTTATTATTTCTTATCTTTTGGATAGCCAACACTGTTTATTAAAGAGGCTCTCTTTTCCACATTATATAATCTTGCCTCCTTTATCATAGATTAATTAACCATATCAACATGAGTTTATTTCTGGGTTCTTTATTCTGTCCCATTTCTATGTGTTTATTATAGTGCCAGTACCATACTGTTTTGATTATTATACCTTGGTGGTATAGTTTGAAATCTGGGATTGTGATACCTCCAGTTTTGTTTCTCTTTCTCAGAATTGCATTGTCTACTTGGGGTCTTTCATGATTCCATACAAATTTGAAGGTCATTTGTTCTAGTTCTGTGAAAAACACTATTGGCATTTTGATAGGAATTGCATTTCCTAATTGTTTCCTAATCTGTAGATTGCCTTTGGTAGTATGGACATTTTAACAATAATAATTATTCCAGTCCATGAGCATGGTATGTCTTTCCATTTGTTTGTATCTATCGTCTTCAGTTTTTTTCATCAGTGTCATATGGTTTTCAGAGTATGGGTCTTTCACCTCCTTGGTTAAATATATTCCTAGGTATTTTATTTTATTGATGTAATTGTAATTGGTGTTTTCTTAATTTCTTTTTCTGCTAGTCTGTTATTAGTGTATAGAAATGCAACAGATAACTATATTAATTTTGTATCCTGCAATTTTACTGAAATCTTTTAGTAGTTTAAATAGTTTTGTGGTGGAGTCTTTAGGGTTTTCTATATATGGTATGTCATCTGCAAATAGTGACAGTTTCACTTTTTCCTTACCCCTTGGGATGCATTTTATTTCTTTTTCTTCTCTGATGGCTGTGGCTAGAACTTCCAGTACTATGTTGAACTAAAGTGGCAAGAGTAGACATCCTTGTCTTGTTGCTGATCTTAGAGGAAAAACTTTCATATGTTAACTCTGGGTTTGTCATATATGGCTTTTATTATGTTGAGGCATGTTCCCTCTATACCCAGTTTGAGTAAATATTTCTTGAATAATAAAAATTATTATCATTGATAAGAAAAGTCTTCAGAAGTTCCTTAGTGGTTCTCAGTGTATTTTTAGTTCATTGTAAACCAGGGGTTCTCAAAATAGTTATCTGTTTGAAATTTGGCATATCTGTTAAGAAATACCGCATAAAATTTTGTGGAAGTATAGCATTCTTGTCATATTATTAGAAGAATTATTTTCATGGCTGTAAGGATTATATGAAAATTCATCTAAAAGCCTTAGCACAGTGCCTGATTTATATAAATGTTACTTATTGTTAACAATAATATTGGTAAGTAACAGTGAATTTATTTATTAACCGGTACACACTAACTTGTAGTTCAGTGAAGTTTAGAAATGTATGTATATCCCAATTTTAGAAAACTCAGTATTTGAAATATGAGTTTACTAACAAATTAAAGTAGGGGAGTAGCCTTTCACTTTGTAAAATATTTTTTAAATGTTCAACTTTTTTTTCCTGATTATAAAAATCTGTGTAATATTGTGAATATAATTTCATCCATGAGAGCAGGGATTTTTGTTTGTCCCCTTGCAGTATTTTGTCCCATTATCTGTAACTGTGCTTAAATGTTAATTCTGCTGCTTACCAAGCTCTGTGGCTTTGGAAAGTTTACTTAGTTTTTCTAAGCCTCTGTTAAATGGAAAGAGTAGAACATAATGCCTACCATTTGTAGTCATTAAGATTAGATGTGATAACATGTGATATTACCTGACTCATTGTACGTTTCTTCTAATAGTTAAGATCAACTTGAAAGAAGATAAAGGTTAGGCTAAATTTTTCTTTTCAAGTATATATAATTTGGTATTTTTACCCCCTTGATATAGTCATGCATCCAGAGACTATCAAGGTTTGGATAGTTTCTTGTTTGATCTAGAAATGTAATCTTGCAGAATCTAGTGTGAGATTAGGAATACTTTTGTTTTTTAAAAGAGGCATTCATTTGTTCAGAAAGGTTAGTAGCAGTTGTTAATGGAATGGCTTCAGGACAGGTGATATATGAGGCTTCGGTCCTATTAGAAGTATTTTCAGAGGTTTTTCTTGATAAGATTCTTTTAAAGCCTTGTAAATTAAAGAACTTGAGACATTTCACGAGTTTAAGATTTTCATTAGTAAATAGTGAAGGGCCCCCACCCATAAGATGGCGAAATTCCTGCTTCTCTTCCGGGTCCTTGGTTCCCGCCGGCGCCACCTGAACCCCAATCACCCCTCGCCCCCCTAATCCCAGCACCTAGCCAATAGCCACCATCCCCGTAGAAGTAACACCACAATCACCCCATGCCCCTTCCTATATAACCCAGCACCTTTCCCTAATAAAGCGGAATTCTCCGGTGAATTGCTGCTGTGTGTCGCTCCTTTCCTTTCATTGGTGCCGAAACCCGGGAGACAGGACACCCCAACTGGGCCCCGTCTTCCCCCCGACACCAGCGGCAGCTTGCCCTCGTCCTCTTTTTCCGGCGCTGGCTCCTCACACTCACCACTCCTCTTTGGCCTTTGGGTAAGTTTTCCCCTGGAATGGGCCACTCTTCCCCAACGAGGAGGGAGCTCTCCCCGCCTTAGGCCTTCACGGCTGCGGCGGACCCTCAGGCCCCTCCTCCAACAGCCATAAACAAGGTGACTCCTTTGCGGATGAGAACGCTCCCTTCCCCCCCTCCTCCTTCTGTTCCTTCCGCCGAAAATTCCTTCCACCGAAAAGTCCTAGTACTAGGTACCTCGGACCCCGGCACTCTGCCTTCTTAGAGAAGTCTGGGTGACAACCCACACTTCCTAAGAAACCGACTCATTTGAGTTTCCGCAGACCCCCAAGGATCATTGGGGACGCCCTTTGTCTCCTTGCGGTCTGCTCCCAGCCCGAGGATCTCCGTTCGTCTTCCCCTGTTTGTCTCCTTCTCTGTCCTTTAGCCATGGGAGCCTCCTCATCCCTCCCTGAAAGTTCACCTCTTGAATGCCTGCTCAAGTATCTAGCCACCCTCTCCCTGATGCCTGATATAAAACCAAAACTTCTCAATAAATACTGCTCCCAAGATTGGCCGACATACCCCCCTAGACAATAACAACCAATGGCCCGCAGGGGGAACTCTTGATCCTAACATCACTCGCGATCTCTTTAACTACTGCCAGCGCCTGAAAAAATGGAAGGAGATTCCCTATACCGAAGCTTTCTGCCTCCTCCTCCCGCCTCCCTCGCCGCCACCGTCTCCCCCGCAGAAGCCTCCCGTTCACTCCCTTCCCCCTCCTCTCCTACAACAGCCCCTCCCCCTTCCTCCACCACCATTTCCTACCCCACCTCACCCCCCTGAAGTTCAAGCCTGAGCCTTTCAGCCCCCCTCTAAGTCCCAGGAGCCTCCTCCGTCTTTGCCCCCATCACCTGTTTCTCCCCCACAGACTGAGCCAGAACCCTTCAGTCCCCCACCGCCGTGGGTCTCCGCTCTCGAGATATCTTCACCTGCTGCTTAATAGCAGGTCTGAAAATCGCAGCTCGTAAAGTAGTCAATTTTCAAAAGCTCCAAGACATAATTCAAAGGAGTGAGGAGACACCCTCTGAGTTCTTAGACAGACTCACTCAAGCCCTATTACAGTATACCAGCCTGGACCCAGAAATGCCTGACGGGAGACATGTCCTTATGACATACTTCCTGGCTCAAAGCTACCCTGACATTAAAGCTAAACTCAAAAAGTTAGAACAGGGCCCCGCTACCCCACAGACTGAGATCCTAACAGTGGCCTTTAAAGTCTTCCATAACCGGGAGGAGGAGAAAGAACGCCGTAAACAAAAGGCTGATCAGGCCAATTTCCAAATGTTGGCCCAGCTGATAAAACCACAACCTGGGCGCCCTTCTACAAACAAGCCCCGTCCAGGAGCTTGTTTCAAGTGCAGACAAGAAGGACATTGGCAAGGGCGTGCCCCTCCCCCAGATCTCCTACCACCCCATGCCCCAGATGCCACAAAAAGGGCCACTGGGGGTCTGATTGCCCAGCCACCCGAAGGGGAGGCTGGACGAACAACCCCCATCCTAAGCCCGCCGTAGTGGGGCTGGCAGAAGAAGATTGATGGGGCCCAGGGGCTTCTCGCCCGACCATTTCCATCACCAAACAGGAGCCCAGGGTTACTTTAATAGTAGACAGTCGCCCCATCTCCTTCCTCCTAGACACAGGAGCCACCTTCTCAGTCTTGCGAGAATACCAGGGCCCTACCACGCCTGCCATTACTCCTATAGTCAGGGTAGGAGGTAAACAGATTTTCCCATTAAAACCCCCCCCTTTTATGCACAATCCAAGACAATCCCATACCTTTCTCCCACTCCGTCCTGGTTATGCCCCAGTGTCCCATCCCCTTACTAGGATGGGACATCCTTTCTCTCCTCCATGTTTCCATAACTATATCCACTCCCACAGCCCCCAGTACTCCCTTTCTGATGGTCCTCATAGCCGACGACCCCCCTCTACCCAATGAAAGCTCTAGTTCCGCCCTCATACACCCTGTAAATCCCAAAGTTTGGGACGTTACAAGCCCCTCTGTGGCTCTATGTCCTCCTGCCTCTATCAAATTACATGACCCCTCTCAGTATATCTGTCAGGCCCAATACCCCCTAACCACTTCAGCCCTCATAGGCCTCCAACCCATCATGCAAGATCTTTTAAACAAAAATTACCTCAGACCCACTCACTCCCCGTTTAATACCCCCATATTAGGTGTTAAAAAAAACCAACAGATCTTTCTGCCTCGTCCAAGACCTTCGCCTCATCAACATGGCCATCATCCCTATGCATCCCTTAGTCCCAAATCCATACACCCTTTTATCGCATATCCCTGCCTCGGCCTCCCACTTCTCAGTTCTAGATCTCAAGGACGCATTTTTTTTTCTATCCCTCTGGACCCCTCCTCCCAAGATTTTTTCGCCTTCACCTGGATGGACCCATACACAAGACATTCTGAACAACTCACTTGGACAGTTTTGCCACAAGGCTTCCCAGTCCACCTTATTACAATACGTGGACAATCTTCTACTCTGCAGTCCCTCGTGGGAACAGTCTCAACTTGACACTGCCTCCCTACTTAACCTTCTAGCTTCCAGAGGTTACTGGGTATCCCCCGTCAAAGCTCAAATTTCTTCCCCTTCTGTCACTTACCTCGGATTTCTTCTATCTTAACAAAGAAAGTCCATTACCTTAGACAGAAAACGGCTCCTCTCTGACCTGCCCATTCCCAAAACCAAGACAGAAATCCTTTCCTTTCTAGGCCTGACTGGGTATTTTAGAGTGTGGATCCCTAACTTCTCCCTGTTGGCAAGACCCCTATATGACCTCAGCAAGGGCCCCCCTGAAGAACCATTATCCTCCTCACCCCAACACTCCTTCATTAAGCTCCGTCGAGCCCTTGTGGAAGCCCCAGCTCTCCATCTTCCTGATTTGTCGAAGCCCTTCTCATTATACATTCATGAGAGGTCCAGTCAAGCTCTAGGAGTCCTAGGCCAATATTATGGCCCATCCTTTGCCCCAGTAGCTTATCTTTCCAAGCAATTAGACCCCACAGTTTGGGAATGGGCCCCCTGCCTACGGGCATTAGCCACTGGACAGCTCTTGCAGAAGGAAGCTCATAAACTGACATTCGGGGCGCCCCTTACCATTCTGTCCCCACATCACCTAAAGGATCTCTTAACCTACAAAAGTTTACAGACTCTCCCTCCCTCCAGACTCCTGACCTTACTGTCCTCTTTCCTCCAAAATCCCGTCCACCCCCTTTGCCTTCCATACCCGAATCATGACTTTTTCCTCCTTTACTGCTCCCTTGCTCTCTCTCGCTTTTTTTCCTCATTCCTATTGTCTTCCCCGCCACCCCAGCCTCCGTTGTATGGCGATTCAAAGTCAGACAGACTTACACACAGCATCAAACAAAAATTACTGCCCTCATTGCCACATCAGACTGCCCTCTGAAAGGCTGCTCCGAGCCTTTATACCTCCACTTTCCTCCCTCCACCGAAGTGTTCACTAGCAGCTACCTTTATTCTCCCTACCTCTGCTTCCTCTATGACCAAAAACAAGCCTGTTGCAGGCGATGGCCAGACACCTACGGGGATGTCCCTACTGGTCTTGCGCCATTCACTACATGGGTAACTCCCGGTACCCACAGTATTACTCCTCCAACCCATTCTCTTCAATACTAACAAACCCCTTCCTCACCTGGCTGTGGCCCATTGCAGGCCCTATAATAATCATTCTTCTCGCCTGTCTCTTCTTACCTTGTATAGTAAAGTTTATCAAATCCCAGGTTGGTAAAATCTCTAATCAAACTTTCAACCAGCTTTTACTCAGGAACTACTAGCTTTTAGCCACAGAAGATCCCTCACCCTCACGTAACCTCCTCACCACACGCTGAGATGGACCCCTCTCTCCGCTGGAAACTGTTCCTGGAAACAATGGCCGCAGATGCCTGGCTTCTGGCACCCGTATCCTCTTGGCACCATTAGAATCAACAGGTCCTCGACCTATGGTTACAGGGAACCTTCATTGATTTCCAACCTGAAGAAGTCCACATCTACTCGTCCTTACTGTGGGGAGTCCTATCAACCCTTTCCTCCCAGTCCTCAAGCCCTCACTCCCTTCTCCGCCCCCGTTCAGCAGGAAGCAGTCAGAGAGAAAGCAACGTCCACAACCCCATAGAGGAGAAAGGGGGGAATGAAGGGCCCCCAACCATTAGATGGCAAAATTCCTGCTTCTCTTCCGGGTCCTCGGTTCCCGCCGGCGCCACCTGAACCCCAATCACCCCTTGCCCCCCTAATCCCAGCACCTAGCCAATAGCCACCAGCCCCGTAGAAGTGACACCACAATCACCCCATGCCCCTTCCTATATAACCCAGCACCTTTCCCTAATAAAGCAGAATTCTCCGGTGAATTGCTGCTGTGTGTTGCTCCTTTCCTTTCAAATAGAATGAATATGTCAGAAACCTGTAGCTTGACAACTAATATTGGAGGAACTGAAAAAGAACTTTTTCTTAGTTGTTCTGCCCATGGTGAAATTGGGTTCCCTTCATGATAACAACAGGAACTGCCACTTACTGTGAATTTATTTTGTACCAGATGCTATGTTAAGATATGTATGTATTTTATTGTTTAATCCTTACAAAGTAGATGGTTTTGCAGATGAGGATACTGAAGCCTTCAATTGGTTAAATGACTTTGAAAGCCAGAATAAAATTTAAATCCAGGATTGTTTAATTCCAAGGTTGGGTTTGTTTGTTCTTTCCACTACCTATAGTACAGATTTGGGTATCTCTTACTTGCAGTGAACTATCTGCATTTTTCAGTCCAAAGGAGAGAAGTTAAGTTGGACTTATGGGGGAATTGAAGGGAAGATTGATTTTCTGGCTGCCTTATATGCTTGTTTTATAGGCATTTTTTTTGTGTGTGTGTGTGTATGAAATATATATATAACTGAAGGCATTTAAATTTTAAGTTAATTCCATTTTAAAAGATATTTTAATTGTTTTATCCTAATGAGTTATATCTAAATTACCTTGTGTTAAATTTACCTGTAAATCACAATTTTCCTGTAAAAATGGAGGGACTAAAGTATAACATTATTCCTTTACCCTTTTAAAGGAAACTTTATTCTTCTCTCTTCTTTTTAAAAATTGAAATATCGACACACAATCTTACATTGGTTTCAAATGTATACAGTGGCTCAACAGTTACCCTTATTATTAAATCCTTACCCCTCTAGTATGGATACTATCTATCAACATAGATGTTATGGCATCATTGACTATATTCTCCATGCTGTACTGCTGTCCACATGACCACCTTATATTGTGATTATGAATTATTGTGCCCCTTAAGCCCCTTTGCCTCTTCCCCCCACCTGTCCCAACCCCTCCCCCTTGGTACCACCAGTCACTTCTCAGTGTCTGTGAGTCTACTGCTGTTTTGTTCCTTCTGTTTTGCTTTGTTTTCATACTCTATAAATAAGGGAAATCATGCAGTATTTGTCTTTCTCCACCTGGCTGATTTCACTGAGCATAATACCCTCTAAATCCATCCATGTTGTTGCAAATGGCAGGATTTCTGTAAGGAAGCTTTACTTATAAAAAGAAGATTGAGAAATTGTCCTCTTTTTGTAAATTACTTTATTTTTTCAAATTTTTGGTGAAAAATAATGATTTGTCATTATATAGATTTTGATTCATAAACAAAACTAATAAGCACAGAAACGGAAAGTTTTGATGTAGCTCAGAGTTTTTTAATTTACTACATTTTGTTTCAAAGATCTTTTAAAGTTGTGTTCAAGTCAACAAATTTATATTAGTCAACTTAAGGTAAGCTGTTGAGGTAGGTAAAGAGATGGGGACCAAACTTCTTGGTCTTGAAGAATTTTAAATCTTTTAGGAGAGATGGAACTTGTAAATAACTGTAAAAAAAGAAATTATGTTTCTTAACATAGATGTCAAATTTCATTATGTTACAGTACTTCTTGAGTTCTTGGTGAGAAAGTGTTCTTTCTAACTTGTTTCATGGAAGAGGATACGGCATTTGAGCTGTGCGTGAAAATTGGATAGGTAAGTTTGAGTCTGAAAAGAGGTCATTCTGCATGAGGGAATGGTTAAAATTGAAGAGAAAGAATGGTAGATGCCTCCTCTTTGTTTCAGTAATTTTTTAAAAATTTCAAATAGCAGAGAGAGAAAAAAAGTATATTTTAATATAAAGGGCATTGAAATTTTTTCTACAACTTTTATTTAGGTTATTATATTTTTCAGTTCCAAATTTCTGTTTGTATTCTATTTTTTTCCTAATGATTTCTAATTTGATATTTATTTTAGGAGTGTTCTATGTTCATTTGAGCATTTTTACAGTAGCTGCTTTAAAGTCCTTGTCAGATAATTCCAGTATCTGAGTCCGTGTCTTAATTGGTATTCTTTTCCTATGTGAGTTCAGATTTTTATGGTTTTTCTTATGCTAAGTGTGTTTGTATCCTATGCACTTTTGAATATTATGTAATGAGATTCTAGGTGTTCTTTTCATTATATGGAAAATGTTGATATTTTTGTCTTAGCTTTCTGTGGGTTGTATTTCAAATGTCAATTCAGTTTTCAGAGCTTTGCTAGTGCCATTCAGATTTGTCCCACATGTGTTCTACTCAGCAGTCAGTGTGAGATCTGTGTAGAGTCTACCCACTGTCTCTCAGTTTTCAAAGTTTTTATTATGGTCCATTCTTATTACAGGTTGATGGTGAGCTCAGGAGTTTATGGAGTCACTTTACTGAGGATAGAGAGAGAAGGAAAAGCACAGTGGAGTTTGGCCTGCCCTCTTGGAGGCAGGGCTCCATTGAATGGAGTGGAAGGTTCTTCTCAGAATGTTCACTCTGGAGGCTTTCCATTTCCAGATGCTCTTTTTGCTGCTGCTGTTCCTACTATGCCCACCACAGAGGACCTGGGGATTGGGACATGAAAGTATGGAGAGAATGAGTGAAAAAAATACCCAAGGGATTTCCCCCATTTTCTGTGAGCTTTAGGAGTTCCCTTTCCTGTCCTTGAGCCAGAGCTAGAGGGTTTCTCCTATCTCTCTCTCTACCTGTACCATATGCTCACTTCTGGGTTTTGGGTTGTGTTGAATTCAGGCTGGGGGAAAAACTGTAAACGCACAGAAAATTTGGTGATATTTTGAATTCTTGTGCTTTTCCTGGATCCATCTGTAATACTTACTTTTCAGAGTCTTCAAATAGCTGCTCATGCATTCTGTCCAGGTTTTGTAGTTTAGTTCAATGGTAGGTCAAAGAGATGTGTGCTTATTACCAAACTGGAAGTCTTCCCAACACTTTCATTTTATCATTTTATTTTGATACAATTTTAGATTCACAGGAAGTTGTAAAAAGATGACACAGAGGTCCTGTGTGCCCTTTCCCTAGTTTCCCCTAATGATTATATCTTGCATAGCTATACCACAATACTCAAATCACGAGATGAACATTATGGAAGCCAACTTTTTATTATGAAATATTTCAAATGTACAAGAACATTGAGGGACTAGTACATTGAGCATCTCTATGTCTCCCACTGAAAATTCAATAACTTAAATATTTTGCCATACTTGCTTTATATATATATATTCCAAAATGTGTATTCTCCTTTCTATGAAAAGGGTTGGTTGCAGATACCATGATACTTCACCCCTGAGTAGTTAAGCATTCATCTTCTAAGAAAAAGGACATTTTACTTTGATTAAGAGCAAATTATTTTTCTATATAACACCAGTACCATTATCTAAGAATATTAACAGGAGGATTCAAGATGGCGGTGTGAGAGGTGAGATGGAGAACTCCCCAAACCACAAATATATGAAAATGTAGTTAATTGATACAACTAACCCTAAAACAGCAACAAGAAAGAAGGCTGAACCAGACTGCATACAGACCTCACGAACAGAGCAGACCTCACAAAACAGGGTAACCAACAAAAGCCTTAATCTGGCGGGACCCAAGCTCTTCCCCCACCCCAACTCTCTGGCAGGAGGAAGAGAAACGGAGCGGGGAGGGGGTGGAAACCTGAGACTGCTGAATACACACCTGGCCCTGGAGATCTGCTTTGTGAGCAGAAACCTACATTGTCTGGTGCTCTGAACGTTGGAGAGCTTGGGCAGGTGGAGTGCTTGAGAAACTGAGATTCCGGCCGTTTGTGGAGGATGGGATCCACACTTGGCTGCTCTGTGTCAGAGGAAAGGCAGGTGGTCTGGGAGGCTTCCTAGCAGCAAAAGGGCTGCCGAAAGGGTGGGGTTTGCACGGAGCTTGCTGCGCCTGGGAGGGGAGAGCAGGACAAGGTTGTCTGGGCACCCTCTGCCCAGCTGGTTGGGAACTTTGAGGAGCTACAGGCGCTCAATCGCCCTGGCTGCCCGCCCAGCTCCGAGGCCCCCCACTGTGACATGCAGCCTGCTGTGCCTTCCTCCTAGCCTGCTGGCACTGGTTCGCAAACCAGCAGTCACTGTGTCAGGCCAGCCAGAGGGAGACCCCGCCTGCAACACCTAGAGACGCAAAGCACAGAGGCTTACATCTGTGTGCTCGGACCACTGTCTCTGATACCAGAGACAGGCACCCCAGACAGAAATCAGGAAAAGATCTTTCCTCCTGCTATGCACCAACTCTGCTCCCCTATGACTCCCAACCTCACTATAAGGGCTGAGCAGCTCTAGAGACTGGAGCTTCTGGGCACTAGTGGACACCACACAGAAATATGAAACATCAAAAGAACATGGTTCAGATGAAAATCTCACAAACCCCAGAAAAAGGGCCAAATGAAACTGAACTCACCAATATTCCAGAAAGAGAGTTCAAAACAAAAATCATAAAGATGCTCATGAAGGTACAGAAAAATATTCAAGAACTCAGGAACAAATTTAAGATGGAGATTCAGTCATTAAGAAATTCCATATCTGATGTGAAACATACAATGGAGGGCTTTAAAAGCACATTAGATGTAGTAGAAGAGACAGTAAATGGAATGGAAATTAGAGAAGAGGAATAAAAGAAACTGAGACGCAGAGAGAAAAAAGAATGTCTAAGAATGAAAGAATATTGAGAGAACTGTGTGACCAATCCAAAGGGAACAATATTTGCATTATAGGGGTACCAGAAAAAGAGAGAGAAAAAGGAATAGAAAGTGTGACTGAGGAGGTAATTGCTGAAAACTTCCCCAATATCTGGGGAAGAAGATATTCTATCAAGCCATGGAGGTACACTGATCTCCCAACACAAGGGACCCAAGGAAGACAACATCAAGACATATAATAATTAAAATGGCAAAGATCAAGGATACAGACAGACTTTTAAAAGCAGCAAGAGAGAGAAAAAAGATCACATACAAAGGAAAACACATCAGGCTATCATCAGACTCCTCAACAGAAACCTTACAGGCCAGAATGGACTGGCATGACATATTTAATGCAATGCAGCAGAAGGGCCTTGAACCAAGAATACTCTACCTGGCAAGGCTATCATTTAAATTTGAAGGAGGGATGAAACAATTTTCAGATAAGCAAAAGTTGAGAGAATTTACCTCCCGCAAATCACCTCTACGGTACATTTTGGAGGGAGTCCTATAGATGGAAATATTCCTAAGGCTAAATAGATGTCACCCAAGGGATAGACAAAGAGTACAGAATATGATTCATAACATACAAAGACTGGAGAAGGAAGAAAAAGGAGGGGAAAAAAAGAACCTTTAGGTTGTGTTTGTAATAGCACATGAAGTGAGTTAAATTAGACTGTTAGATAGTAAGGGAATTACCCTTGAACCTTTGGTAACCACGAATGTAAAGCCTGCAATGGCAATAAGTACATACCTATTGATAATAACCCCAAATATAAATGGTCTGAATGTACCAATCAAAAGACATAGAGTCACTGAATGGATAAAAAAACAAGACCCGTCTATATGTTGCCTACAAGAGACTCACTTCAAACGCAAAGACATACACACACTCAAAGTAAAGGGATGGGAAAAGATATTTCATGCAACTAATAGGGAGAAAAAAGCACATGTTGCAGTACTTGTATCGGACAAAATAGACTTCAAAACAAAGAAAGTAACAAGAGATAAAGACATTACATAATGATAAAGGGGTCAGACCAACAAGAGGATATAACTACTATAAATATCTCTGCACCTAACACAGGATCACCTACATATGTGAAGCAAATACTGACAGAATTAAAGGGGGAAACAGAATGCAATGCATTCATTTTAGGAGACTTCAACACACCACTCATTCCAAAGGACAGAACAGCCAGACAGGAAATAAGTAAAGAGACAGAGGCACTGAACAATGTATTAGAACAGATGGACCTAACGGACATCTACAGAACACTCCACCCAAAAGCAACAGGATACACATTCTTCTCAAGTGCACATGGAACATTTTCAAGAATAGATCATAATCTAGGCCCCAAAAAGAACCCCAGTAAATTCAAAAAGATTGAAATTGTGCCAACCAGCTTCTCAGATAACAAAAGTATGAAACTAGAAATAAATTACACAAAGAAAATGAAAAAGCCCACAAACACATGGAGGCTTAATAACATGCTCCTAAGTAATCAATGGATCAATGACCAAATAAAAACAGAGATAAAGCAATATATGGAGACAAATGACAACAATAATTCAACAACACAAAATCTGTGGGATGCAGTGAAGGCCGTGCTAAGAGGGAAATATATTGCAATACAGGCCTACCTCAGGAAAGAAGAGCAATCCCAAATGAACAGTCTAAACTCACAATTAATGAAACTAGAAAAGGAAGAACAAATGGGGCCCAAAATCAGTAGAAAGAGGGACTATTTCTTTCTTTATTTAGAAATAAATAAAATTGAGAATAAAACAATAGAAAGAATCAATGAAAGCAGCTGGTTTTTTGAGAAAATAAACAAAGTAGATAACCCCCTAGCCAGACTTATCAAGAAAAAAAGAGAGTCTACACACATAAACAGAATCCGAAATGAGAAAGGAAACATCTCAATAAACACCACAGAAATAAAAAGAATAATGAGAGAATACTATGAAAAACTATATGGTAACAAACTGGATAACCTAGAAGAAATGGACAACTTTCTTGAAAAATACAACCTTCCAAAGCTGACCCAGGGAGAAACAGAAAATCTGATTTCTCTTTCTGTTGGTTCCTTGTTGGTATATAGGAAAGCCACAGATTTCTGTGTGTTGATTTTGTATCCTGCAACTTTGCTGTATTCCGATATCAGTTCTAGTAGTTCTGGGGTGGAGTCTTTAGGGTTTTTTATGTACAGTATCATGTCATCTGCAAATAGTGACAGTTTGACTTCTTCTTTGCCAATCTGGATTCCTTGTATTTTTTTGTTTTGTCTGATTGCCGTGGCTAGGACCTCTAGTACAATGTTAAATAACAGTGGGGAGAGTGGGCATCCCTGTCTAGTTCCCGATCTCAGCGGAAATGCTTTCAGCTTCTCGCTATTCAATATAATGTTGGCTGTGGGTTTTTCATAGATGGCCTTTATTATGTTGAGGTACTTGCCCTCTATTCCCATTTTGCTGAGAGTTTTTATCATGAATGGATGTTGAACTTTGTCAAATGCTTTTTCAGCATCTATGGAGATGATCATGTGGTTTTTGTCTTTCTTTTTGTTGATGTGGTGGATGATATTGATGGACTTTCGAATGTTGTGCCATCCTTGCATCCCTGGGATGAATCCCACTTGGTCATGGTGTACGATGGTTTTGATGTATTTTTGAATTCGGTTTGCTAAAATTTTGTTGAGTATTTTTGCGTCTACGTTCATCAGGGATATTGGTCTGTAGTTTTCTTTTTTGGTGGTGTCTTTGCCTGGTTTTGGTATTAGGGTGATGTTAGCTTCATAGAATGAGTTTGGGAGTATCCCCTCCTCTTCTATTTCTTGGAAAACTTTAAGGAGAATGGGTATTATGTCTTCCCTGTATGTCTGATAAAATTCCGAGGTAAATCCATCTGGCCCGGGGGTTTTGTTCTTTGGTAGTTTTTTGATTACCGCTTCAATTTCGTTGCTGGTAATTGGTCTGTTTAGATTTTCTGTTTCTTTTTGGGTCAGTCTTGGAAGGTTGTATTTTTCTAGGAAGTTGTCCATTTCTCCTAGGTTTCCCAGCTTGTTAGCATATAGGTTTTCATAGTAGTCTCTAATAATTCTTTGTATTTCTGCG